>NC_139966.1:41083085-41683085 GCF_963993115.1 Abramis brama | reverse complement strand
GGTGTCTTTTTTCTTCTTCAGAAGAACAGTGAAGAAGACTTAGCTGAAACTGTGGTCCTTGGTTATTCATATAATGGCTACCGTCACTTTGATAGTCAAAAAACATATATAGGCAAAACAAAATATATATATAATACCCGTGGCTCCTGACGATACATTAAGGTCTTATGAAACGAAACTATTGGTCTGTGCAAGAAATATTATTACTTGTGATCCACAATCTCGGCAAACGAACGCGTTGATGGCAGTCTGGGGTGCGAGCTTCCTGTCGCAGTATTTGCGGGAGCAAACGTACACATGAGGATGACGCTGTGTTTGTTTACAACAGAGAGAGAGGACACGCGTGTTTTGTTGATCAAAATGGTACTTACTTGCACTCATCCTGGATGCCACAACCTATATGAAAAATGAAAATCACATTCTCTTGCGTGATCTCAATTGGGAATATTCTTTTCACAGATTCCTTACGTTTGAGCTCCCGCGCATACGTCATTATGCGACAGGAAGCTTGCGCTCCAGACTGTCGTGAATGCACTCAGGATTGTTTGCAAAGGTTGAGGATTACAGGTAATAATGCTGTAACTGTGAGTGAATTGAACCTTTACACCCCTACCCCTGAGTGATTAAATGTATCCTTGTCCAATTATCTTTAACAAGAAATATGATGTATGTCATGTCAATGAATCAGTAGTTTTAGAGCTTTACGTTTTCCTCCATTTTGTAGTCTATGTACTCTGGGCCCTTGAACTGTGTTACTGCACAGCTAGCTTTAAAAGTTCATATATACCTGTTTAGTTTCTATAGGGAAGGATAGTGTCACATAGTAAAAGGGATACTCAGGTATAGTGAAAACATCTTCCATTTAGCTCGTCTTTGGTGATTAAATCAAATCAATGTCTGTCTGTATAGTCTTCATCACATTAATCTGAAATTCATCTAACCTTACAGTTAAATAGTTAAATACATTTTCAGATTAATGTGATCTGTCTATCTATTCATTCCTCTGTCTAAGAAATTAATATCAGTTCTGTTTCTTTAGACTTTAATAGGCGTTCTTGGTTTTGCACATCTTTTCCACCAGCACTGGCAGAGTGGTGGTTACTGCAAAGACAGATGTGAAAATGTCTGAATGTATCGATGACTGAATCTCGTAACCTCATTGTAGTTTAGTATAATGTAATAATCCGATGTTACTTGTAATATAGTAAAATTAATTCAATTATATTTGTACTTATGGAATGCTTATTGTATTTATATGGAATTATTAGCAACAGGCAAATAAATAGAATTATTTCAGCTATCTAGAAGCAATGTTAGAAAGGACCTCTAATAGACGCAATGGTTTTCATACTAAGCTATTGATATTAAACTATAACTCTACCATACCACTAAGGCGTTACAGTAAAACATGATTTGGCTGATTTATAAGCAATTCAAATAGTAATTTTCACTTTAAAGGTCTTAACAAGATAGTTATTGACATGTCTAACTATATATGTAAAGACATAATTGTATCGCTTGTATAGTTTGTATAAACATGTAAAAGCAAGAAAAGCAGCAATTTATCATTCAAGAACCTTCACAACACTAATGAATCACATGTTTCGTCTATCATCATGCATTGTTTTATATATCTAATTAATGGTATACTTATCTCAAGTCAGTATGGTTATTTTACTTGCCTTCTGAGAGACCTCACCTGTTATCATTACAGATGATATGTAGTGAAATGTAGAAGACATATTGAAAGTTCAAGTTTAATGCCTCAGTGTTTGGTCAGAAGGTGCCATTTCTTTGCAAAGCACAACAATGTCCTTTTTTTCAGTGGGGAAGAACTTCATTGGCTGTTGGCCCAGTGGCGATGATCGAAACCAACTTCAGTGATAGTAAAGGTCTAGGGCCTAACTGGTCAGAAGAAATGTTTATTGACCGTTGACATCAGGATGGCTCACAAGAAACAAATCAATGCAACGAGAGAAATCGTTGAGTGTTTTTTCTCATGCATGTTAACCAGAAATTGCAGTCTCTAAGCATGCAAAGGAGTTCCCTACAAATCTGTGTAAAGTTGTTGAGGGCAGCTGGCTGGAGACAATTTGCTCTCTTTCCTGCTCCATCCATTCTTCATGTGTGTCGTTTTGTCAGGTGGTGTTTATTTCTGTGGGTTTTTCTCTTCCTGTTGTGGATGCTGTTAGCGTGTGCCCTGTCTCCACACGCTAAAGTCATTCATCACTTAGAGTACCTGCTTTGTATTTGGGTCTCCTGTTTTCCTTTTTTTTTCTAGTTTGTATATGGGTCGCATTGTTTTGGTGCTCTCTGTCGTTGATGTACTAAATGTCCCCTTAGGGACTGAAGACTTGAGTGAATTTTTAGATGTGAATTTACTTCTGGCATTTCATTGGTATGCCAATGAAATGTGTGACAAGGTGTGTGGTGTACATGTAATGTTGTTAGTTCATTCCAAATACTTTCTTAGTCCTGATGGTTAATGCTGTTCTCAAAAGGAATAACTGTTTTGATAGTAGTATTATTATTATAAACAATTTTCAGTTTTGGGTGACCTATACTTATACCTAAAAAAAATTCTCTAAACTAGTATAACATTTTTTAAAGGCACACTATGCAAGATTTGTACCTTCAGCTTCGAAATCATTTCGATGGTAAACAAACTCGTAGTAGGGCGAATCATCCCAATAGCAAAGACTCCTCTGGCAAAACCAGCAATGTAAGTTTGAGAGGTGGCGCCCCGCCAAATCTCACGAGAATCACGACTTGCTTTACGGCACAATGTCACATACATCAACAACATATGAAGCAGCCTCTATGGAAGACACTAGCACGCATTTCAGACGTGAATCATGGCAGAGTTGACGAAGAAAGCGCGGTAGGAAGAGTGCAGAGATGGCTCTGCGTGAGTGGTATTTACGACAGTAACGTTAAATACAAGTACTCCACAGCGACTCTAGGGGTCGCTGTTTGAGAAAAACGGAAACTGCATAGTGTGCCTTTAAAAGTTATCATTGCTACATTTTTAGTTCTTAATGACAGTGCTAATCTTTGGAGCAATAGCGTAGCAAATATCCTTGAATGGTGCTCATTAAAAAGGGCCTAGGCCAAAGTGAATGGATCGTTCTGCAGCTGGCTTTCAGCAATGGATTTTTTTGTATTTATGTTGACGGACCTTTGAAATTGATTGTCTCCCATGCCAACAAGATGGAATGTCTGACTTCATAATTGATGAAGTTTGTCTGCCCTCTTCACAGAGTCCTTCTAAAGATCTGCTAGTGCAATTAGCATCTACATTTTTTTTCTTTGGCTGTCACAATTTGCACAATCTCAGACCTGGAGCAACATGCAACCTCAGTAAAACTGCAGCACGAGGAAGAAAAAGTCTGTCAGCATGTACTGATGTGAAGCCATCTCTACGATATATCAGTCCTGCTCCAGGCTGGAGAATAACTTCACATTCTATTTTCTTCTACTTCTTCCTCTTGCTTCTTTTTGTTTTGGGCTTTTATAGCACATCCCCATTCACATGCCTGAAGCCTGTACGCACACTTCCTCACTTTGTCAGGATGTTTCTTGGGTTGCCAAAGTTCCTTGTGTTTGTTTTTTTTGCGAGTAGAGAGAGGGAGAGAGAGGCAAAGACAGGAAACTAGCTTTTAATAGTTCATGTTTTTTTTTGTTGCTATTTATCATAGAATGATGAAATTGATGCATTTGTATTGATCAGAAGTTGTTCTTTCATAGTTCAGTAGATTATCAGTTGTTTCATTTAATTATCAACTTTTCCTCAGATATCTCTCTTAAAAATCCATAACAAATGGACACAAATGAGACCACTATTGGTAAAAAGAATCATAGAATTTGATAAGAATGTGATAGCTTGGAAGAATTTGATAAGAAATGTTTGAGTTTATATCAAAATTCCTGATTTTTGATTGCAAACTTGGGTATCTTTGCAAACATTTCATGGTTGTCCCCTTTTCAGTCTCTTCAGAAATGACAAAACTTATTCAGGAAAAATATTTGAGAAAAAAAAGTGTTTCTGCATTTAGGAGAAGCAATTAAGATTAAAAACAAATTGATGCTGATTTTTCTGTCCTATGGGATGTTCTGCTGACCATGTTGTTTATCATGTATATTTGCAACATTGCATATTAATGATATGTATTATTCTGTTGTATGCTTACCAACACTACCCTTCAGTGCAAACATGCCCAACACCAGCCTGATATCTATTGTTGTTTCACAGGGCATTGAGGTCATGGATGTATTCTATCCTGCTCCAACAAAAGGAAAATTACAATGAAGTGACTGTTGATTGGCAGCACACAATTATTTATTTGCTGTGGGTTGATGTATCTGGATGTTGTGCTGTTGGCAGTATGGTAAGGGTTTCACAGGCAAGACAGAAAGGCTTCTTCTTTTTTGTGTTTGTATACCATTTCTGTGGAAACATAAAAAATACATGAGTGTTGGACAGAAAGGAAGAGGGCCAGTGGAAATGGATGTCTTTGAATACAGATGAATGTCGGACACTGATCATGTCCATTCAAAGTAAGCCTCCGGCTACGGTTCTCATAGAGCAACTCAGAAATTCACAGTGAAAGATTTCAAGCATCTCTGTCTTTCTCAGATGCCAGGATGTTGGGCCATTACCCTAGCTCATCATTAAAGGTACATAAGAAGCGAGAGGTCACATTTGATCCTCTTCCTGCTCAGCTCCATGTAATCCATTGGTGGCTTGTTTCATCCCCTGCATTAACATTTAACTCATTTTACATGGATTTACACATATCCAGGTAGACTGTGGCAAGAATTTAAGGTCAACAACATAATTGTTTTTTTTAGTGTTACACATCTTACATGTACTTACTATAGTAGGCCTAATAACAGTAAATTGTGTGTCATTACAAGCAACTAAACCAAACCCTAACCCTAATTATATAGTAAGTAGGCTACATGTTGTTAATTAATGTTATTTAGTACTTATTTGTGTAATTACACTGTAACAAGGACATCTAAAAATAAAGTGTAACTTTTTTTGGCTGTTGTTCAACTGGTCCATGAAAATTGATGCTGGTATTATCTGGTCTTTTTTGTTTTGTTCTTAGCTTTTTGCCACTTTTTAATCAAAATAGTGGAGAGAACATAGGAAAATATGGGTAAAAAGAAGGGGAAATGGAATTGGGAAGCATCGCAAGGCAGATTCAAACTCACAAAACCACAGCACAATGTATATGTGTCAAAATGTGTGCGCAAACTGAGGCAGTGGCTCCAGTTTCATTAGTCTTAATTGGAAAACTGCTCTCCATGTCTGAGTTCAACACCTATGATAATGTCCAATTTGGCAATGAGATCACAGTTTCATCTACATAAACACTGTCAGTCACAGCTAGAGGTGATTTTTATCTGATACCAGTCACTATCGTTTTCTATGCAACAAGCACCATGCAACAATGCCACTGTGTGCAAACAAAGCATTATCACAGCGCCACATCACTGACACTGGCCTGCGATTGGAGCCTGTAGTGCCAGCTGCATGACTGGAGCCAGACATTCCCCAGTGTGTGTTGCTCTGATCTATGCAACTTTGGGACTACAGCAGTGATGTAATTGGATGCAGAGGGTCAAAGGACAACAAAAAGCTCAGATGCCAAGAGACAGTGTGTCTTGGGCCGGAATTCATTGCTGGAGTCATGGATTATATCATCCCTAAGGGATTTGAGAGCATCACGCATCAGAAGTTACACCTGGAAAAATCTGGTGCCGTGACCCGCATCTACAAACGTGCCTGTCACTCTTTCATGTTTTCTCTTTCTCCTCCTCTTTATTATTGTCTTCTTTATAACCTTGCTCTCCCAACTACCCAAACAATAAATCATTCCACCAGATGGAAATCGTACTGGGCCTCGGCAATGTCTTCATGTTAGGATAAATTGTGATAAATTAAGTGTTGTGTAAAAGCATAGATCATATTTATTCATGAAGCTTTCACACTGCATTCAATCCCTGCAAATGAGACTTCAAACAAATAAAGCTAAAGAAGTCACACCACTGCCAAATGCAGAACAGAATAACGGAAGCACTCAAATGCCACAACAAGCCCAATTCTTTAGAGATTTATTTTTACCACGACCTTTGCATATCTCTTGAATGTTTTTATATTGATAAATTGCTTTGCCTTTCAAATCAGTTAGTTTTTGCATTCGTATGCTTTCATCTTGACGTCGCATCTGGTTTGCCTGGTGGAATAAAGAGGCCGAAAGTTTGTGTTTGACCTTTTTTTTTTATCATGAGGATTGTCATCCACCAGCTCTGTGGTCGTGTTAAGTGCCTGTAGGAGCACTGTGAGCACTCAGATCCAGACCAAGATTGGGGTTTTGGCTTTGTGCAGCGCCGCCAGTTGAAATGTCAAATCAAATCCCATGACGAATCATTTAATTTTGTAAGAGAGGCAGGAGCATATTTAGGACATGGTGTTTCCCAGGTACTATTTCAGGGGTTGTGATGAAAACTTGAGTGAGTTTGAGTGAGAAACTTAAAAAAATCAATTGGAAGGCTGTTTATTTTTGTTTTAGATTGTTATATTTTATTTCCTTGTACCATTTATGCATTTGCTTCCTAGGAAGTTCACGGTGGTACTGCAAGGGGTCTCCCAACTATTGTTTAATATAGGTTTTTATGAAATAAATTGTAAGCATTAAACAACATACATTAAAAACACTTCACTTAAAGCTAAATTTAAGAAGCTTGATTTAAGCTAAATGTCCCTGCCATATATTTTTTTTCAAGTCATTTCTCCACTCTTCAGTGTCACATGATCCTTCAGAAATCAGTCTAATATGCTGATTTGATTTAGTTCCAATTCTTATTTTTTATTTATTAATTTATTTAGATGCAAATGCTTATTTAAATAAAAAGAATTATTGTCTACTTTAGCATTGATTTATGTATTATATAAAACATTTTGCGGTTGAACATTTTGAGGTCCTTGGCCAAACGGGTGTCTGTCCTCTCTCATCCATGCACTGACTTCACCGCACATGGTGCTTTTGTGCCAGTGTCCTTCACCATGCTCACCAACCTGTGCCTTAGTGTGCCACTCTCTCCCTGTTACCCTGGGCAACAAGCGCTGCCCATCCCTGTTTGACTCGAGCCCACCAGACTGTGTCTGGCAGCACGTGAAAGCCAGCCGTCTCTCATCCAGTTTGCGTATGTGAGTGTGTGTGTGTGTCTCCATCCCCTTCCCCCCTGCTTCATTGAGCGCGAGCGCTCGATCAAGGCTGTGCATGCACGAACAAGACAATGGGCTATAATCATACAGGCAAAGGCAATGAAATCATCCTGCAGTTCCCTACAGTCATAGCCACTTCTATGCTTTCCCTCTCTATCAAACTCCCAGCAGTGCTTTAGCAAACCAAGCCCTGCAGCCATTTTTCAAGATGGAGGTGATTTTGGCTGATTAATGGAGCACCCTTGTAATCAAATCTCACCACAGTGGCATTCCAATTATAGAGGGTCATCTTCTCGGGCTGCGGAAAACCTGGTTGATCCCACAACGGTTCACTCTGCGTGTTCAGGTTTGGATTTTGTAGACATGACCTATGTTCCAGCCTCCAGTGTGCCCTCCTTTCCTTTGAGCACATCCACTTTCTGGACGACAGGGATGAAACTCATTATCGCTGACTTCCTCTTGGCTTGAGTTTGCTCCTAACCTCTATCCATACAGTGCAGATCTGTCCCTTTCGTTTGCCATTTTACTATTTTTTGCTCTCAGACATTCAGTTCTTATCTGAACCCTTATCCTCATTCTTATCTGTTGCTCTTTTTTTTTTTTTTTTTTACCTGATAGAAACGAATTGAGGTCAGCCGAGTCCAATTACAAAATAACAAGTGGCCTACATTTTATTAAAAAAAGAGCATTCCTTCAAGATTTATCCTCATGACCTATATTGAAATCTTACTTTTTAGTTGAGCATCTTTTTTTGTTGTTTCACAGCATAGATAGCTACACAGGACATAAGTAATTGTTAAAACCCCCTGTGGTAAAAATCAAGTTTGTAATGTTGTTTATATGTCTATGTGGTGTTTTCATTATGCTTTTAAAAAAAATCATGTGCAAAATTATAAGTCAACACCATTGCTGAGTATTTTCACTTTAAAACTGCAGTGAACCAAAGACAGTTTCAAAAACACAGTTTGAAATAACTGATCTTTCTTACATCACAAACTACCTTGTAACCAATCACGTCAGTGTGCCGGTGGGCTTTAGCATATCATGAACTGCTGTGAGGCAGGGGAGTCTCAAGAGAAGTCAGGTTATCCTGGTATATTTTTCTGTTGAAATGAAAAATCTGGTACATTTAGCGGGTTAATTTTGTATATGATGTATAAAACGATGTTATGATAAACTATATGCCTTTCTCCACTTACGTTCTAAGTTGTTCAAAGCGTTTGTAAGCGTTTGATACTGATTGTTAGAAGGCAGCTGTCTGACTAAGATGGTGAACAGGAACATGGTTTGTGTAACATTAGCAACACATTAGCTGTTTGATAACGTAGTCAAGCAAAAGTTTAATCATATTAATTACCGTTATGTGTCCAACGTTGTAAAAACTAATACCATTGTGCAACGTTTACTACTGTAAAGTTGACCGAGTGGATCAGGTATTCTTAGCTGGTGTGGAGGTGGGGCTAATTTGCATATTCACAGATCCGCATATATAAAATAAAGAGTGTAGAGTTACACTTCAAGCTATTTTAAGGCATAAAGACTTTTTTTTACAGGAAAAAACATTTAAATGTTATTTTGGTGATCAAAGATGAGTTCTTTAAGGGATTGATGATTACAGGGTGACTCTAAGTTTATTTTTGTTCTGAGGTGTGGGGTCTAAATTGTTTTGTTGTTGTTCATAATTACAATAATGCATTAAAATAATACGGTAAGAAATACAAGTTTTTTATTGCATACATAGGTATACGGCACATACCGTATTTTCCGGACTATAAGTCGCACTTTTTTTCATAGTTTGGCTGGTCCTGCGACTTATAGTCCGGTGCGACTTATATATCAAAATTAATTCAGACTGAGATGAAAACATTACCGTCTACAGCCACGAGAGGGCGCTCTATGGCGGAGTTGTTCAGAAGCGACACCAAGGATGAAGAAAATTCAATGGATTCAGTGATGTGGAATGAGATCGCGGGTGCTTGGTGAACTTGTTTACTGGTAACTTGCTTGTTGGACTCACTGGCTTATGTTAATTTAGCCTATTCAGCCTCCCAGGTATATGTTCTTTATGCTATTGTGTAGCTGAATAACTGTTAGTGTGTTGTGTTAACACACCGGACACCTACTCAGCCTGTTGTTCTGTGTGCTACTGTGTAGTTGAATAACTTGCCTTTCCAGATTAAATGTCTGTTCTTGGTCTTGGATTTTGTGAAATAAATTTCTAAATAAATGCGACTTATAGTCCAGTGCGACTTATATATGTTTTTTTCCTCTTCATGACGCATTTTTTGACTGATGCGACTTATACTCCGGAGCGACTTATAGTCCGGAAAATACGGTAAGTAGTTGTGTTGTGTTGTGTTTATTTTAGTTCCGAGGTGTGGGGTCGCCTCATGCCTGATCTTGCCTACGGCACCATGCGAGCCCCACAAACATTACATTCTCTCCTGTCAGCCTATTGCTATTTGTCATTTGGGCTTAATCTACACTAACTTTGCATTTGTCGACTGCCCTTGTTAAACAATGATGACATTTGTGCTTATAGAAGCATTCTGAGAAAAACAAACAAGCAGTTTGCATCATGCATTTTCACATTACACACCCTGACCCAGGCTGAAACCCTCTACCAATTACACTGAGCTCTCTTCTCATCTCTGCAATCTCCAGAGCCCTTTGTTTTTTTCATCTTAAAATAGCCAGGCTAAAAAACACAGCCCCCTGCTACTGCACCAAATTAAGCTGAGTTAAACCTCAGCCGTTCCGCCCTCATATGCAACCGGCTCTAATTCATTGATTGGACGAACAGCTTGTAGTCGTGCCGGATACATTAGAGTCGTGTTGGAGAGTGGTTTGCAAAATAGACAAATGGACTTCACTCTAATATAGTTTGTCTAGGCAACTCACCAGCAAAGAAGCGATTTGAAACATCGGCTGAGAATTATTCTGCCAAATGCGTTATTATTAAGAAACTAATCCAAGTGAAGAAAAAGGCTTGCCTTCTGCTTTTTTCCAAACTGATGATTAAGTCTTCGAGAGGTGCTCAAGTATTTTAATAAGTCAATACACAAACTTCTTTTGTGGTTTGAAACTCTAAAATCTCTTGCAGATCTTTTTTGAGTTACTGGAATGAATCAATCGCACCCATGCACACATAAAAAACAAAAGGGTAATAAAAGTAGTTGTTTGAAAGAAGTTGAATTACGTTCCCATCTCTTTTGTCAATATTGCTGTAACTTATCTTCAGCGTCATCGGCTTTGTGTTTCTACATATGAGGGGTGTTTTAGTGGTAGAGACCAAGGTCACTGGAGGAAAAGATGTCTTGGGGTAAATATAGTGTTTAGTGTTGTCAAAAGTACCGACTTCAGTACTGAAATTTTAAAAAAATATGACGCTTTAAATGCTGTTGAGCGTAATCGTAAACACCTCGGAATGCCCATTGTACTCATGTGCTCCTCGAATATGTCTGTGATTGGCTACAATGATCAGCGCTTCATGTTGTAAATATACATCAATAGCCATGTTTCCATTACCCTTCAAATTGCACAAATTGAAATTGCGAATTGAAAATACGGCCAATGGAAACACATACATCTTGCAAAAACTCCCCCCCCCCCCCCCCCCCCCCCCAAAAAAAAAACGCTCGCATGAGGTGGTTTTTCAGGCAATTCGAAAAAGGAATATTTCGCAAAACTGCTATGGAAACAGTTTTTGCGCATTTACAGGTCAGCTGACATAGATGGCGTGGTATGTTTTGGACAGAAGAGTTCTTTATTAAATTCATAAAAGACAAAAGAATTGCAAAAATACTGGATTATAAACCTCAAAGAAATGCCACAATCAAGAGCTTGAAGCAGATAGGAGGGAGAAACACTTCAAATGTGCCGCTCACAAGTATAAGGGGCTTTCCTTACCATAAATGCTTGGATAACACGCCTTTTAATTTGACTTTTTTCAATAAATTTTTCCAAATCACAAAAGTTTTGTGCAAATCTGTACTGGAAACGCGCCTAGAGACGCTCTTCAGCGAGCGTTTGAAAGCAGGCGTCTATCGGCGAATTGGTCCGCTGGCGCTGATAGATGCCTGCTTGTGCTTTCAAACGCTCCTGCTTTCAAAACACTTCCAAACACTTCCGTGTGCTCTCAAATGCTCCCGTGCATTGATCATTGTAGCCATTCACAGACATATCCGATGAGCTCGTGAACACAATGGCCAATCAGAGGTGTTTATGATTCCGCTCAACAGCGCTCAAAGCGGCACATTTTTTAAAATTTCGACCAAGTCGGTACTTTTGACAACACTAATAGTGCTGTCAGCATATTCCAGGATGTCTGAATCTTCATTATGTCATGTTTAGACATTAACGTTTTATTTTGGATGACTGGGCTGATGGACACATTTTGCAGTAAAACACCCTAATCACCTGTTAGGCTGATTTGTTTGGTAATAACAGAGATTGTCTCGTATGTCACAGAGACATGATGTTTGACTATTTGTTTCAGGCTAAGGCTGAACACGTTTGCCGGGTCCTGATATCAACACCAGAGCTGCAGTGGGCTGGCTGTTTTCGATCCTCTGACCTGATAGGATCTATCAACAACTAGGCTATAGCATCGATTTCTCTCGGGATGACCTGCCATATGGAGTTCAAATGTTGAGCATTTGTTGAGCAAACATGACACAGTTTGGTGCAAACTGACAGATATCATGTATTTGAAATCTCATTTAGATAATTCGGAACAGGCGTCACCAAGGTTGGGCAAATAAATGCAATCAATGTAGAAAAATGAAACGATAATAGAGCATTCTGGGAAATTTAAGGATTCCTCCACCATTATATAATTGACATAATCCAGTGTATACACCACAATTTAAAAGTTTGGGGTCAGCAAGATCTTTCTTTCTTTCTTTCTTTCTTTCTTTCTTTCTTTCTTTCTTTCTTTCTTTCTTTCTTTCTTTCTTTCTTTCTTTCTTTCTTTCTTTCTTTCTTTCTTTCTTTCTTTCTTTCTTTCTTTCTTTCTTTCTTTCTTTCTTTCTTTCTTTATTTATTTATTTATTTTTCATCGTCATTGTGTTTACCCTAAGCACGTTTACCCTCAATCACAGTACATTACCTTGGAGAGAGTCAAGCAGACTGCTAAAGGAATCTCTCTCTCTCTCTCTCTCTCTCTCTCTCTCTCTCTCTCTCTCCCTGTCTCTCTTGATTTCTCTATAAATCAGTCTCTTCATCTCTCGCCTGTCTTGCCTTTCACTTTTCGCTTCCCTCTCACTCTGAGACAGATGCACATAATCAACATGCAAAAGCTGATTAAGAAATCACTGTTATGTTGTTTTCCTTTAGTTCACCTTCCTTTCTCTTTTTCTTATTTGCAATTTCCTCTCAAGTTTACTCAGCACGACATTAAACTGAATAGTGCAGTTAATCGGTTGTAAATTACTTCTACCTCACAAAGTTTTAAGGAAGTTTTGTCAGGAATTACTTTTTCTCACGTTCTTTCCTCCCTGCTGAAATGTCTTGCTTTCCTCTCCACCCAGATGGTTCATGTACCATTCTGCTTCATTGAACTTCATTTTACCTGAGTAGACTTCATTCACTCTGCGTTCAGTCAGTTTCTTTTCAAAGCCTTGTGGGAATTTGAATTTCCTCTTCACAAGTGACATCATCTAAACTGAGTTTGTGAGGACCCGTTATACCATAAATATAGTTAGATTTGGCTATCTAGAGTGATTTTACTCCACTGAGATTTTTTTGAGCCACAGCCAAAGGGATATTTCTATTTGGTCTTTTCATTGATATTCAGCATTTTTGATTTGTCACACTAGAGTCTGAGGCCCAGTTATAACAAAAATAACTCACTTTTTTTCTAAGACACATATAAAACTGAAGAAGATGGTTATATTACCCCTGTGGTAGAATGTGTTGTGTCAGACCAGATAGTTGATCTAATAAAATGCACAGTATAAAAACTCTACACACGTTTTATGTGCAATAATTTTCTTATAAATGTGTTGGCGGTGCCGGGCGGAATGAGATTTCTCTGGATAAAAATGCAAACAAGAGTCTATGACTGATTTTGGATATTTTCTCTCCCCAAGAATGTATAAAAAAACTCTAATATGGACTGTAATTTGAATTTATGTTCTGGGATCATTTGGACTGGGAGAGTCGGTCATGTATATGTATCATGAAAGTGATTTTCTGAGGGTCTCTTTGAGAGAAAATGATACTTAAATATATATATAACTTATATTCGCACTTATATACTTGGACTCATCTAATACATTCCATCTCACTGCTAATGATATTCGTTGTGTGGGTGAAGGACTGATCACATGTTGTTAATCACATATGTTCATGTAGCATAACTGAATCAGCATAGCAATAGAAATGCTAAGGTCTTGGTTTTGATCCCATGAAAAAGATATACTGGAAAAAAATGCATCAGAGTATACATTATCCATAGAAATATAGCAAATTGTCAATTTTTACCATAACAGTCCATTAACCACCAAGTTTGTGCTCACTGTTTTTATAAATGACGTTCGATCACTGTATCCAGGAACCATTATAGTGATGTTTAAAAAAGAGCTTCTGTCAGTACTCACCTTGAGTCTATTACACATTGCATCAACCAGCTGTCAGTCTAGCCATCTCATGTGCTAAATGAAGGTCTCTAGCTTGGAATCAGCAATGTGCAATGTGAATGAAATGAGACGGGACCATTACACAGCATTGAAATGGTAAATTTCTGTTAGAATCTCATGAAGGACACTAGTAGTGCAAATGTGCAGATATACGTACACTATATGTACACTGAGTGTATATACTGTATATAGTGTATATTCTTTATTTATTTACTAATTTTGTCAATAAAATTAGAGTTGTAATGCCTACACATACACATGTAGTCCCATGTAGGTTCATGAACTGAGCATTGTTTTTTTGTTTTGTTTTTTACCGTAAAGGGATTTTCCATATTGCTTGCTGTGGAAATGGAGTCATCAGTATGCATGGGAGGTGGAATTACCTCACCGCTGCGCTCATTTGCCATGACAAGTTGCATTATTTTTTAGCGGGGCCAAATTATCATAAATGGTTTTGTTTGCCTCTCTTTTTCCCAGGGCTGCCGTCCACCTGAAGAATTGATTGTGCTATCTGGATTGTGATTATTGCTTGTGTTTATCTAACTGTCATTTATGGATGTATAGATTAAAACTCCCAATTTTCTTTACACAACCTAGATATTGATTTAGTGGATGAATAAATGTATAATGTGGAGCTTTTGCGCCGTGTTTATATTACACAAATTAAAGTAAATCTTTGTGTTAGATCAAAGATTATTGCATTTCTTGAAAATCGCTCCTTTTAGCTGTTCATTGGAAGCCAGTTAACATCAGCGCGATGTGACGAAGCAAGCAATGAGCTCTCGTGTTCTTTGCCAGCTTTGTCCATGTAATTAAAGCAAAGCCAGACTGCAGAGAGAAATTGATTTTTTTGTCTTTGTGTGCATGAAAGACAGTTCAAATAGAAAATGGACTGACATCCATAATGTCCACACTGACATTTCAGATTTGTTTTCATATTTGTCTTCAGACATTACTCACTGATTATAGTGGTAAATAAACCTCTAGAGTAGAAATACCAGTTAAAAAGGCTGCAATTTGTTTAAAAATTTATATAAATCAAACAATAAATATTGAAATGGTTTGTTTATTTAACTTTTTGTTTAGAATATCATAGTTATATAATATTTAATATTTGTATGATGATGTTCATAGTTTAAGATTAAAAGTCTGAGACAAGGCTCAGACTATAATATAAAAAAATATAATATAATATTAAAATGACTTTATATTAAAAAAAAATCTGCCAGTAAATAAAATAATTATAAAATATATATCAATCCCTGAGCATAAATCTTTACATCCTTACATGAATAAACTGTAGCTTACAAATCACACAAATACAAGGTTTTACGTTTTATAGTAAAACCCCCTGTGTGCTTAAATTTGAGGGATATTCCGGCCTGTTAAAAGTCATGAACAACCAAATGGAAACCAATCAGCAGTTCGGAAATGCATTGATGTCATGCACATTTATTGACAGGTGAATGGTGGCTGTGATTGGCTGCTTTCAAACACACATAGGCAGACTGGTTTGGGATTGTGGTTTGGAGACTGAGAGAGTGAGACATGCTTTTGATGGCTGGACATTACAAAGGCTACAATGTACAAGGCTTCAGGCGCTAGCCTGTCAGATTGCATTCCGAGTATAATATGTGAATTGTGCCAGTGCTTTGCTGCTGCTCCTCTGATGGAAGAGAGCGAATTAATAGTATGAAGAAAAGACGAGGAAGGGACACCAAGTCAGCAAAATGTTAATATACTGTTTCATTATTGGCTAGAAATGCCACATGAAACAAAGCAACATTGTTGTAGTATTGTGCCTACCGATCTGTCATAATAAGAGTGTGATAAACATACATTTTATGGTCTCACTTGTTTTCCATCACTGATTTTCTCTTAATTGGCATTTTATGTTCATATGTTTAATATTTTTGGCAAATGTAAGACTACTTTGGGCTATCACTACAAATGTAGTACTCTTAATTGCGGTTAACACATTCTAGCATATTTAAATCCATTCGGCATACTAGGTTACTGCATTCTGCACAGTATACAAATCCTGCATATTATTATTTATTTTTTTTAAATAGTAAGAGAAACTGCATGCATTATGCATCAATTAAAACAGTAATATGATAGAGTATCCATATGCCAACCTAGAATTAAAAAACTTTAATTAATGAATTATTAATAGATTTGTGTATTTATTATTTATTATTTATGCATTTTAATCCAATTTTAGGTTCATGTATTATTCTTGCAGTGTTATTTACTGTATATGCTGTCATAGTATTTATAAATATTTTGAATTAGGTTTTAGTTGTATATTTGCAGTATTTCTATTTAATTTTGATTTGTTTTGAGTTTTAGTATTGTAATACTTCACATAATTGTTTTATCAATTGATCACTAAACACATTATTATATCAAATTATTTTATTTTAGTTACATGCCAAAACAATGTTTCCAATTTTCATTTAAGTTTTCTAAGTTTAAACATATCATGTCATATTTTATTTTATCTTTATTTTAATCAACAATAATACAAAAATATATATTATTATTATTATATTATTATGGCTGCAATTTACAAATACTGCAAATAATGAGTACAAAAAAAATGATGCTTGATTGTGACTTTTATTACGTTTTATTTTTCTGACTAGTAATGCATGATTGAGTCAAGAACATTGCATTGTGGGATATAGTGTCTTGTGGATTGGATTCGATAATATATACTGAACAGTTTGGTAAATGTACTATAGTAAGCATAGTGTTCTATGCTTGCATACAATTTTCATACACATATACAGTATACATACTGCAGAAATAGTATGAGAAGGTAGTATGCTGTTCTAAACAAAGGGGAGGGAGAAAGATATATATATAGAGAGCAGGATGAGCACGCTATCACCATAGGGTGCAGTAGGGCTTGATTTCGCTGTTTTGAATTACAGAGTGGGGTCTTTAATGGAAGAGTTTAATTTCTGAATCAAAGGTCAGCACTGTAATTTAGCCCCGTTAATAGGTGCCGGGGCAATGTAATTGGATCATTACAGCAGGAGATAATGATTGCTCGGCAGCCCATGTGACATTGAGCCCCACCTTACATGGCTGCAACCAACATCAAAAATGCTAACTTAATCAAAACAGGCACAGCAAGCAATACAAGCACCAGACTTTAGAAGATCAAGTCTTTAGTACATAATTACAATAATTACAGATAAATACTCTTAGCGTTGCTTGTTTTTGGGCTGGTTCTCACATCAGGTTGCTTTAGCGGCGCAATGCTTTGTTCAGATTTGAACCCATTTGTGGAAATAACTCAGAGAATGTGCTAACTATATTGATCCTTGAGTCTTTTAAATGCCATGATGCAGTGATAAGTCATCTACAATGTCATCCTTGCCAAACACATTCAGCAAAAACACACTAATAGCTTAAGCTGGTAGATGTGTTTTGGAATGTAGTATCTGGTTTCTTGCTGATCTAAGATTGTAAATTTCTTATTAAAGGTTGTCCAAGTGGATCCAAGCTGATCCAAGCTGATCACTAGTTAGTCCAAGCTGGTCCAAATTTGTTAATTTAGCCAGTCATTAGCTTGTCTAAGCTAGTCGTTCAAAGCTGTTTATTAGCTTGTCTAAACTAGCCGTAAGCTGGTCCGAACTGATCATTAGTTACCCAAGCTGGTCCGAACTGTTTATTTAGCTGGTCATTAGCTGGTAATAAGCTGGTCAAATCTAGTCATTAAATGGTCAAAGTTGGTAATTAGCTTTTTTTTCTTTTTTTTTTAAACTAGCCATTATCTGGTCATTAGCTTGTTCTATGCATTAGCTGGTCAAAGCTGATCATTAGTTACCCAAGTTGGCCCAAACTGTTTATTTAACTGGTCATTAGCTGGTAATTAGCTGGTCAAAGCCCAGCTAGTCATTAGCTGGTCAAAACTGGTCTTTAGCCGCTCCGATCTGATCATTAGTTAGTCCAAGCTGGTCCAAACTGTTTATTTAGCTAGTTATTAGCTGGTCAGATCTAGCCCTTAACTGGCTGATAATTAGCTGGTCTAAGCTGGTAATAAGCTTGTCTAACTTAGTCCTTAGCCAGTCGAAGCTGGTCTTTAGTTAGTCCAAGCTGGTCCAAACTGTTAATTTAGTCAGTCATTACCTGGTCAGATCTAGCCCTTAACTGGCTGATAATTAGCTGGTCTAAGCTGGTAATAAGCTTGTCTAACTTAGTCCTTAGCCAGTCGAAGCTGGTCTTTAGTTAGTCCAAGCTGGTCCAAACTGTTAATTTAGTCAGTCATTACCTGGTCAAAAACTAATCATTAGCTGGTCAAAACTGGTCATTATCTGGTCCAATCTGATCATTAGTTAGTCCAAGCTGGTCCAAACTGTTTATTTAGCTAGTTATTAGCTGGTCAGATCTAGCCCTTAACTGGCTGATAATTAGCTGGTCTAAGCTGGTAATAAGCTTGTCTAACTTAGTCCTTAGCCAGTCGAAGCTGGTCTTTAGTTAGTCCAAGCTGGTCCAAACTGTTAATTTAGTCAGTCATTACCTGGTCAAAAACTAATCATTAGCTGGTCAAAACTGGTCATTATCTGGTCCAATCTGATCATTAGTTAGTCCAAGCTGGTCCAAACTTTAGTCATTAGCTGGTCAGAAATAGTCAGGGATAGTTCACCCAAAAATGAAAATTCTTTAATTCACTCACCCTCAAGTTGTTCCAAACCTGTGAACATGTCTTTGTTAAGCTGAACACAAAAGAAGATATTGTGAAGAAAGTTTGTAACCAGGCCGCTTTGGGGCACTATTGACTTTCATAGTAGGAAAAAAAGAATACAATGGAAGTCAATGGTGCCCCAGAACAGTTTTTGGTCAAAACTGGCTTACCAGTCACCATGCCCCAAGGTGGATTTTCTAGCAGGGTATTTGCCATAGGTTTTTGGCTTACTGTGCACTGAAAAAGGAAAGTGCATTATTGAGACAGGTTCTCTGTATCTTTCAATCAAGGGTGCCGAGTTCCGGCCGCTTTCATGTGGATTTGCGCTCTTGTCTGTGTTTACGTGCATGAGCTCCTACCTCTCGTGCCTGGAGGAGGGAGAGATCAGTTTTATTGGGGTCATCAGAGAGCATCTGCTCTACTCCACATCTCCTGAGAGACTCTGGTGATGATGTTATTCTTCTATTCTTAGAGATGAGCTCATGCGGTGTGTCAGCTCTGCACAAACGACTACTTCCATCACACTCCAAGCCATTGGCAGATCTATGAGTTGGCAAAGTAAAGTATGTATTCCATAAATGTTAAGTAAGTGTTTATCACGGGCCACTTTCACTCAAAGTGGCTGTTCGCTGTGCGGGCATAATCATATGTTCTATGAAGAACTCCTCTGCTTTAAAAAAGCATATATAACTCAGTTCTTATAGTGAGGCAATGGAGGTGGCCTCTTCACATGGAAAATCTTCATAAATCCTCATATCCCCACGTTAGGGTTTGATTCATTAAAAGGTGCTACTACCAAGAAAAAAATTCTGAAACATGAGGTAATGCATGTCTTTCCCACCTGTGGAAACTAAACCAACTATAGTAGAATGGCTTGTGGGTATAGGATGAACTGATGAAGCATACACAATCTGAACAATCACCTCTAGTTCACTTTAATTAGGTCATTATGCTAAAGCTTGGATTTCCTGCTTATGTCTAGACATTACCCAATATCATAACATTCATGTCCATGGAAAAAGCACGGCTCACCTTGGGTGTAGTCAGCCGGACTTTAAAGGCCAGCCTTGGCCTATTGAAGTTTATTGAATGGAGAGAACGATGCAAGCATTATGGGTTTTTTTTTATTGTTTTTTGCTTTTTATAAATAAGATGGCTGTTTTAGCTGAGATGCATGTTCAGTCTAGCGGTAAATTGCTTATCAAACTAAAAAGCACCCAAGATTCTGGCATGCTCTTTTCTGATACGAGTCACATAATATTGTAAAGGAACATGAAGATTTGGCAAGTAGGACATCTTCCTGAATCAGTATGCTTTGTTGGTTGTGGAACAAAATTCCTGTCAAGCAATCATATCCGTAAGCCTAAGTCAAACTCTACCATAATCCGTGAATGTACTATTTATTAATTTGCATATGATATCTAATATGAACACTGAGCATCACATTACTGCACTTGACCCACGCACAACACTGCACAGGAGAGTGCTTTTTATAATTGTATTATGATTTTTATTTGTTTTTATTTATAATAAATTGCAAAAATAATATTATAAATATATAAATTATTATTACTATGTTTTCAAGTCATATTCATTTCTACATTTTTATATTTATTAAAAACTACTGAAAAGTGATGTACAGTAATAGAAAAATGTAAAAGCTAAGAATACTAAATAAAATAAGAGTAATATAAAAAAATTATAAAAGCAATAATAAACATAAATAAATAAATAAATAAATAAATAAATAAATAAATGTTTGCTCTGCAACTCAACTATATGAGGTTTAAAATAACAATATTGGACAGCAGGGATGCTTTTGTTACATGTAAAACAATTTCACAATCTTTTAACTCTTTCCCCACCAAAGTTTTTAATAAAGTTGCCAGCCATCGCCAGCATTTTTGATCATTTTCACAAAATCTTCATGGCCCCCAGAATATTTTGTTGTATGAATATCTGAAGATGCAATATATCAAAAGAAAGAACAAAGCCTCTGCTTTTAACCCTCTGAGGTCGGCAAACGCGCCCCTGCGTTTTGCTGGATTTTCTTCACATAGTAGCACAATAAACTTAAATTACTCCGTCATTTATGGTCATACAGAAAAAAGAAATATGAAAAAAGAATCTGTGATATTTCTACTTTTGTATGTGTCCACTTACAATCAAATAAAAATATTGTGCTTTTGTAAAATAAAGAAAATAAACAGGGTGTGCTTTCTGCCTCTCCGTCACGGTGAACTTTTTTTTCTTGAGCACGTCTATAAACTGAAACAAAACTCAGCGAATTCTTGTCACACATTTATGAGCCATATATCTTTATAAACATTTATAAACATTTAAGTGTGTACTTTTAAATGATTGGATTCAAATTGAAAACAAATATTCTCTGTTTAAGTAATTTGTATAAAACCAACAAGATGTCCAGTATCTCAAACGCTTGCTCATTATTTTTAATTCGACCACGCCCACGCGCGCAAAAGAGATTCACATGCAAATCGTCCACATGGAGCGCGAACGCGCTCATTACCTCAAAAACAAAACACCAAAAAACTTCACAAGTCTCTGCTTTTCGTCGAGTTGGGAAGACACGCCGTGAGCTTACATTGGATTTACCTCAGAAGAAGAAGAACGCGATTTGAAGACAAGAAAGATGTAAGGTAAGAATTCTTAATTCTTAATTATTAGTTTATGTTATTGTTGCATAAACTTCACATTGCAGTTGAACTGTTGCTAGATATAAGGTGAATATTATAATATTTAGACCCGTGTTTACTGTTAAATACTGTGTTTGTGGATATCTGCTCAAACGTAGATATTATGGTAACCATAATATTTCATATTTTGGAGCGCGCTCTCCGTTTGAATATATCATATTTTGGAGCACGCTCTCCGTTTGAAAAGCAAAATGCACCAAACAAAGCCTTCATGTTTTTAATCTAATCATCATAACGAGTGGAAACATTTGAAGTAACATATGATAATCAATATATTTTTCTCTAATGTAGTTGTTACTGAAATCTTTTGGAAAATTTATAGGCTGCTATAGGCTATTGTTATTATTATTTTATGCAGCATCATTATACATAGTTGGAAACATTTGTGTGTGTATTCTGTGAATTTTAAAAAGCAATTTTAAGCAGATAAATCTAAAATCTATTCCCAAAATCGTGCAGCCCTATAGTTTCTCTTGATATCAGTATGTTCACAGGTTTTTTGTTGTTGTTTTTTTTACAGGGACCAGATGCCTGGTCCTGCTGACTTCAACATTCACATGAGTCTCTGTACATGAACATGGTAAAGTGAAAATCAAACACCTTGGAAATGAAAGGTATGTACAATGTTTTTAGGAATGGCACAAAGGTCTCTGTCTTTGGATCATTGTTTTGAATGATGTGCTTTTTTGTAATTTGTTGTGTATCTTTGGATTATGTTGTGTTGTAAATAAATCCAAACAATCTAAAAGCCATTCTTTTTTAAATCTCCTCATTCTTTGTGCAAGGTTGCTCAGAATGATAGGGCCTGATAGCTCCTAATAGGGCCATTAGGGGAGGGTCTTTGTCTTTCTCAGGTGTGAAAGCCATACTTTTTATTAATGATGTGATCACGTCACATCATTACTAAAAAGTTAATGATTTCTGCATGGTGCAATGATGTGATCACGCCTCTTCGCATAAAGCTTTCTTACAGAAAACACGTCTTACAAATTTTAAATCAATATATTGTCTTGAATCTGAATGAGCAGTCAGGGTGATTTTCACATAGTTTTGGAGCAAATATTCTAGGCTATTCAAAAAGTCTTGTGAAGAAATAATCAGTATGGGTTTCATGGCCTTATTTCAGTGACAATTTTTTTTTGTATTTTCACAAACCACGCATAAATGTCATTATCTCAAAACTACAAACTTTTACATACATGCTGCTGATATATTATTGTAGCAGAGTTTGTGCTGAATACAGTGTAATTAGACTTTAGCCATGAAAATGTCACAAGTAACAGAAATAAGCACAAATGTCAGAGCATGTCAGAACACCTCCAGGGCCAGAAAACAGCTCAGACCCCAACTGTTTTATTCTAGCTTCATGCATTTTTTATTTTATTTTTTTATCAACACTTGAATGTGGTTACATTTTCATTTAAAAAAAGTAGCATTTTGAGCAAAAAGCTGAAAAAAACACATTCTTGTCAAAGACTACATCTAGATCGGATTCAGAACGATGATCAAAACATGGATGGAGTAGATCGAGTCCATCAACAGCCCCAAAGCTTCACAATCCTATAGTTTGTCCTGGGTCAACATTTCATTCAGTAACATAGGCAGTTTGGATTTATATGCTGTTTAATGTTGATGATCGCATTATTTTAAATATGCATCTGCTTACATATGCTATCCCTTGTCTCTGCTTCTTCTTCACATGTCTTTTGATCAGGACATTCAGTACTCTTTCAGAAGATGTGTCATAGCACCCCCTACCGTAACAGTGAAAACACGGAAAGCTGTACATTTTCTTTAATTTCGGGGAAGCGTTGTCTCATAAATGACGGAAATTTCCGTCAATGGCAGGGGAAGAGTGAAAAATTTATTTATTAAACAATGTGGGCTGTAATACATTTCGCAGAATACTTTTTAAAAAGCCTATACAGTGGAAAAATCTGCCGTAGTAGTTTTCCCATGCTGCTAAAAGTTAATCTTATTTCTTGTGTTAGCACTTCTATCTGCAAATCTGTATATCGATTTCCTTTTGCTAAATAAAAAAAGGAAAGTTTCTTTTCTGCACACGAAGGTCAAACAAATCTCTCTGCGTTGTTCACATGCCGCATGCAGGGAGAGTGATATCATCAGCGGCCAATGTGTTTCCATGCAGAAAGCATCATCAATATTAATGCACATGTCAGTATATATATATATAAAAGAGGGTGCATTAATACCTTGACAGCACCGATGACTATGTGCACCTACCTAAGAAGACCAAAATATATCTCCAGTTATCCTTTCACAACCTGTCAAATGCCTCAGCACAGAAATCCCGCAGTTGGTGCATAGATAGCTCAAAGAAGCGTGATCTGATCTCAGATCAGCTTTTGTTATTATGACTGTATCCTGAGATTATACAGTAGGCAATTCTCAACAAATTCCAAATCAGCTCTGCTAGGAAACTTAACCACCCACATAATGTCACTTTTTTCAGAGTCAAGTGTGTACAGTGTGTGAATGTGATTTGTAATGAATGGGATGCTAAATGCTCTGTTCCTTTTTGTGGCATTAACAGCTTTTGCACAGACTGCTCCTCATTTACAAACGCTCACTGGCACATTTGCAGCCCGACCCAAGTCTGGAACAGCAGAAAACTCTCTGCATAAAAAAAAACCTCTTGAAAGTACTTTTGTAATCCTCTGAACAGTATTTATTTGTTTATTTATATTTATTTTATTTATCTAATTTTGTAAAAAAAAAAAAATCTTTGTCAGAATTCATGTGGACTGATAAATTAAAATGCCCAGTCAGTGCTGTCTATTGTGACCAAAGTCTTGGCTGAGATTTATATTAGACCGTCTGACATGAAAGACTGTTGATGTTGCACAGTCTGCTTTGGCTTTTACTCAATACCTCACTCGTATTTTACAATGACGCACAGCGTGCATCTAGCTTTATAAAAATTACCTACATTTGGCAGGTGAACCCTTGCGCTTGTTTGCTTTCATAGAGCAAAGTGCTCTAGCAGCCATACATAGGGCACCACAGTTAATGTGTGAATGCCATTGCACATGCACACTTTTCGAGCAAAACATTTGCAGAAGTTTGACAAGTAACCACTTTGTGGTAGTCAAATGCTCATGATCATAGTTAATGTGGTGAACTACACCTGTGGTCACTAAAATCACACTGAAAATGAAAATATGTTTTTATTTCTGGGAAGAGCTGTACCATATACAGTATGAAAACAAACTTATGTCACCAGCACACTGTTATTTATTCAGTTCATATTCATGCTTATCACAACCTTCTGTGTCCATTAACCTCTTTTTAATCTCCCAGAGACCTTTCTCTTGTGTAAGTCTGGCTTAAAAGGGTTCTCTGGTTCATAATTGCTGACCCCATTGCTGATCTTCCAATGTCCTTATGCCCAGTGTTCACAATATTTAATGTTAAAATGCCATTTGAGTGCCCCAACATACAATACAGACAGCATCCTCAAAGACGTTGGAAAAAAATAATATTTTGGAAACAGCAACAACAAGAAATTAGCATGTAGATGGTCAAACATATTGTTAGACTCTAGTGTACAGTTTTTTTGGAGCTTAGAAAGATAACAAAAACATGAATATTTTTTACAGCAAATTGACACTTCAAAATATATTTTTGTAATACAGAGTGAGACATCCCATGTAGTTTGTACTGGTATTTTTTTCCCATTTGCATGGTCCTGTCATGCAGTTTAAGAAATGCGACCATGCACAACAATTTAATTAACCTGCTTTTGCGACTGAATTCATCCATTATTGGAAGACGATTTGCATTTTTCTGCTCAAGGCGGATGTTAATTTTGGCTTTCAAGTAAGTATGCATATATTAACAGTACTGAGATGCGAAGCTTGTGATACTCATTCATTTTCAGAACAGTGTGTCCTTTACTTCATTTCAGAACCTAACGAACAGTAACACTGACCATTGTTTTTAAAACCAGACACCTCTAACAAAAAATTACCATCATTTTACCATGTTTTTTTTGGATATGGTACCATAGCTATGCCATAGTGTATAACAGAGTACTACGATATTGTATTATTTTCTAAAGTCTGGTTGGCTTAACAGATGGTTATTCGTTCGATATTCACCCTTGTTACAAATTAAGCCTTAGTATTTTAATGTATAGCTGGTCTTGTCTGTTATCAATCTAGTATCAATTTGGTGTTTCGGTCACCCTCAATTAATTAAACACCTCTAGTTACATTTATGCGCATATACATTTAGTACTGTGGTCCTTGGGGAACTGGCCAATCTGATTCCCAGTTTGCCGAGAATTGATCTTGCCAGATTGCCGAGGTGATGCCATATGGAATACATCAAAATGTGTCATTTCATGTGACAACGGCATGTATCCTCTCACGTTTTAGCCCTATAATTATACTCTTGTTGCTTGTCGTCAGTGGATTAAGTACACCCAGGGGACCCCTATGTCTCTTCGCTCCACCCCTCCTTCTCAAATCCAATCTCTCCTCCCCTTGCCACCCATTGAGGCTGGTGCATGAATTCCCTATTTGGGGACTATTTATCATTGACGTGAAAAGGCTGTTTGACCTTGTGGAACAGGGGTTTGTTCAAATTTAAGGACTCATTCAGCTTTATCCACATCATGCTTTGTTATGTAAAAAAAAAAAAATGTTTTCTGTTTGTGTCTGCCTTTGTGATTTTACACAATGAGGTCCAATTGGATGGCAACAACCTTTATGTCATGTACAAGCCTGTGGCTTCTGAGAGGATGAATTCAAAGCTATTTCGAGAAATTTCCTGCTGTTTTTTTCTCTCCATACCATGGAAGGCAATGATCACCATAATCATTTGGTTACCAGCATTCTTCAAAGTGTTCTACAGAAGAACAAAAAAGTCATACTGGTTTGTAAGGACATGAAGGGGAGAAAATTGGGAGAACTTTTTGTTTAATCACTTTAGCGTTCTTTTACACTGATGGTAATTGGAATCAGCACATCATGCCAAAGGTCTAATGGTGTTGTTTATTAAGCGAACGAGCAAAACGAGCTGTTTGTGGGGGGAAATGAGCAAGGCAAGTGCTTTTCCTCCGGAAGGTATTTCAACGGCATTCTCAATTATTCATAACGAGTAAATTCTTTTGATGTGACACCTATTAGCTCATTATATGTAGCATTATTTAATGTGTCTTACAAGGGAGAGATTTGCACAATAGCAATTGTTTCTTTTCAGTGCCTCTTACTCCTTTAAGGAACAAGACATGAAATGAAATGACAGCTTAAGTTTATGTAAGGCAATTTCCTTGTTACACCATTATTTAGCTAATTAACTGGGGGGGTGGGGGGGGGATTCCTCACATTCCAACTGATCTTTACAAATTCAGCCGCAGCTCTTAATTGGCTCCTGCAGGATATTGCCTGTTTCTGGCAGAGCATTGCTGCGGTGCATCTACTGGAAACTGGTAAGTGGATCCAGCCCACTGTCATTACCATCTAGGCGTGAAAGTCTCCACACTACAGTGCTACATTTCTATTTTCCCTTCCATTAACTAAAAGAGACATATTATTTGGATCCCGATTTCCATCTTTTTCAATGACGGATTCGATAAAGATGTGTGCCGCCACTTTGCATGGTTTGGTGTCATCCAGTGTCACTCACAGTAGGAGAGCTATTCCCCTCCAACATCCCATGCATTTATTCATCAAGAGACTTCCCAAATTCCCAGGCGGGAATAATGATCATGTAAAAAGGGGCCCGGTGTCTCTAGTGGCTTGCGTCTCGTCCAGAAAGGCATGAGTGTGATAAGTCCTTGTCCTTTGCATGTCTCTCATGCATATTTGATACTCGTATAACATTACGCCTTTAATTACTGCATCTCTGGCTTCGCTCAGCCAATGACGAAGAAATAAACTCCCCATTGGCCTCCCTGTTCCCCGTCTACCCAATTTCGCAAAGAGCCTTGCATACGGCTGAACATTCACTTAAGCGAGGCGCGAGAGTATAAATGTGCATTAAGGAAATCTGTTAACCCTGCTGGTACCCAAGTGAAGAAGATGCCGGCATGTCATTCCACCAGACTTAAATCCCTCTCATACGACACGTTAATTTAATAACAGCGATATGAGCCAAGCCGGATTCGAAAGCCTGTCAGCATGAAGGAAGCGCTGATATATACACTAGCAGTCATGCGATTGAACTTGGGCCTGATCTCATTCCCACTTCATCTTCATTTCTTGATCCGTTCATCTGTCGGCCCTTGCGTTTCGAAAGATGATGTCTACTATGAGTAGTGGTGGGTTTCTAATGCCAGTCACGTCTCTGGTGACATCTGCCAGTATGGAACCCAGGACAAGGATTCTGAGAGATGGCAGGTTCCGTATTGGAGGGCAAATGTCTGTTTGATTATGGCCACCAGGGGAGATGGCTAATGATGGCTAATTAATATCAGTAGGCGTAACAGAAGACCCTGGCATCCAGAAACCTTGCTGTTTACAAAAGACGTTTCCCATGGTGCCTGGTTATTTATGCACTGTAATAACTTTTCTTTTAAAAGAGTAGTTCACCAAAAAATGGCAATTCTGGCATTGTTTATTCACCCTCATGTAAATCCAAACCCATATGCTGTTTTGAAATCACAGTTTATAGTGACCAATTCTATCTGGAAAATGGAAATTTTTACTTACATTTACATTTACTTACATATTTACTTACATTTAACTGAAACTGGATAGGAAGTTGGTAGTTCCATGGGACATTGTTTAATAAATGTTTAAGTATTTGAGCAAGATGAGAAAAAGAGATTTTTTATAGTGTTTTTTTTTATATATTGAGATTTAGGACATTTTCTCATATGTTGGGTTTCCGTTGAGGTGAAAAGTAGTAGTTTGTTAAAGTTGAGGATGGGTACACTAGGAGAATGCTGAATGTTGCTTTACTCAATGAGCAATGACTATTTAGCATGGTAACATGGCCTTTTTTATTGCTTAGCTAGAGTGTTAGTAGCAATAAAATATATGACACAGGAAGATCATGAATCACCAATACATTTACTTAACTGGGTCACTTAAAATAAACGTATTCCAGTATTTACATGGTTTATATATTATATTAGATATTATAGTATATTTACATGAGAAAAAAAAAATTCTGACAAATTTTATGAACTAAACATGGGAAAATATTCCCTATATTGATTTAACTTAATTGATTCATGTGGAAACAATGCACATGATCACGTACCCCCCTCTTGTCTTCTTGCATGTATCACTATCAAATGATGGCGCATATGTTTGAAAATATACCGAATGGAGAAATACATTTATAGTAAGAGCTGCAGTGGACTGGATATTTTCAATTAATAATGCTTTTTTAAGCTCTTAAAAACCTCAGTGAACAACATTTATCCACAAATTATCCACAAAAGTCCTAACCATTTGAAAAAAGCTAATAACACTGTCAGGGCATCCTCCAATCCGATTTCCAAGCTTACTGCTCTATTGCTTCCATTGTGACCTGCTTTAGATCACTGGTGTGTGAACGCACACTGTGGCGTGGCTATTTGTTCTGCCACATGCTAGCCTTTTAATAAAGCACTTGCTAATTTCACACCGTCCTTCTCTCTCGTTTATGAAACCTCATATCAGTATTAAGAAGCTAATAGGAAATTGCTGAAATCAATCCCTCTGCTGTTGCTGTTTTGAGTCCAATGGAAATTGAGATTGAAATAAAACCAAGAGCTGCAGTTCTCCTAGCAACAGGCTGTCTATGTCTGAGACCCTGTTGCAAATTGTCTGGAATTATAACGCTGCCTTTGTGCAATTCACATGTGAAGTGTGTTTTAGCTTGCTTCTATTGGAGAAACTTATAATAAATAGATGTAGATAGATGGCTATAGATAAAGATTAAGATAAATGGATAATGATGGTTGGATAGATAGGTACATAGATAGGGAAATGGATAAATTGTGTAGTTAAATTAATAAATTAATATAGATATGAATGAATACAGACAGATAGATAGACTGACTGACTGACTGACTGACTGACTGACAGACAGACAACAATGTTGATTGTTTCAGCAAGAATTTCAGTCTGGTATTGATTTGCCTATATAAAAGTCATTTTACATTTGTTTTGTTACATTTAGACCTTGTTTGTTTATTTGTGGCCTTTAAAATGCAGTTTCACAGACAGCCTGTTAATCAGAGTTTCTCTGTTCACATACTCCTTAATTTATTGAGCTCTTATCTTCTAATGCACCCCATCATTTCAGAAAAAAAACATAATTTGCTAAAGCACTGAATGCTACTATAGAGGGGCGGAATACAAAAGAGAGCTCTCACTGAAGTTCAATAGTGACTCTGTGATGCTCTCTATTTGGATAAGAGCAAGAAAACATCTGAATACCCTTTGAAACTCCTCATCAATTCTTGTACAATGCTTTAAACACACCTCTAGGCTGTTCCTTACATGCCAAACGGTCTTCCACTTTGCTGTCTCTTTAGTCCTGATGTTCTGGTGACGTGAGGAGGAATCACATGAACTCAACAAGTTCTAATGCTGCTAGTCAATCTAAACGCCTCCGTGTCTCTTCAGTGCTGTAAGTGCAGCTGTTTTTCCATGTTGTGTCTTTGCCTTGCGGGCCGAGGGGAATTATATCTGTTTGAGCGGAGTCATGCTGTTGTGGATTTAGTCAGCGATAGTCATCCATATGCCCACCTGAGACCCACCTGTCAGAAAAGACGTGATGGGGATAAGGGAGGAAGAAGCTGTTTGTCTCCTCTCATATGTTTGAATTAAGATCCTTGTCTGTTCTTGGCAAGAGAGGGAAAAGAACTTGCAGAGCTGCAGGTAATTGATTTTTGGGGTTGAAATTGCCTATATGCTCCACAGCGCTCCTGAATCCATCCTGGTGGAAATATTAGTGATGGGAAGAAATACATGAGGGCATCATATGAAAAAAAGGTTATTTTGCTCAATGTAAGGACATCTTTACCATCTTTGATTTGAACTAAAATGTCTTAGTATGCATTGTGAAACCTTTTGAAATATAAAAAGTCGTTCATCAAACTACCCTCTCAAATCAGATTTTTTGCTCATAAATCATTTTCAGTTTCAGCAAGGGCAGGCTTTTGTTTATTCCTGGCAATAGGCTCAATTGTCTGTGTTTGTGTTAGGTGCTCGCAGAAATTTCATTGGGTCATTTTTCAAATCATATAACAGTCATGTTTGAGGAATTGCTGTGTTTCTGTTATTTTGCACCTTTTTGAAGATGACTGAAAAAACTCATACACTTGCTGTCAGAAAAAAGCAAGTATGACACTTCTGAAAGGCATGTTTTTCAGAGACAGCAGACCTAAAGCTGCTGTAAAAGTTTATTTATTTATTTATTTTTCACCTGACAGAAATCACTGAAGTTGGTGACTCTGTGACAGCCCTAGGCTTTGTGAACGGCAAAAAAAATCTGAGCTCAGCCTTCACACCCCAAAAAATAACACTGCATTTAAAAAGTTTTAAAGTAATTTTATGTAAATTCTCAACCATTCTATTTACATAAAATGTATTGTACATTTTTTTAATGTAAAAAAGGGTTATGATTAAAAAACTGGCTGTGCTTCTCTGTCATTTGTGTAATTGCATTGGCTGACATATCTTTAGAGGGCGGGGTTTTGAAAGAGTAGCCATGTGTTTAAAGTGATGGGGTAGTGGTCTAATTCAGTGGCTAAATCTGGTGGAAGTTGGCTTTAGATGGCTAACAAAACCAGTTATCTATATGGCTAACAAAACCACCATTGCGTTGTGACGTGATCAGTCATAGATCAATATTCTCAAGCATTAGCTTATCAGCTTCTGAGCTCAGATATTTTATTAAAGGCAGACAAAAATTGTTTAAGTCCCACAAAAGCATTGTATTTATCAGAGCAGAAAAAAAGAAAAGAAAAAGAAAAAAACCTGGAAAACCATTGTAAATGAGCTGAAAATATAGATGACATTCATGTTCGCTGCGAGAGGATGTATTTGTGCCAGAACAGAAATCATTTTCTCCTAATGTATGTACATAGTAAATAACCCAGCACCGGGTTATTTTGATTCATGAGTCAATCAATGTAGCTGCGATCGGCTGTGGCTGCAGATGGTTGACGAGGTTCCGCGTTGTCTCTTTTCTTTATTTATTTATGCCAGAAAGAGGGGGGAGAAAGTGATAAATAGAGAGACAGAGAAGGGATCTGGAGTGAAATAGACTGTATATTTCTTATCAAAGCAGCGATCCACTCTGACATGGATGAGAGTATCAATGTTGAACTCCTTCTCTTTGTTCCATGCCACATGTGTGCGTACAAGGGTGTCTGGAGAGCATTTGATCGAGGGTGGATCCGTGTTTGGCGCCACACTCCCAATGCTTCTGAGTAGGGAGGGGGAAGCTGTCGCGAGGAGTGTTTGATGTTCGGAGTTACGAGCTTGTGTCTACGTTAGAATGTGTTTTAGGCATTTTTGTATTGTATGTCTTTGTGTCAGACATTCACCTGTGCGTTCAGCTGTGCACGTTTGCCTTAAGCCAATGTATGTGCGCTCACAATGTAGGTTTGTGTAATACAGAGATCTTGACCCCTGGGGACCAGCTTGTTCATTATTCTTCCTAAAAGAAGCATTAAAATTTCATCACTGCAACGCAATCTCCGTTTCTGCACACAGACCAAAGCATAGCTGGGATGCGGAAGGGGGTTGGGAAAGCATCTCTCTCTCTTTTTCTCTCTCACTCCTGGATTGGTCGGAAACGTGGAGGGCGGCACACACCCTTAGATTGTGATGGAAGTGATCGAGTGGCCCTTTTCCTGTACGGAGTGAGCTGTCTGTTCCCAGAGTCTGCTGCACACAGGCGGGGGCTCTAAAAGAGGGGTCAATGAGGACCAAGCGGATTTTCCACCACATTTAGACATTATGGCACTCGTTGTAGTACTACCTGGCTCTCCATGTGGGCCTTGCCCACCTCCTGCAGGAAGGGATGCTGTAGACACGCTGGGGGATGGGAAGGTAAGATAGGTGCCTGGTGTTTCTACATGAAACTCTACCTGTTGGTTTCTGCATGTGAGGTGAAAACTAGGGCTGGCGATAATGAATATTCACTGTAAAAATAATTGTAAAATATTTTAGAATTATTGAATTAAATTTAAGCAATATTGCAATTATTTTAATGCACTTGCAATTATTTTATACTCAAAAAAAATGTAAGCCTTTTTTAAAATTTTCTAAATTTAATTTATAGTAAAATTCCATCAAATTGAATTGAATAATCATTATGTAATTTAATTGAATAAATTGAACAATCCTTAATCAATTATTAAATTAAAGTATGTAAGGATTATTCAAATCAATTTGATGGAATTTTACTATTAATTTAAATGCATAAATCTTAAAAAAAGGCTTACATTTTTTTGAGAGTATCTTTTGCTATGACATTTTCTAAAGGCTATGTCTTTAAACTAGTTTTGTGAGCCTTTGTCAATGCTTGAGTCGCAATGAAAGTTGCAATGAAGTGAAGGTAGCGACAGATCTTTTTTTTTTTCATCTTGTGATGTACATCCGAGTGTATGAAAATGCAGAGCAGGAACTTGGTTTTGTCCATTGGTTATTGATTGGATGGACGCAGATCTCAATGCGAGCTTGCTGCGGATTGTTAGAATGGTGCGGGGTTTAAGCTGGCAAAATGATTGGAGAAGTCCGGCATACGTCACCAAAGAGAAATCTTCTTGTTTCACCAGAATATTGAGCAACAGTTTAATTGAAATGTTGGTTTTTCTATACCATTTCAAATACATAAAAAAAACAGATTATTTTTGCTAAATCGCCCATCCCCAGTCATGGCAGATTTATGATGCAGTGTTTTGTTTGTTATGTGTTTTGTAATATTGATAAATGAGGATATTAGACTGAAGTGTAGTCTGAATGACTTTAACTCCAGCTCTTCATGAACACATGTTCCACACAACATAAGGTGTGCATTGTGCGTTGTACTGTACATGTCGTGCCACTTTGTCTCCTTAGAGGACCTTCTGAGAAAGTCAGAAAGCACAGCTGCCTGGCATCTGCCACTCCCTGCACATATGCTGCTTTGTTTCTAATGTCTTACCTAGACGTTCTTTTATCTCTGTCCTTCTGCTTTCCTCACTTTATTGTGGCGGCAGTAAGCAGCTGATGAATATCTCTCAGGTCAGTAATGGTTTGTGGTATGTTGGAACGTGTGGTCGAGCAGGCGATGATTGCAAGGTAATTCACCTGCGTGGGACACTGGATCTGCACCGTTCCATGATGGATCACCTCTGAGGATGGGGGGATAGATAGAGCGAGAGAGAGAGAGAGAGAGAGAGAGGGAGAGAAAAAAGGAGGGGTCCTGCTGGTAGCAGTATATCACAGTCAGGATAATAGAATTCTGCCGAGTTGACAGATCCACGCTCACCTAATATCCTACCTACAGCCTGCACAGATCAGGACTTCAGCCCAGATCACATGAGAACACTACTAATCCACATGGCGACAACACTTTGCCTCTTATGGGTCAATGGCTCTGCGGTGGATTGAATCTGAGGTTGCGGATGATTAATAGTCAGTAACAGGTCTAATGAATACAAACTCCACCCCCATGCCTGCTGTTGCTCCAGCGGCTGCCTTCATATTCATGGAATGTACTTATGACTTCCATCTTGATAATGGCTAATTTGTCTAATCTACTCAGTTTCACAGATTACCCAGTTGCCCATTTGATTAAACGAAACTGAAGTCTTGAATGTGTGCGGCGAAGCTTTCAAGCAGTCTGCATGACTTGAGACACTTCAAGCGGTTTCCTTTTGCCGTTGAGTGTGTAAAGTGTGGGATTGAGTTTGTTTACTCTGCTGTAGACTGATTTTTCGAACGCATTGAAGATTCTCAGTGCAGTTCACTCACGGTACTTTTTCAGGTAATCATCACCACAGGGCTTTTACAATGCACGGCATCCAGCTTTGATTGTGTTACATGTGCAATTTTCCCTCCCATTACCTTCCCAGGTATTTTGCGGTTTAGCAAGTGGCATCGCCTCGCCTACCCGTGTAATGAGTAAAATAAGAATATGGCTTCCGCAATCTGCACCCATAACATGCCTGCCTTCAGTTCGCTGTTTATCTGTCATTTTGACGCGTTCATGTGATTTGGTAAGGCTCACACTGTTCAATAAATACCCATGACCAGGAAAGAACGATGGGGGGTTGATGGGAAGAATGTGCATGTGTGTGTGTGTGTGTGCTCTCTGGTCACAGGCTGTTGCGCAGTGTATATATACCCCTGGGGCAAAGGATGTGTGTAGAAATGAGATTTGGACCCCATTGGACAGAAGAAGTTGTTTTATTAAGGAGACCATGGAAACGAAGAGCATCTTAAATGCACCAAAAATTGAGCCGAGTGCACAGGGAGGCTGTATATCACACTGGCAATTACACCTCAGTGCTACGCCGTGTAATAAAAGTGATTTTATGCAGACAGAGCGCATGAATAAGAGATGCTTATGGTGAAGAGGATATAAGGATAAAAATCACCACTGTTCCGTCTCACCTCTGACCTCACTGACTGGATGGCTCCACAATCTATTCAAGTGGTGCTGGTTTTTGTAGCAAACCTCCTGCAGAACTGACCCGCGTTTGTGCCGGCCCATTGGATATTTATAGGCTATATAACATAAACTGGAAAAAGGCTGGAGCTGCTGTGAAACGCCCAACACCCTTTGATTGGAAAACAGGCAAGAGAGAACACGAGAAATCCCTCCATGGGATATAATCATTGCCCGCTCTACATGTTAACACTTTACACTTAAAACTGAGATTTCATGTTATGATTTGTTCCCTGTTTATGTGGTTCTACCATTTTGCCATAATGGGATTTTACCGTAATCCTTCCGTAATCTCGCTAGATTTCTCTGATCTCCAGATTATCTGCTCAGGAACTGAATGGGAAAGGCAGTTCTGTGGTTTGGTTTTAGTGTAATCTTAGTATAATTGGCTTCTAATTCGAAATCCATTGAAACGAATGAGTGAATAAAGGTGTTTTATGTCGAGCTGAGATTGCTCTGCCTTGAATAATGAGGCGGGGACTGTTGCTCAGAATATTTCTTGCTTCTGTTCTCTGAATGAGAAAGGGAGTGCCAGAATGGTGAAGAGAACAAAGAAATGAGTGCTGGCTTCATGTTTTCACACAAGAAAATGCAGAAAAAGAAGGTAGAACAGTGCTCATAGTATTTCTAAAATGTGATATAGTATGGGCAACCTTCATAAATTACATGTTAGCCTTTTTTGTTTTTAACAAGTACAATATACAGTAGAGCTTTCCACAACACGTATAGATCCGAAGCAACTTGAATGTACAATGATTGTAACAAAAGTATTCAACAAGGTTTGTAACCAAACCTTGTAAGCAAGTTTTACAAACCTTTTTGTGGCTAATTTATAAAACTTAGAGGAAAAGTGCGCACCCTTTCATCAATATGATCATAAAATAATACATTTAAACATTTAAGAATTTCCTTTTCGACTCTTAAAAAGGCAATAATACCATATGTTTTGCCACTACTATGATGGTAATACCATGATATACTGTACCAACTGTAATTAAGTATTACATTCAATCCCAAAATTCCATGATGTATAAATATGGTAATTGTACAATACCATGGTATTACCTTCCGATATCATTTAGAAAAGGTAGAGATATTCAGATATAATAAGAGCAGTACATAATACTGAGAGGGATGCTTGGGTACCTTCATCGCTTCCACCTACCTACCTCAACCTCTGTTACCGTGACAACAGGAAAACCAGGGTCATTCCGACGGCACCACACCAATCAACCCTGTCAGGGAATGACAAAATGTGTAGACTGCGTTCAGGACTCCAATGAACTGTATCAAGGGAGGGATGTTTTCACACTATGAATGATATGAACAGAAGTGTTACTAATGTAACTGCGTAAGCTGGCACTGACCAGATTGTTTCCCGTGGTGGCCGCATAGTGATGAATGGACGACTGTTTGTTTTATAATCCCTTTTGTATTGACCCTGCATGTTCCATCTCTCTCAAATTGTCTATTTCTGTTTGTTCGAGTATTCTTTTGAGCATGGAGTAGGATGGCCATGCAGGTATGTGGGCTAAAGTTTAAGACACTCCACTGTTTGCCTGAGGGCTCAGGGCTCGGTAAACAGAATTGTAAATTCAGCTGAGGCCTGAGGCTGCTTGGAAACTTTTGTAGTAAATGGGCACAGTTGGGACTCAAATTGAGACTGTTATGACAGTGTTGTCCAATTAAACTGCCCCACAAAATGTATTCAAACAGACATCTAAATTTAGCTTTTACCTGTGTAGGCACTATAATGTTGTATACATACGCATATGAATCTGTCATATAGCCTTGGGGCCGACATATTTTGTGCAATTTAAAGCAATAATTTACCTGAAAATTATTATTTCACCTGAAATTTTGTTATGGTTTCTCTTAAACGTTATGTTGTTCCAAACCCATATGACTGACTTTCTAAAGGAGGCGTTTGAGGAGATTAATGGGACACAGTGATGTTTTAGTATTATCTATATGCTATTATAGCTTTTATTCATATTTTGAAGTATCTTTTATTTTTTTCAGTTTTTATTTTAGTTTAAGCAATGTTGTTATGTGCATTTGTCATTTTTTATTAGTTTTTGTTTTAAATATTACTATTTAGGTTGAATTTATTTGTATTTTTAATTTTAGTCCCATTTTATTTATTTTTATTTACTTCCAGTTAATAATTTTAGTGCTTCAATTTAAACGTATTTCAGTTATATGCCAAAGCAAATAAAATTTCTAATTTGTATTTAGTTTAAGTAAAATTATACTGTAAAACTTTACAATAAGCTCTCATTAGTTAACGCTAGTTAATGCATTATCTGACATGAACTAACAATTAGCAATACATTGGCGACATCATTTATTCATCTTTTTAGCTGCTTTTCCACTATTGGGCCAAACAGTTCAATGAACTGTAAGGAATAGTTCCAGTTATATTTCCACTTGAGCTTGGTACGGCATGATTACAAACCATTTTCGGCCCGCAATTCTCAGTGCGGTTGGCTAACCGTGGATGCGTGGGGTGACGTCCCCACTCAGGATTTGTAACTTGTCTGTTGCCTGGCCTCCAGTTTCGATTCAGTTGCGAAGCTATTTTATTAATAAAGTCGTGGGGCAGCATTTACGTTTCTGTGCTCCTGAATGTTTCTGTGTAAGCAGCGCAATCTCAGAGTGACGGATGTGTGTGTGTGTGTGTGCTTCAATGAACACAGCGCATTAATATTGAACAGTGATTAAACTGACTTGGAACTACCTGTATATTAAACGGTTTTATTGCACACATTCCAGCCAATGAGAATCGAGTATTCAGACAGACCATGGTATAAATAATATTTACAACAACATACAGCTTTTAACTACTTAAACCCGGTACCGGGCCTTCGGGGGGCGCTGCAAAGTTATCATCACTTTACTTCATATACACTTGCTTATCATTTTAAAGCTTAGAAGCTTGGCTTTATAGAAAATATAAGAAAAATGACCAACTCTTAAAAGGTGTTTTTCAATTTTGGAGGTGCTTCATTTTCATAGCATGAATAAATGACTCTACTTGAAAATGTAATCTGTAAAAGCATCATACATAACAGATAGTCTTGCGTCATAGTTTGTAAAAAAAGGTCTCAACTAAAAGCATATTTGTTTTAGTTAGAGACCACAATATACCAAGTTTTTGTATGAAAAATTGCCGCCAGCGCACATGTAAACAGCATACACACAGGTTTGGTGCCGCATTTTGGTTTATAACTTTGCAAAAAATGTAACCATTGTGGATCGCATATCTTTATTTAGATCAGGTGGTCTTGATTCAAATGAGCCCATACACGACATAACACGATACGTAGACTGTGAGAAAATCCCTATGTAAAAACATAATATGCTGCTTGGCCAAAGCTATTAGCTAAAGCTAATCTATTTTCTTCAAATTTTAAATTTTTCAATTAAATGAGGCCATGAACTTAATGCCACCTTATGGTAAGTTATAAGCCCTTACTTTTAAGGTCAGGGTGTAATAAGGTTAATATTAATAACGTAAATGCTGAAATGAACTTTAAAGAATATGTGCTAATAAGGATTTTCCATTGTTAGTTCATGTTAACTAATATAGTTCACTAATGCTAACAAATGGAAACTTTTTATAAAAGTGTTACCAATAATATTTATATTTTATTTTATTTCAGCTTTATTTTAATTAAAATAAAATGTTTTAGTTTTAGTTAATGATAATAAACCTGATGGGACATGGGCTGTCAAGTAAAAAAAAAAATTGACTAAATGCACTAATGTACCTTGAAAGTGGTCCATACAAAGTCTTACGAAAAGTTCTGAAGTCATACGAGGCAGAGAGCTGTGAGACGAGTTCATGCCACATCAATATTTTTATAATATTCATTTTTTGAAAGCATCAGCCAGAGCACTTTCAATCAATACTCAAGTCATGTGAAAGGACTAAACAAATGAATGAATCTATCTGATCATGCTGCATTTGTTCTCAGTAATGCTGAGGCAAGCAGTTGGCACAGACACAAGCCAGTCTGACACGTTTATGTCGTATGAGGGTTTCAATAGCCCGTCCAGTTTTATTTAAAGCATGTTGCTTGGCATGTATTTAGAGTGATGTTACAGCTCCTCCCGTTTATCTCTGAAATGTGCCTCGTTCACGGTCGCTCTCTCTGCAGATTTCCCTCTATAAACCGGGAACAGGGAATAAATCACTCTCGGGACAGCAGTGAAATCAATTTATTGTGTGCGGAATAAAGCTCATCTTTTGTTTTTGCGAGTGCAGGGAGGACAGGTACGAAAGCTCGACTAGTAATTACACGTTTATTATGTTTTAATCATGCGTCTGTCTGGGGTTTCATTGCTGTCGGTTGATCCCTGATGGACACATGCCAGGTTGGGCGGATTATGTGTGTATATGTGATTGTGTTCGTAAAGCTAGAGTGCAGTCTTATCACGGTCTTTACCACTCCAGCACATCTGCAGTGCATGCTGTGGCCAAGCGTTTAATTGCTAGTCGATTTTGAATCTAATTCAAGGGAAATTAGCATTTTTATAATACTTGATTTTCATTATTGTTATTATTATTTTTGATTACCACTTAAAAGAAGTACAGAATAATACAACGCTTTTTAATTGGCCTACAGTATGTGATGCCTGATGTATTATAGGATGCCCTCAGTTGGCTTTTTTTTACTGCCACTGACCTCTGATCAGTTATGAGACAGTACAGGGGCATTTCTGTGTCGTGATCATATCTCCCAAAGGAAATCAGTGGAAGTCCACCATAGACATTTACATCTTTACATAAAATTAAAGTGGCGACACAGGGGCTAAGCCAATGAATCATATTTTATTGAATATACTCTAGCTCACTGACTGTCAATGAATGCTCAGTGAATAAAATGTCAGGAAAAGAGCAGAGGAAAAGAGTTCAGCTCTTCAATAATCAGTTACTCTAGATATCACACTGACTTCACAATAATAACTAGTATAGAAGTGCTACTAATATCCTGTGCTCATTGCACCCCATTCATGAAACTCAATCAGAACAAATTTGGGAATGATTTACACAGAAATTCATACTGCTTTTGTTTCATGAGTCATCAGAAAGACTTTTTAGTATTTCTTTTTTCACAGGTCCATCCATCCATCCATCCATCCATCCATCCATCCATCCATCCATCCATCCATCTATCCATCCATACATCCATACATACATCCATCCATACATACGTACATATATATATTTTAAGGATGAATAATGGTATTGAATCAAACCTGCACCTGCCTGACCTATTTGAATTAGCACATTGTTATTCAGATGGCAAATGTGATTTCTTTCCACCCTATTGGTCTAATAACAGGCTTCTATTCTCAAGTGTAGCGGATGTATATTAGAGACAGGGAGATATTATACATATTCCTGCTTCATTTGCTTTATATTTTCGCCGCTTTTTCTAATCACTGGGACATACAATCTTATGGTCTAAATTCTGTAATTATTGTGCTTGGCTTCTCATTTAATGCTTCCAGCAAGAGATAGGAAGCCAACTTATCCATTACAAGGCCACATATATTTTAGATATATCATATACATGAACCCAACATGGAAATGCTTTTTCTGAATTTGACAGTCAGCTGTGAACTGCGCATATAATATGTTTTGCTCTCGTAATAATTGCAATTGTTCTTCACCTCAAAACAACAACAATTTACCTGTCAAGCAGAGTGGAGTATTTCCATTATCATGAGTGCTTTGATCTATTCATTTTGACAGCTTGGTTGTGGGTTTTTATCTCGGATATCACATATGTATTTGAAAAATGACTTACTGCCCTTACTGACAGAGGTATTCAAGTAAATGCTGTAAAATCCACAGCCAAATCAAGAATAATTGTCAGAAACCATGGATATATGCAGAGTAAAGTGTGTCAGTCCTTTGCAGGAATGTTTCTTTTTGTGTTATTCAGTGGAACATAAGGGAAATTAAGAGTAATGAATAATGCAGGAGATGGTAGCACTCAGTTGAGCCTTCGAATGATGCTGTGTGTTTAGTGTCTTGTAAGGCAGATGCACCATGTAGATTTATGTGCATTTGTTGATTCAATCAAGCTATTGTTTTGCAAATCCTGAGAGACCCTGGGCCTATTTTTTTTCTAAGAATTGCTCTCTGACAAAATAACAATAGCATAATAATACTATCCCACCATGGATTCCTCATGATTGTTCTTTCTATCTGTGTTCAGGGCAGTCAGAGCTGACAAAAATGACTTCTTATTTTCCTTTTTGTATTCAAGTTTTGACAAAAACGACTGCTGCTTGTTACGCTTTTGAATAAAGGAAAACAAGTCGACTACAACTGAAAAGCATTGGGGAAGTAAATCGGTTCAATTCTGATGAACTAGTTCAAAAATTTGATTCAGTCATGGCTAAAAATTTGATTTGATTAAGTGTGACTCTTGATGTAGTGGCAGGAAATCAATTTGAAGTAAAAACAAACGCACGCACACACACAGACAGACAGACACACACACACACACACACACACACACACACACACACACACACACACACACACACACACACACACAGACACACACACACACACAGACACACAAACAGACACACACAAACACACGCACACAACTTGGCAAGAATCAGATGCAATAATTGTCTAGACAAAAAAAGGAAAAAACACTTTTGGCCTTGGGAGGTTGGCTTTACACAAATAGCAAAGTCAGTGCATTCTGAGGTTAAAGAATTATTATTAATGAAACCCAAAACCTAGTATATCTCAATCCTAAAGATGAAAATTGGGAATCACGGGCCAAAGTGTCTATCCGTGTCATTTTACTTTATAGTGGTGTCCATGAACTTCTAACATCTTGCAAGTCAAACACCCTTTGACGGGCCAATGTTTTGAAGTGTGCCAAAAGGGCAGACAAGGCCAACCATCGATCCTGTGGTAATTGCTCAGAGCTTGGTCTCTTCCCAGAATGCCTCTTACAACCTCAGCATGACTCAATTCTTCCTTTCTTTAGCTGTTTTCTGGAGAAGAAGGGTGAAAACAATCATGTGCCAAAGAACAAACGTGTGTTTATTCATATATGGAGAAGAACACTAGTAGCAAAACTCACTTTGATATGCAGATACACTGCCTCCCTACACTCGTTGCATGAAACAGCTCAAGGGATATTGACTTTCTAGTAGTGTTAGCTATTTCGGTGAAGAAACTTCACATTTGGAATGCTGGGATTGCAAAAGATGCTCTATAGAAAAGGGTGACATTATCATCATCCTTTTTGACATTTAAGTGCTACTCATTTTCTTATTAAGGTCAATGACATGACCCATTTTCAGTTCTTGCAGACAATGACTTGAATAAATCTCTTTTATGATACATTTTTTATTTTTTTTATTTTTTACATATTTAAATACAAATTCAGCAACCAACATGGAAATGCAGCAAAATAAAACAACAAACCTAGAAAAAACGTAAAAAAGTAAAACAAATCAAAAACAAAAAAGTAAAACAAAACAAAATAAAAAGTAAAACAAACAAATCAAAACATAAAAGCAAAACAAAAACAAAAAGCAAAACAAAATTCAAAACAAAAAGCAACTCCCCAAAAACGTTTATGAATTTTTCATTCATGGTATTTGTAAAAATATACTGTTTGCCTTAAAAAAAATATTCAAAAACTAATGATTCATGTAATGTTTGTGTATTGAAGTTGGAAGGAAATTATTATTACTTTTTGCTTGGTAGTTACATCACATGGTATTTTTAAACATTTAAACATTTGTTGAAAATGGTATGATGCATGATACTAACATGAAAATGCAAATGTGGTTTTAAAATAGATTTTTAAAAGAGTCATTCTTTATCTTTGACACTCATGTGTCACTGACCCGTTAATCACTGTTCCATTTCTAATGGTATGAAATAATGTGGCAAATCTGTCTGTACTGTTTTACTCTTCTTCTTCTTTTTCTTTTTTTTTCTTCTTTTTTTTTTTACTGTTTACTACATTACTTGAACTGTTTATTTTACTGTATTGTCATGTATTTGTTTTGTATCGATCACCTGAATGCATCTTTTCCCTTAGTTGTATGTATTTTCAGTCACTATCATTGTAGTATGTGTGTAGAACTGCTGGGTTGAAAACATTAAATAATAATAATGGTGACTTATATCAAGTATTGAAAACTACCAAGAGAACAAACCGTAGGCTATGTGTGACCCACTGAAAATTGATCTACACCACGCATCAGCAGGTCGTGATGCACTTAGTGCTGGTAGTGGGTCACATGAATGCTTTGTCATTTATTTGTGTTGACTAGTGTTTGGCCTTGCATTCAGCTCATAACTGACTAAAACATGCTGAGAAAGGATTATTGCAAGAGGTAAATCGGCATGCATGGGATTTCAACATTTTGCAAAATATACAGATTGATAAAATGAATTCATATTGCTTATGTCAATTGATTACTTTTTTTTTTTATTATGCCTTCTTATCTGGATATCTGGAGTCTGATAAGATGTGTTTGTTTTACAGATTTGAGGACCAAGGATGCAGCCCTGAGGTGGACTACCAGAACACACACACTGGGATCTACTGGCTGGAAATTACAAACTTCTGAATGGATGTTTTCACGTGCGGAGAGGATGCTGGTCTTTTCATCCTGCTGACGTGGTCTCTGTGAATTGGGGTGTATCTCCGTTCCTCTTCATTTTCCATCTCCAGTTCTTCCAGAAAGGCCCACCTCAGCCTGAGAGAAGATGTGACCCAGGCAAAGGAATAATCTGGCTGCCTGTAGCCCCCTCCCTTTCTTCCACACGTTTGGCTCGTAGCTCTTTTCTCTCTGTCTTTCTCTCTCTCGCTCGGTCTCTCTTGGAGATATTACCGCTCTCACCGGGGATGGATGTACCGCCTGAAACTAGCAAGCATGTAAAGAAGTCCACAAGTCAAAAGCTGGAGGATCAGAAAAAGGTAAGACGCGTGGTTCATTCCTACCACTTCCGCGGTCTTCCGCAGGGCTGAAAGTTCAAGACCATCAGCAGTGCAGAATGGATGAGATTCTCCACGCCAGCTTTCTTGCTGTGCTCAAAGCGGCTGTTGGTGTTTTTTGTATATCCTGTTGTTTATTTATAAGCAGATTTTTAGGTAGTTCTACAGGGGTGTAGGAATGACCTGAAAAGAGGAAGGAACACAATTATAACACAATTATGATCAGCTGTGCTCATGAATATTAATTATGTTCAGTAGGCCAAGAAGTCCTACCTAATTTGACTAAAATTGCAGATTTATGTACCTTAAAAAAAGTATGTTTAAAGTAAAAGTATTATTTTCCAGACAAGGAACAGTGTATAAAAATAGATATATAATAACTAGTTTTATTATATAACATAATATATTAATATATATTTATTATTTTATATACTACTACTACTACTATTTTATTATATATGCATAATTTTTGTCATCTTTTATATAGAAAAAAAGTTGTAAAAATCTACATAAGTATGGGGAATTTCATATAATATTATTAAATATTAATTATTTTAAATATGAATAAATAATTGCATATTTCGTCTTATTATTATTATATTGTAATTTCTCTCTCTAGATATATATATATATATATATAATATGGCTTTTTTATTTAGAAAAACAATCAACATAAGCATGATGGAGAGATTTTATGTATTATTATTCATAATTTATTGAAAAAAATATTAACACATTATTAAATTTCATTTTACTCTATTATTATTTCTTTGATCATGTATTTTTCTTCTTTTATTCGTTAATTTCTGTGGGACTTTGGCATTTTTTATTTAGAAAAAAGTTGACAATCAACTTAAGCATTGGAGAGGGGATGAAAGTTTGGTGGAAGGTACTATGAGAATTTTATATGTAATTTACTGGTGTTTGCACTGGTTAGCAGAACTGAAACACTTCATTGAGATTTGGAGAAGCACTGGGAACTTTGTTTAGTGCCTCAGGTCTGCTCTACATTCTACATCTAGGACACTGTCCTTCTGTCGCTCACACTGCAGGTGAGAGTGGAGCTCCTGCTCTAAAGTGTGATTAGTTTTTAACACTTCGCCTTTGGACATGAGAGAAGTGTGTGCGCTGTTTGAACTGGATGGAGTCCCGCTGACCTGATTCTGGCTAATGAGGTACCTATGATAAGCCATCTTCTGCCAGAGTCCCTAACCTGCAGAGGACACCCAGTAATCTATCAGGCCTGACACCTGCAGCTTCATTAGGAGCTGATGAAGTTAGGAACCAGACTTTATTGGGGTTTTATTTCTGTTTTAGACCCAACATCTACTGGGAGGTCCCATATTAGCTCTTTAATGATACAAGCGGCAGAGCAGGGGCAAAGAAAGATGGATGCATATGTGTGTTGCAGGTGCAAGCTTCTGCTTACCTTTTGGAAAACTGTTTATTTATATCACAATTACAGTCAGTTTTATTCAACTTATTTCAAATGCAGTTTCAAAGACTTTAAAAGCAATTGTGGAAGTTCTTGGAATTGTTTATTGTGGCAGATTATGGAATTGGACAGCGCATTCTCATTAAGAAAACATCACTTGGATTTGACGTTGAGATTTACTGTACAGATTACATGCATTTGTGATTTGTTATATACAGCACAAGAGCAAAATACTGTGCAAGTAGACAAATTGCAACATGCACACGTTTGAAAAGAAATGAGCATGACTTAATAAAATGATAAGGGATAAGAGTTGTTTTGTGTAAATGTAACCAGGTACAGTTACAGTTTCACGTTCAGACAAATTGCTAGTAACTAGAATAACTTACCTCTGCTAATGGAGCAGAGGTAAGTAAGGGGGGACAGTGACCGAGTTGGCCAGGCCCCCTCGTGCTGCCGACGCTGCTGGCCCGATTGGGCAAGTGACAGTTCCATCAACGGTCCCGAGTGTCCTTCACGCTGGCCCCGAGCCATCGGGCAGTCCTTATTATCAAGCCCTTACAATATTAACCTGGTCACAACCAGTCTCAATAGACATATAAAATTCCAAAAAAGCACAAGTATACAACAAAAGTGGCAAAACCACACTACTCATACACTTGACAAGACACAGTATAAATGAGCATAAATATACAACTTGTGTGTGTGTGTGTGTGTGTGTGTGTGTATATATATATATATATATATATATGATATAGTGACCGTTCCTCCTTCGTTTGTTTTAGTTGTGATTTAGACCCAGAGACCTTCTGGCTCTCACAAAACACTGACGTAAGTGGAAGAACAGAAGATACTGAAGAAGTTGCTTTTTTCCTTCCATTTTCTCATCTCAAGTGAATAAAAGCTTTGTGCGGACAGACGGCTTTGATCATCAGTTGCGGAGTACCCAATGTCCTCCTCATTCATCATAATCATACACTCTTACGCTAATGGAGAGAAGCAGGTAAAAAAAAATCAATGTAAATATTGAGAGCTTGCTTGAATTAGACAGTTGGAGTATTGATGAAGAAGTGTCCTCTACAGCTTTCGACTGTTCATTTGAATTTGAGATTAAGATGGCCAGAGGTGTTTGCGCTCAAAGCAGGGAAACACTGTATGCTAATGGGCAATAAGTGCTGTTGAATATTCATGCGAGAGACTGACCGTCAAGTGTGGTGCTAGAGGTTTAGCGACAGTTTCAAGAGATGTCCATGAGGAGAAAATAGGAGAATACAGGCATTTCGTTTTTGAAAGACTTACAGGGTCATACCAGAGAAGGTGGTTTCTCATCCAGACATGATTGTTGTCAGCCGACAGTACTTATGTATTTCGAAAGTACTTGAGAATATGGTTTTAGCATTGGATTGATAAGGATTTGCAAGTACTTTGGGCTACACACAGTTATTAGCCTATCAGTTGAAACAGATTATCTGGTCAAATGCTTAGATTTTAGTTACTTCAGTTACAAAATCTGTGCTGTTGTTTAGTGGATGTCATAGCAACCTGTATATTTCTCCCAAAAATGAAAGTACTGTTATAATTTACCCTTATTTATTTAGGTTGTTCCAAACCCATGAGACTTTCTTTTTCTTTCATTGGATACAAGAGGAAACATTTTGAAGAATGTTGATGCTGCTCTTTTTCCATACAATGAATGTGAAATGTACCATACTACTTTTATGTACCATGAGAAAAATATTAATTAAAACATCATAGAACTTGCATTTGTGGAAAGTACAAGACTTGCAGGTTTCTCATTTGCTCTGCAAGTGCAAAATATTTTCATTATAAAAGCACAAGTGAATTGACCCAGTCAGTTCTCTCTAGTATCAGTGGGGAAAGCATGTGCAGCTATAGTAACGCATGACATACGTCTCATGAATAATTTATGCGACACATTTTAACGCTAATGTCAGCATCAAAGAGATCCTTCTTACTGGCTTTCCTTACATCTTCACATGAGAAACCATCTCCAGTGAGCTGAGATAACTGCTTCTGACTGTGTCATCATTACTGGTTTTTCATGATGCTCCATTTTTTCATTGTGCTTGAGTTATGTATGCTAGACTGTGTGATATCAGTTACATCTGGGCGATATATTAAATAGTTCTGGAGATTTAAAACTAAACAATGATTTTAAGTAATGATAACAATTAATATAAAGAAGTTTTAAGTTATATTACTCAGTTTTATCTGCTTTTGTTTGAGGGCTTGCACCATTTTGAACAATACAATGTCATGACTGATTCTGAATGCGCCCATGCATTAATTAACTAAAACACCCCATTGCTTTGCATATCTGCACAATCTGCTCATGTGCAGAACACTAACCATATTTGACCAGATGCATATTCCCCTTTTAAATTGGACCGAAGGGAAACCAAGTTCCTCATTTTCCTTTTGCCTCCAGCAACCTCCAGCAATACAGCCGGGCTGAATGGAGGAAACTGCTGCGTTTGGCAGATCTGCAGGGCTGTGTTCCCAGCAGAGTGCCCAACTGTACAGAATGCAGCGAGCTTTATAATAAACGGCTGGATAAATGCACAATCACTTAAACACAGCATCGTGGCTCTTATAGGGGTTATTGTGTCTCCTGCTCCGATTATTAAAACCGTATGCGGTCCTGCCGCCTACTTTGCTCTTATCAGCCCTTTCGGAGCACTAATTCTTGTGGCCCCTTTTGGGACGCGCCGACTACAATGAGCGATTTATATTACATTATGAATAGAGTCTGAGGGAGTGTGAGTATATGATATGGTTAATTGCTCCCATTTATCTTGTCTGGAGAAAGGTAGATTCTCTAGCATAGCCCACCTTCCAGCTGCCCGTTCCTGTGCATGCTGGGAAGATCTGATAGGTGGATATTTCTGCATATTTGAGCTTAGAGGCAGTGGTCCACATTCTGTCTCCGCTCACACCTGCTGCCCATTAGTTCAACTTGGCAGGGAGTTGCACGCAATTATCAAGGCCTCCCTGAGCTCTGCGACCAATCAGAAGGAGCTGTGGATTTGCTGACACTTGTCTGACAAATGCCTGCTGTGCGCCACCATTACCTAGCACTGTCATTGGCTGTGTTCAGAAGAGCATGTCACAATACTGCTCAAAGTTTTTGTAATATGCAGTATGTATATTGCATGTTATGTGTATTTTCTCTATGTCTGGTATATTTGCCAAAATGTGCATGACTCACCAGAGCAGACAGCGAGGAATACAGTTTCCAATGATGCAATGTGCTTGACATGACACATACTTTTTCAGTACAATATATGAAGTCAAAGCAACATTGACTGCAATATCTTTTTCTTGACTCGTTATTTATCATACTACCAACCATACGTTTTTTTAAACTCAAAAAGTGGATTAAAAATGTAAAATGTTGATGATAACTGTATACCACTGGCTCTTTAAAAAGTCTACTAAAAGTCTACTAAGGTTTCATGATATATTAGTACCTTGTTGGTTTCAGCCAATATTTGGTATTTAATTGTTCATGCTTGTTTCCCCTAGATCTCCATATGAATATATATATATATATATATATATATATATATATATATCATGAACAATATATAAACACTATATTTTATACAACTGTGGCCATTTTACAATATTACAGTTTTTTCTGTACTTTTGATCAAATAAATGCAGGATTGATGAGCCTAAGAGCATAATGATTTTAAATCATCCTGTGACCCCCTAGTCTGTCTAGTACCCCTGTTTAAGAACCAATGCCCTATATTTTTTCAAATTATACTCATGTACAATTGTGGGCAGTATACCATGTATTGTGCACTGCAGTAAGCAGTATGCTAGCATTCCATTTCACTGCAGAGGTCTTGTCACAGGACGCAAGTATAATCATTGTCTATGAGACCATTGCTGTGATGCTGCTGTACCTGCGTCGTTGGCAAATGTATGCTCTTAGCATTAATAAACTGGGTCTTTAGTAGATGTCGAATGAATAATTGAAGAGTCTAGTTTTAGTGTTTCACAGTCATAAAAATACATTGCTTCTCGTAACATTACTGTAACCACTCTTGAAACAGGATATTGTTTTCCTTTGTAACAACTCTAAAAACTATTTCACCAGCCCTATTACACAGCTTGTCGCTTTTAATTTGCTTCTAGTCTTTTTAACAAGCCTGTTTTTTTCTTTAAAGGTTAGCATGTAACTCTGAATCTTTCCTTTTTATTCAGTTTTATTCAGCTATAAACCCGTTTCCTGCTTCACTGCATGACAAACGTGTTTTATCTTGGGTTAAATAGTGATTTGGTGCTGTGTAACGTGAAGGACCTGCAGTCAGAGGCAGGTGTGTGATGGGTTTTGGGGTGTTTAATCTTCTTATCGTGAGCTGGCACACGGTCTAAAGGGCGGCGTAGAAGCAATGAACCCACTTGACCTCGGGCAACTGCTGCTGGCAAGAGCAACACTCCCCTATGTCGTGGCGCTAGCATGCTAATTCAAAAGAAGCCCCCTTTGCCACATTCCCCCTCTGTGATGCAAGTCTGTTGCTGGTCTGGGTCTGAGCCGCTGGGGATTAGCTGGTCACACAAGTGCCATTGGCGCCATGCCGAAGTGTCGGACTGTCTGGGTGTCACAATATGACTGAATCACCATAAAAATGTAACCCGCAGCTTACAGGAAACTGTGAAAATGTGAGAGGAGAAAGAAAACATTGGCCATTTTTCAACAAGAAAGAATCTGTCACTCAGAGTTGACTTTCAAAAGAAACATCACTGTTGCACACACACGTCAGTTTGCTGTTGTCAACATTTGTCACTCTGTCTCACTCTCTGTCTGTCTCTCTCTCCTTCACATCTCTTAACCTTGGCAGTTGTTTTGAGTGTTGAAAAAAAATAAGGTGTCAGTTTCTTTTTAGGACATCCGTTGGCACATTTGCTGTTTGTCTTCAAGTTATTATTTTACAGTTTTAAGGTGTATGACTATTTATATCTATATATTATATTTAAAATTATTTTGTTTGTGTTTAACGATAGTTAGACCTCCTAGAAATAATGTGGGTCCCTTGATCATTTGGCTCTAATTTATCTAATTTAATAGGATAACATTTATCGCTATACTGACGTGAGTCAAAATATTGTGCATCACTAATCAGAAGTAGCTGTTACCAAGAAATCAGACTTGTGATTTTCTAGACACTAGAATATCATAAAGACTTTGGGGTGGGCTCTTTTGTCTTGGGTCACACTTAGCATCATCCCACAACACCCTAGCATTCTAGTTCCTGTTGCACTCACATTTTCTTCATAAAATGTAAAAGTTTAGTTCTTTGTTTGTTTATTTATTTCCTAAGCATTAATCCAGACTCAAGAAATGTCCTGACATGAACCTAGTCTTATTTGCTTTGACACAAAGCAAATTATAACACCATATTTTCACACATAGATCGGTTCTAGATTGAAATTCCGCCTGAATGGCTAATTGAGTTTCATATGTCACTGTTTTTTCCTCCCAGGGAGCTTTATCTTATGAAATACATCCCCCGCTGCCCTATCTAACCAAATAATTCAAATAGCTTTCCTAATGCTCCAAGAATCCTTGTCCTTTCTGCTTTACCCATGATGCCATTCTCTTTGGTTATTGGTTGCACTGTGGTGAGGAGATGAGATTGCTTTCTCCTCCAGTTTGAATATCCCTCATTGATTGTGCCTATATTGAGATACAGCAACACTGCGCCTGTTAGAGGCCGGTCTTAAATCACAGGGAAGCATCTGTGCTTACAGCGGGACTGGGATTTCAAATGGATCGCCAGAGCTGTATGGAAAGTATACTGTATGTCAACCATAAACTTTCATAGCAGCCTTTCTCCAGCCATATCGACATTAACATGCTGATTTCCTGAAGTATAGGCATGTCAGAAAGGAAAACCGCAACCTAAGTCGGCAAAATGTGTTGTTGAAATAGAATACCATTACTTGACTAGTGAGGCGAAAGTGTAAGTGAGTTTCATTGTGGGCAGAGGAATATAAAAAAAAGGAACAATTTGTATCTAATGTTGCATCCAATATAAATGGTAATCATTTTGGGGGTTCAGACACGCACTCTCTCACGGTAATCAAAGTGCCTGAAAAAGCACACAGCTCTAAATCTAGTTTTAGGATGCCCTATCAGATATCAGAGCTGACAGTATTGGGGTAATCATAATTCAACAAATCTTGTCATATTTCTTTTCCCACCTAATGGGAAAATTCATGGTTCAGTGACCCGTACAACGAGTTAAACTCTGAACACTGTGACTCACTGTATGCACACTTTATTAGAGCATATTATGCAGGTGTTGAGCGCTCAAGAGGTGGTCGGTTTGATTTCAGACCTCAATACTCTCTTGGTTGATGATTCTTCATTTAGTTATGAACATTAAGTGCATGGAATTTGCATTCATATATACTTGAATAAGTCCTTCAATGTATTGCAATTGAACTCCGAGGGGTAATTCACTGAAAGACTGAATTGTGTATTTATATTATATATAAAATATGACATATATAATTATTTTATAGTATACAACCCATTGTGTGGGTTTATTTATTATATGTTTTAAGTGTATAGAAAAAGATTGTATTGGGTAACTAGATATTCCACTCATATTCATATTCTAGATATTCAGTAGCCTGGGAAAACCCAGACAATTTTTTCTGCAAGTAGTCTGGCAAAGAGCTCATTCAAGCCCATTTCTAATCCATCGAAATCGCGGCACCAATCAGAAACGTTGGGGCGGGCTTTACACAATGACGATCGCTCTGATTGGTTATAGGTCTATCCAATTGCGCCCAGAGGCATTTGAGCGACGACCGTTGGTGGAGCGCACCAACTTTTAAATGCATTATTATATTGAAATTGCAAACACATGAGGACAGTCTCTATTAAAGACCCACTGGCAGATGAACGTACTACTACATTTCTCTACGAAACGGTAGGAAATTAAATTAGATTTAATAGAGGATTTTAACTGTGACAAGATGATTGACAGGGCAGTTTACGTGACAGGATGCACGCGACAGATCCGTCCGATAAAGATGACGAAGTAGTATGTCCCAAAGCTTGCCTACTTTTTTGCTACACATTCAAAAGTAAATACCTTTTCTTCACAAAAAGAGTACACTTTTATGGCGTAGTGTAACTTAGGCGAACTGGGACGCAGCATATGGCTTTACACGATGACGATCGCTCTGATTGGTTTTAGGTCTATCCAGTTGCGCCCAGAGGCATTTGAGCGACGTCCGTTGGTGACGCCCCTTTGGAAATGAGTTATTAATGAAGCTTTGCCAGACCATAACTCAGTTACTACTGAGAATGGTCTGGTTTTAACCAGGCTAGATATTCAGCTCTTTTCCAGTTCACCCGTCACTAATTTTTATTCCTTCCGGGGGGAATGGATGGTCTAGTTAGTTATTAATATATTTTCTCTGACAGCTCTGAGTCCCACACTGCAATGTAAACTAACATTTTTGCGCACATAGTGCTAATCACTTACTAACTGAGAATAGTAGTCATTATTAAAATGTCATTAAAGGGAAAGTTCACCCAAAAATGAAAGTTAGCCCATGATTTACTCACCCTGAAGCCATCCTAGGTATATACAGTATGACATTCTTCTTTCAGATGAATACAATTGGAGTTTATTAAAAAATGTCCTGGCTCTTCCAAGCTTTATAATGAGAGTGAATGGCTGTTTGACTTTGGAAGTCCATTAAAGCGCATCTATTCATGATTAAAGTGCTTGACATGGATCTGCAGGGGATAATAAAGGTCTTCTGAAGTGAAGCGATGTGTTCGTGTAGACGGCAGATGGCCATACGCATCGATTTACGCCAAAAGAGTAACACTTGGACGCACAACGTAATGACGGCTATTGACGCCTCTAGCGGTTCAAACAAACAGGACTGGACAACCGCTTTCGTCATTACGTTGTGCGTTTTGACAGTATAGACATTTATAATGTTACAAAATAATGTTTTCAAATAAATGTTTTGAACTTTCTATTAATCAAAGAATCCTGAAAAAACAGCATCATGGTTTCCACAAAAATATTAATAAACTGTTTTTAACATTAATAATAATAAGAAGAAATGTATCTTGAGCAGCAAATCAGCATATTAGAATGATTTCTAAAGGACCATGTGACACTGAAGAAGAACAATAATACAATATCTTTAAATAATGGATTTTCTCAGCAAACAGATCTCAAGTTTATAGTGTCTCAAGTAGAGTGTTTTTTTTAAACTTTGAGAATAATTGCAAGTCTAGAATGTAGAAACACGGTTGCATGATTTGATATCTTCCCATCTGTTGCAGTCAGAATCCCTGGTCACGGGGGATTGTGCCTTGAGGATTGGTGTGTTTGTGCATAACCACAATTACATCTGTCACAGGTGACTCATGAGTTGTGGGGGCACTTTGCACCATGGGATATAGCGCAAGATAAGCTGGAGGGAAATTTGTGTGTGTCCTTATGGCACTATCTGACAGGAGTGACATTGACATTCTAGACTTGACATTCAGATCCATCGCGTCTGCCAAAATTGTTCACTCTTGCACATTTTAAACTTGCAAAATACACCAAGATGTATTGTACCATTTAAAGCACTTTACCATCATCAGATGACACTAATATTATAGCAAGACCTTTAGTACAAGCAATACATTAAAATACACACCGTTTCGAAAGACACAAAACAATCTTTCAACTTCAGTGCCCCCCCCCCACTCAAGAAAAAAAACAGACACCTTAATTCACCTCTGTTTAAAGGATGTCAGTTAGAAATGTAATCTTGGCGTCACTCTGAGTATCATTCCATTTCCATCAGGGTCTTTAGATACATTTAGCGGCGTCACATCAATAGTTATTAATCGCATAGCTGTGCTGCCACAGATGAGCATCCATTACTCTCATCGGCCCTTTTGACAGACACGGAATCAGTGTTTTTCACTCCTGCCCGTAACCGTCCTACTCTACAATGGAATAAGCGCCAGGGCTGCAGGATCACAACAGAACCGTAACGGCTGATTTAGGGGCAAATCGTCTTTACTTGCCGTGAATGTCACTGTAACCGTCCGTCTCATACGCAGAGCACAAAGCTGTCAAGGTTTTATTCTTGACACACTCTCTATCTCTCTCTTCACTACTGGCGTCAGAGGAAAGATGCTTGTACTTGCACTACTTGTGTGGTGGTCATATGTGTTGAGGCTGACAGACTGTCAGGTGAAGAGTCATGTGTGTCTGGTTTGCCCTTCCAGTTGTAAAATAACACCCTCTCAACTGTCTCTTTACATAAATGAGCAATATGAGAAATAGTTTAATCAAAAAATAAAAATTGTCACAATCTACTCATCCTAATATCACTTAGGCCTAAGCCATATATCAATACAATATTTGCAGTCAATAATGTAATATGGACTAGTTTTATTATACTTTATTGAGATGTAAGAACACAATATTGGGATCCATATCGGCCAATATTAGTAATTTTAATTGATCTGTATCGGATATTTAATTGTGGACACTTTTTTTGCCTTCAATTTTAGATTAAATTGAATGTCATCTAGCACTAACTTTAGATTAAAGATTCAAGTCAAGTCAAGTCATCTTCATTTATATAGCGCTTTTAACAATGTAGATTGTTCCAAAGCGGCTTTACATTGATAATAGGAAATTAAAGTAACAGAGATTGTTTTGGCTTTATAGCAGCTCTAGAATTAAGTTATTGTCCAGGTAAATTTAGTTTTGATTGATTCACTTCCATCGCAACGATCATTAGTTTTTAACTTAGGGGCCACTTACACGACACCGTTTTAACAGAAAACTCTGAAGTTCTCTCTACGCAAACTTTAAAAACACGAACCTGTGAGAACGCTGATGGCGTGCACATGCATATTACGAGTTCAGTCTATAGGGATGCACGTTTGAATATACTGTATGTGCGCATGTGTGTAGTTCTTCCCTACAAACCAACCCTCAACAAACTACTTGTCTGGCCTTAAAATGTATAATACAGAATTTTTATCGCTTCCGCGTAGCCAGAATTATCCCGACAACGGAATTATCTTTATCTGTAGAGAGGTAAAGGGAGGGGAGGGAGGCCTTCACAGGGGAGAGACTAGTTGACACTTCAGGACTGCGTTGTCGTCGCATCCAGGCACAGGTCCTTCATCAGATCTGGATACGGCCTGGATCCGGCGGACTGCGGTAAACCTTGGGATAAACAGAGAGACCAACATTAGCGTAGATGCCATTCTTTTTCTGATGTAACGAGTACATCAGGATTTATGTGAAGTGTTCCCGGTTCCGGCTGATCTAAACTATGCAGCCTAACGTTGAATTATAGAAGTCTATAATGTGTTATGTGTATCAAGTGCACTTAAAGCACAAATGGAGGTTCCACTTCTATTATAGGGACTTTCTTACCTCAACTATCCAACTTTCTCATCAACTAATCTCATCATTTATAGGGTTCTTTTTGGATTGTTTTGGAGCCTTTGTCTAAAGACAATTTTCTACCCCTGTGGGGTACCCCTGACTTGAGAAAAGTACTTTTCTTCTTGTTTTCTTCATTATAAACTGGTGAAATGTTTTGTTTTGTTTTGTTTTCCATAGTTCAAGATGTTTTGCACTCTAAGGCTGGTATGAGTAAGTAAATACTGTAATGTTGACCTCTTGTGGGATGTTTTTGCTGTGCGTTGGCAGCTTACCAGTGAACTGATCAGGGTTTCTGAAGAGATCAAATCAGTCCCTTTAAACTTACATCTCATCTTATATGGAGGTGTTTGCTAAATGTGTCTGAACTTAGTCATAAATATATCTTGAAGCCAAGCTGTTTCATAACTGTTATATTATACTAGGTTTGCTTGGTTGGCTTTCATAAAGGAAAAATAAAAGGTCATCATGACATGTCAGTGACATTTGAAACCATTAGTGAGAGAAACACAGTGGAACGGAGATATAGAGATCATCTTAATAAGGCAGCCTGGGTTTTGGGAGAGTAGCTGAGTTGTGGAAAACAAATGGCCCTGCGAATTAAGACAGTGTTTCTCTTAGCCTGTGGTCACTGCACATTTTGGGTTTGCGGGAAGATCCTTCTAGGTCAACACTAACAACTTCTGGGTAAAGCCACATAATATCCATTTCCCCCATAATATCTCCAAATGGTTTTCAAGCTCTGAAGCAAACAAGTTTTAGTGTCTATGACATTGACTTGTCATCCATGAGCTCATCAGTTACATAAGGCTGGCTGATCCCAGCTGACCAATACCATTTTTCAATTAAAACTGGTTTTAAGTTGTCAAACATCAAATTATAGAAGGTTTGAATGATGAGAAAGTAGCTCCTGTACACTCAAGAACTAGATCCTGGCACATCAGGAATTGGGTAAGCTAACTGATTCCAGAGTTTTTATTTTTATTTTTATTTTTTTAGCATGTTGTGAAGCTAAGCTACTGATGTGATGATCTAATTAGCAAAAAACATATAAGTATGTTGTACACACAAATAATGGGTAAAATATTTTGAATGCCCTAGAAAGGTAACAACTCTCCTCGCATTTACGGTTGATTCCAATAGAGTTTATTAGCATGTTGCTAAGCTCATAATATACAAATGAAATAAACAGTGCTTTATTTTTTTTTCAGCTACAGTAGGTATATTTAACAGTAGCATTCAAGAAATTGAATGAGCTATAAAAAATAAAACACTGCATAAACGTCACTGTATAAATTGTACATTGATTCTTATTAAAGGGTCATTCCACCCATTTGAACATTGTTTTTTATTTAAAGTGGGTCATATATGTAGTCGAAATGTAAAATAAATTTTGAATTTGGTGCCTTCGTGACCGAGGAAAGACAAAAAATAACTTCAGGACGCATTTGTATGAAAGACAACAACTCCCACAATGCACCACATTGCACAGCTCCGCAAGCCACTCCCACTAATCCAGAAAGCGAAATCACTCTTCCGTCTACAAGGCTAGCTAGCTACCACCAGAGCTTGAAATTCATTTCACACAAAATGTCTAGTTAGTTGGCGAACTCATTAGTGCATTACTCCTCGTTTGTATTTCTTTCGAAAAGGTGAATTATTGCATGGTACCTGGATGTTCAGTCAGAACATGCGATGCGAAACTAGGATAGTTCACAACACAAACGTCCGTGTCCTCGTCTGATTCAGAGATTTCGTCCAGGAGAAATTGTCATCGTTGAAATTCTTTGCCGCAGACGGACTCTATCTCTGTGTTCGTAGCGGTTCGTAGTTGCATAGTGAGATCACCGGCGCCACCAGTCCGCCCTAACTCGAGCCAGTCCGGGCTCCTCGTCCGCGGCAGGCAGGTCTTCTGCCTCGGCTGCTCTTCGCTATAATGCGGCTTGTAAAGGTAGCCACAAACACCTGTTTCAAGCATCAGACTTCCGAAATCCTCTTCTATATCATATTGAGCAATCTCCTCCGCTATTGTCATAACTTATCTAATCTGTCTCCACAGCGCCTGTTAGCTTAGCTTCAAACAAGATGGAGGATATTGCTTTCAGTTTCAGAGAGTAAAGTCCCACCCACTGATCTGTAATAGGTCTGTAGCGTGAGCGGGTCCCGCCCCCTGGGAAAGATGAGGAACGAGTGTTGTAGTCTCAACAGAAATCCCCCCCTCTTACACTTCCTCCTACAATGACGCAAAATGACGATTTTTGCGTCATTGTAGGAGGAAGTGTAAGAGGTAAATAATGGATTTCTCCCGTCTCAGGGGAAAATGAGAGAGTGTTGCACGACCATTCAATAGTATGACTGGGTTTCTAACAATGCAAAGCTTAATGCAAATGGGTGAAGTGTCCCTTTAAAGCTACTGTATTAAAGTTCTTCAATCAAGAGCAGTGAGTGATTTTCTTTTTCTTTTGTTGTTTTATTAACATTAAAGGGATAGTTCCCCCCAAAATGAAAATGGTTTTAAACCTGAATGAGTTTGTTTCTTCTGTTGAAAATAAAATTTATTTTGAAGAATGGGGGTAACCAAACAGTTGATGTTTCCCATAGTATGTTTTTTTCTTACTATGGAAGCCAGCAACTGTTTGGTTACTAACTTTCTTCAAAATATCTTATTTTGTGTTCAGCACAAGAGAGAAATGAATACAGGTTTGGAACAACATTAGAGTAAGTAAATAATGACAGAATTTTCATTTTTGGGTGAAATATCCCTTTAAGGACAAGCGGCAGCATGTTTACTAATTGGCTGTTGTCACTTTAAGACCTGCACGCATCTAATATACAGACACACATTAAAATACTTGAATGTATCTATAAAAATAGTCCTACTAAATCAAACTTGGGGCTATTTTAAACGTATTAATGAATGCCTAACACATTGGTACGTGTTGCACTTGAAGGCAGCATTACTGCAATGCATTCTGTGATTGCTTAAAAGCGTATACAATGCGCTGTATTTTGTCTTTGATTCCTTACAATGCTGCCTAGGTACTGTAGGCAACCTGCTAGGATTGCAACAGAGCTATTGTATGACTAAAATTGCGATACCACATACAACATACCTGAAGGACAACCTCATTCAACAGTATAGATTTCAGGGCACAGATATGCCAGTCAACGCTCTCTTGCCACCTTTGTTGTGCTGTGCACAGATAATGAGATGAGATGGCTGCTTTGCTGGTTTATTTACTGATGGCTGCTCACTCTTGCTACCACAATGGCTGATAGATTTGATAAAGACTGTTTACAAAGCAGAAAAGGACGGAGTTGGTAGCCACATATCATGTCTACATGCTCTTAGTGTTTGATTTACTGGTGCACTCCAAACAAGGACAAGTTCTTGCAGTCAATTGAATCTTAATATACTATCGGCACAACAACAACTAAGTAGCAGAGCATCAAAATGATGGTTAGCTGTATAAGAACATTCTCTAGACATCCAAATAGTGCCATATTACTGTGTTATCCTACTGATTAGTCCTTTTTTAATATAATTTTTACTCTGTAGTAGCTGATGCTCATTAATGTTGTCATCCACAGTACAGACTTCATTACCACAGCACCTCATGCCCGGCTTAATCTCTTTTTTGACATTCTCATTCGCCACATGCAAAAGGTCAAATGGTTTGTTTAGATTTATTTATAGTGTGAGCTGCTTCTGTTGAGCCATTACGTCACGTAAAACAACTAGTGAATTACTAAATCAACAGAGGGCAAGTATTGCAGGTCCCTGCTGAAAAGAACAGCATCACTGACCTTCTACTGTAGATCACAATTCATTGTCAGTAATTGTGCAGTTCTGTAAAACAGCTGCAGTTTAGGACTTGAGGTTGTGTGTCAGATGATTGTCACCTATATTAGGATGCCTTTTGCTATGTAAAGGCCTGTTCACACCAAGGACTATAACTATAATGATACAGAGATGTCTTTAAAAATCATTCTAATTTGAAAAGAAAAGCAGAGTCCATACCACAACTATAATGATAACAGCACAGAGGAACAATATCGTTGGAACGATATCATTTCCAGTTGATAACAGCCAATCGGGATCCATCAGCCAACCAGAGCTCAAGCATTTAAAGCGACAGATGACATAACTGCATTGCACTTGTCATAAACAGAACGTTATTGCGTGTTGATGTGGATACTAATTAGGTAAAGTTATTGTTATATTTATAGTTATCGTTCTTGGTGTGAACAAGCCTTAACACAAACTATGCCAGAATCAAACCAGTTGGGTGTTTTCAGAAGGGTTTGATTGGAAAAGTTGCCCACATCCCCCATCATTGCTCTGCCCTCCTTCTCTTGCCATTCAAATAGCATTATGCTTCTATTAAGTTAGAAGTAAACCTCAGGCACTTCAGCATCTGGCTGTACTGTTGTAATTGCCCTCTAGCAAGAGATTTGCACTCTGACGGAGCCTGAATCTGTGCTGCGGATGTCATCAGAGACAAGAAAAGCGTAATAATGGAGTGAATCCCACAGCACTGGAGAAATCAACCTCAGTATTGTCTTAATCAGCAGATCTAAACAGTTATTTCAGTGATGGCAAAGCTGAACATTGAGCAGTAAGTAATCCAGTCTTCAGTGTCTCCTGATCCTTCAGAAATCATTCTAATATGCTGATTTGGTGCTCAAAAATGATTTCTTATTAATCTTATAATGCTATATAGTTTTTCTGCTTAATATCTTTGTGGAAACCGTGATGCATTTTTTCAGGGTTCTTTGATGAATAGACAGTTCAAAAGATCAACATTTATTTTAAACATTCTTTGTTACATTATAAAAGTCTTTTACTATCACCATTGTTCAATTTAATGCATCCTTGCTGAAAGGTCCCATTGCATGAAAATTTCACTTATTTAAGGTTTTTTAACCTTAATATGAGTTTCCCTAGCCTGCCTATGGTCCCCCAGTGGCTAGACGTTTTGATGGGTGTAAACCAAGCCCTGTGTATTTTTGAGAAAATGAAAGCTCAGACGGGCGAATCTAGAAATCTTCCCCTTATGTCGTCATAAGGGGAAAGGTCACTTCCCCTTTCTCTTCTTTGCCCGCAAAAATAATTTGGCCCGCCCATGAGAAAATGAGCTGCGCGAGCGCGATATTGGTTTTTCCTCGAGAGACATCATGGCTTGCAAACGAGTGAAGCATGGCAGTTGCTCAGTGTTTGGATGTACAAATGAACACAAAAGTATTTTTTTAGTTCCTTCATCCGAGCCTCTGAAGAACCAGTGGATTATGTGAATTTCTGATGTGTAGTTGTTCAAGTTCAGACAGATAATCTTTCTCTCAAAGTCGTTCAATACTGTTTATGCATCAGTAAATCAAGCCAGTGACTAAACGATCAACTTCACGTCGATTCTCTTAGTAGGATGAAAATAATCTTACTTAAACTGTGATTAATATACAGAAAGCGATCAAAGAACAATCCCTTTCCAATCGCCCAAGCTGTCAATCACACAGCGCGAGTTTATCTGGACACTTGCCAAAACTCGTTATGAAATCAATGACGCTGTTACACTGCACAGTGAAGCTCTTACTGTACTTACCTCATGTTTGCATTGGTGAAAGCATTAGTGAGAGTGCAGAAACTGCGTTGCAATGATAAGATCTTCATTCACGCGATCAACAGGCTGTCATCTGCTCAATGCTCATCACTGCAACCTTTTATGTGATGGGAATAGATCTAAATACTTAAAAAAAACTTCACAATTCGTTAATCCCGATAGCTGTAATAGTAAAAATGTATAATAGCTGTGATAGTAAAAGTTTTCGAGAGAGTTCCACATGTAATGCTAGATATTTCATATGCAAGCATGTCAGCCAATCACAGCAGTGGGCGTTTACACTGACGTCTCACAGCAGACACGCCCCTTCAAACAGAGCGTTCAAATCAGAGGCTAAAATCAGGCTAGGAAATATGCCTTTTATTTCTAAATTATAACAACTTTTGATCTAAAAAGTATACTAACATTATAAGGGCACCCCAGGAAACATTATAAAATAATAAAATAATTCATGCAATGGGACCTTGAATAAGAGTATTTACAGTACAGTTTACAGTTTTGTAAACTAAAAGTTTTAAATTAATACTTTTTAAAAAATTGTATATGTTTTTATATAATTTTAATGTGTAAATCAATATTTCTTTTTTTTTTTTTTATGGGAGGAACTGCTTATATAGAGTCATAACACTATGGAAAAAATCTGTGTTCCAAAGTTATTCCAGTCTGAATTTGGCCTACAACAGTGCAGATACCAGAAAGTATTCAGGTTTTCTCCGTTAGTCAGGTGCCATGGCACACTTTGGATTTTTCCATGGATGGAAAGCGTGCAACCTGGGGAGAAAAATATATCATCTTTTTCAAGTATAGCGAGAGGGGGAACATTTAGAGGACTGGCACGGATCCTAGAAAATCTTCCTAAGAATTTGCTTCAGGCAAGACATCATATAATCGCTGCAGGATTTTGGATGGAAGATGCGGTAATGACAATGCATCATGTCAAAATAGTGTTTGTTTGTATCAAACAAGAATAAAGTACAGCCCCCCACTGTCATATGCTATTTTTCCCCTCAGAAAGAAATCGATCGGGTAGGACATCTCTGAATAGGAGGAAATTGGCCTGATTGCTAGTTCCCAGTGTCTGTAGCCATGCATAATGGGTACATGGACTCAAAATGAAGGGAAATATCAAACTCCCATTTAGACTGTTATTCAAATAAATGGCTTCTGTTTATTGATCTCTACTCTACTTTTATTGTAGCAATTCATAAGAGACGTTCGATTCATGCGTCAACACATTAAAACCCCGATGAAGATAAGATTAATCTGTTGATAAAAGCTTTTACTTAAATTGAATGTAGCCTTTCTATCACAGTGTTCACTATGTCCTCACATGGTTTTACCATCATGTGTCAAATGGATAAGTTACTGTTATACATCAATTCCTTTTCTAGATTAATTTGTTCTCTTCTAACAAATTACTGTATGTGGTTAGGAATGGAACTAGCTGTCCTTACAAAGTACCATGTTACAGTAATGGTCAGATTGTAATACCATGTTATTTTGATATATAGTATGTCCGTAGTGAACCGTGACTCTTGAACCTTGGCCCTCTCACCCCCTTCCCTCGTCGGGAAAAAAGTACTCCTAGTAAGCCTAGCTTACTGTGTCTTCTTCTGTAGTACTGCACAAGTTACCTTTGACATTACAAAGAATTGCATCATCACACAATCGGTGTGTCGTTTCAGTGGAATATGGTGACAATTGGCCAAAAAACACATAAGCACAGCAGCTGATTAAATGTGTATAACAGACCGTATTAAACTTATGATTTGGGAAAAATGTAACTATTATGCAGATATACAGAAAATGTGCATGGTCGCTAAGTTAGTACATTTACAGACTAACTAGTAATTCTGCAAAATAACTGTTTTCTCAACTGTTTTCTTAACATATAAAACAGTGGCAGCGGCGGCCAGAATAAAATCAGTCACATAACCTATTCGATTTTAAATAACGTACCCAAACAGCAAACAGTTCCAGCAGTAAAGCTTTAGCTTCTTGATTGATGCTGTCATCCAAGGGTATCACTCATAATTGCTGGGGTTGAAATGCTTTAAAAAGCTTTGGCTTTCTGCACAAAATTAAGCTCTGGTGTAGGATTTCCTTTGCGATTTAACTCCAGCTTTTCTTTAAAAGTTAATCTTGAAAACAAAGTGGATAATACATTACCTCATTAATGTTGCTTGCGGTTTCCATAGCGAATAGCGCTAGCTATATTATCAGCGGTTTTTTTTCCTCACAGCGGGCGGAACGTGTCACAAGCTTAGTGATTACAACACCCTCCCATTTAAAGGGACGATATGATTGGTCTGATTATCTGAAATATTTAGTTGTTGAAATGTTGAGTTTACTTATTCATTAATTAATTAATTACTACCAAAAAACAGCTCCCGTGATATTAAATTACTAATACTAATGTAATATTTTTCCACATATTACATAACCCTAGTTACCACATTCATCCTCATTTGCAAGAACAGCCAGTCCAAAAAAAAAAAAAATGATGATGCCTTGGTATTTTTTAGTGCTTTTTGTTAGTGTGACAAAAATGTAATCCTTTGACAAGAATATCTTTGACAGCATCATACAGTAATCATGTAACCTGTTTTCCTAAAACTTCGAAATCTTACAGCTAGTGCTGATACATATTATATAACTTTACTTGAGTTGGCTTACTCAGTACATGTTCTCACAGTCTTTTATTCATACTCATAGCATCTCCAGCTGTCATCTCCCTCATTAGTTTGCTCTCTCCAGATGTATGCCGCGTTAGCATCTTGAAGACAGACAAGCCTAGTGGACTGAACCAGTGGGAAACAGTGAGCGTGTGTGAGTGGGAGAATGAATACAGACCCCAGTATCATCTGAGCACACCTGCAACGTTCCTCATCAGAAACCAGCTGCAGCGGACTAATCCCCCCTTTAATCTCCCACAATTAGCAGACACTTCAATACACCGACATGCAGCGCATGCCCTCACCAACCTCTCAACTCAAACACACATACATGACTCTGTTATGTTTTAATTAGGTCTGTTGGTTAAAAGCTGCTATCTGTTTGATAGCATTACTTACATGATTTTCTTTACATAAATGTATTATCACTTAATCTAATAGTGTGAATTGACGTAATTCATGCAAATAACATAATATATAAAACATTATATATATATATATATATACATATATATAGTCAATTCACAATTATTCACAAGTTAAAAAAAAACTCAATTAATTTTGAATATGATATTAAGATTGATTGTAATGATAAATTCATGTGAATAAAATCATGCAAATGATGTTAACAATTATTCTGTGTTCATAATCTGTTTACTATTAATTGAGATTTTTTTACTTTTAATTTTGAATTGACTAAATAATCATAAAATCATGTGATTTGTCAATTCACAATTATGTATATGTTTCTGAAAACCTGAATACATGTATTATTTATTTATACAACATGTAAACACATAGTTTTGTCTTCAGATTATTTAGAGCCTTTAGGTCTGTTATTGAGATGTTTTTGAACAGAGGTGGTTCTTTATTGAAAGGTCATGCAGTCTACATGGAAATGAATTTAGTTTCAGAGATAAACACATACTGCTGAGGACTTGTCATGTTATTCTTATTACTCCTGTATAGTCATGAAGGAAAATAAAGAGGCTCTGTGCTCAGATGACCAGATGTTTCTCCACTGCTGCCCTTCGAGTTCAAACTACTCAAACCAACAATAGTGTTGCTCTTCTGTCAAATCTGCTGCAAAATCAGCTGGTTTTTTTTGCATTGGGAAACTCCCCTCCTCTTAGGTCTATGAACTCAAGTAAGGCTTTATCTCAAATAAACAAAATTGACATTTTGACACACCTAAAGTTAGTTTAGTTAAGTTAGTTAAAGTTGTGCAGGATGTCTGAGGTCTTTAAAAAAAGTTCCACCAACACCTATTCCCTGCTCATCTCTGGAGCTCAAGCATGAAAGAAGTCTATTTTGGTGAAAGTTCAATTTTAGATTCTGTCGATAGGAGCTGCGCGTCCATCCCTTACTTCACTGTTGCTGTGGCAACCTCTGCCCTGCTTTGTGAGCAGCAGCTATAAAGCAGTTATACTTTGTGGAGCGTGGAGGCTGGAGAAGACCTGTTGGGTGGAAAGTAACTACAGGCATTCAGTAGATGATGAGAACTATTGACCACTCATGCATGAAGTCGTAAGCCGTCAGGGAAGTGTGGGAAGTTTCTTCAGAGAAATTTGTAGGACACAGCTTTTTTTGGTATACAGTGCAGTCTTTCATCTAATATTGTAAATGGTGTACGTACTAGTAAACAGTACACAATGGACAAGAGAAAGCATCAGGAAGTGAACCTCTGAGGGACATTGTGTCACTTAACCGTAGGGCTTTGCTTGTTTCTTGACACGCTCGTCCCAGGGAGCTGATTTGCTCTTGTTATACTTGAAGTTCTTCAAGTGTTCGCAACATCATAGTAAACTTTTTGAACAACAGCTAACCCGCTGTGGCCCTCTGCACGTATACATCACCTCAAGATTCATTACGTAACATACAGAAGCTGGGATACATATGTAGGGCGACTGAATTGTCCCTGAAACCCAAACTGGGTCTGATACTTGGTTTGTTTTTGTTGTTTTTATGTCACTTCAGCTTCAAATTAAGACAAGAAGCATCAAAAGTTATTAGAAAATGCAGGCAGCAACCTCAGAGGTCTGATTCCGTCAGCGATGTGACAGCACAATTCTGCTACTTGTAATCGCTCTTTAATGTTCCAATGTCATTGTCTTTTTTCATTTGAATACAGATCTTGTAATTATATAATGATCAAACCTCTTTGTGGGTTCTCAACAGTATCTTCAAATCTCTGGTTCATCTTGTCCTCATCTCAGTCCCTCAAAGGGGAATATCAGTTCTCTAACAAAGGCATACAAGGAATTTGTTATGATTCTCTTTTCTTTCTTGGAGGAATTTGATAATGATGTCAATTTTCCAAGCTCATCCCAGGCTTTTTTTTTTTCTTTCCTTTTCCCCCAGCAATCAATTTTCAGCGCGACTAATTGTGGATTAAACATCCGAATGCCTTACTTTCTCACTTCTGCCAGAGGGATGAAGAGAAAGCAAATGAGAATAATCATCTTGCTCATCTCTTGTCAACTCGTATGGTATTGCCATGGAATATTTGTGGCTGAGTGGTTTGGGGGGGGTTGTGTCTTCATGGCGGTGAGAACAGTCAAACGCGAATGCTTAGCTTATGTAAACATGAGATGCCACACATATCCAGAGATGCAGTCGGCTCTGTCACACTGCCTGTGCATTACGGGTGCTGAAAGCGCAGAAGATATGCCATAATGTGTCATGACTGCAGTGCTTTGGAAGACAGGTGTGAAATCTCGCTTTTCAAACTTGATGTGGCTACGTGACATTTTATTTTGGAAACACATCTCTGGTCTATCCATCATTGACATGATGGAGATATTCTCTGTGGGCTTGGCAAATAAATTGATGGGCATTTTTAAGACTAATCTTATATTTTGTCTGAAGGTCATACACTTCACCCAAAGTTTCACTCACCCAAAGTTTGTCCTTATTGTCTTTTTTTTTCAGGTGCTCTCTGTAAGTTTTTAGTCGCTGGGTCTTCTTCACTTCACTTCTACACTTCATTCTTGGATTAAATCCCATTTTCATGCATTATTGGTGATTCATTCTTATATTGTTATATTGTTTGGTTTTCTTGTTTTGTAAAGTAACTTTATTATTATTATTACTAGTCAATTGCATGACACGGCTGGTCAACATGGTGGTGCCCATTAAAGGACAACTCATTCCATGTAGAATAAAACTGCTTTTTCTAGAAGGATATGACTGGAGTCTTCATCTGTACCGTTTTAACTGTTTCTAAAAATGACAATTTTTTCCCCATTTTTATGTAAAACTTTTCTTAATTAGCAGAACACTGAATACACCTTTAAGCAACAACAACAACAAAAATAATCTACAAAAATTGTTACCTAGCTTGTTTTTAATATTAAATTACATTCAAAGCTCTTGGTTGTAATTTCCCGAGGCATTGTAGATTCCCCTGTCCATCTGTTGAAAAATTAATTAATTCATACAAGAGAGCTCAAGGCATGGCAAACATCCTCATGTCCTCAGGTGCTTTTCTGAAATCCACAGTGCACCAGTTTAATGCAAAAAGCCTCCGAAAGCTCGGTCAGCTGTTTAGATATGCAGACAGTGTTTTTAATGGCATTGAGCCACTTTAGATGAAGACCTAGAAACCTGGGGAAATTAGATAATTCTTGCTAATATGATTCAGTGAACACAGCGTGATATCAGCGAATTCAATATGCAAATATGGCACATCCTAAAACACATAATAAACATTTAATTACTTCTTTTTGGATTCAGATTTGCAGCATTTATGCTATTAAAATTTACAAAGCCTCAAAACCTACTCAAAAATGCACTTTGAATCTGATTTATTTTATTTTATTTGATGTTTAAAAGAGATGTTCATTGTAAGATTATTGCTATTAATATAACAACTTTTTGTTTGCCTGCAGAAAAGGAAGGCAATGCCCTCTGTGATTACTTTTAATGACTTTAATATGAGCTAATAAACATCATATAAACATTCAGAGTAATGAGCAAGTGTTGTCTACCCCTGTGGTCCAATCACAGTCACTGATTACTTCCTACTCAACACCCTAACCAATTCCTAACTACGCCACATACTCAAGCCAAGCCAGCTAATCTGCTTTTTTTATCCAGCCATCTTTAATTGGCTGTCAAGTTCATTTATGAACAAGCAGCCATGCAACTTTTCGCTGTAATTTACTGCCTATTGCTTGCAAAGAAGACCCGTTCACTACATATCCCCCCTGCTATGTGTAGAAATAAGGTTTAACTCATATTCAGCTTCAATCATTCAATACCAGCTCCTCTTCCTGTAGAGATGATAAATGTGACACATTTCCCCTGATTCCAAATACACACATGCTCATTCTTCCATCCAATTAACATCAACTGGCCTAGACTTCCTCTCAGCAGAGGCGCTGGGACCTGTTATCTCTCCTGCAGCCATTTCGCCACGGTTAGTCGTACAGCCAGCCTCCACGGTCTCTTTTAATACGTCCATATGCCACTTGCAGCGCATCATGAGAATGCGCCCACATAGCGTCGCATTGTTTCACCTTGGCAACAAGGAATATTTCAAGCCCACCTGCCAGAGTCACAAGGCCCGATGCCAGACTCAGGCAGATTTAATTAAAGAGACTCTAGAGCTCATGAACACTGAAATAAGGGTCGTCACTATAGAGAGAGAGAGAGAGAGAGAGAGAGAGAGAGAGAGAGAGGAGGAGGGATTCTGTTCTATTCTGGCTATTGTAGAGCTCTGGATGCAGGTTATATTTCAGGACGCATGAGCAACATGCTTGACACATAACAATCATTGTGGGATGCAGGTTTGAATCTAGCCAGAGAGAGAGAGACAATCATCTGGGTCGAAATAACCACATTTGCTAAAATATAAAGAACAGGTCCTGTAGATGCTATAGATTGTTATAGATTGTTGTTTTGTGGAAAGTTTCAACTTCCTTGATCACACAGTTGCACAGGTTTAATGGGATAGTTTATCCTTTACTTAATTTCACGTTGTTCCAAACCTGTATGATATAGCAACACAAAAGAAAATGTTTTGTAGAAATGTCTGTTTTGTCAATACAATGAAAGTCAAAGGGGTCAATTTGGACATATGCCAATTATTAGTCTGTTTAAATCACACCAATTTCACAAGCTCACATTCAGATCTGCTTCTAAAGAATATAACCATGTCACCTCTCTAGTTTTTTATTCTATTTTGATAATCAGTTACACTAAGATGTAAGTCATAATATGGAAAAAAAAGATCTGTCACTACTTTCGTTACATCGTAATTTTAAAATAGATTGTTAGATATAGCGCCCCCTAATAAATAAATAAATAAATAAGTAGTCAAATTATGAGAAGTAATACAATTGTTAGATATTTAAGTCGGATAGTGTTCTTACAAGACAGCGTGCTACAATTAGTTGTGTTTTTCTATATGGTACTGGATGTATTAGAAAAAAAGAAAAAAAAGCAAATTAGCTCATCAGTGTGGTAATTGGGATTTGGGACAATCTGAGTTTGGTTCATTATCCTTTATATATCCGTGATGTCCAAACTACAGAAAATCAAACTTTTAACACTAGAAGTGCCAGAATTCTATAACTACAAGAACTGCCGCAAGCGGTCATTTTGACCGCTAGATTCCAAACTCTATATCTTTAATGATAAATACCCAATTGAGAGATGAATGCATTTATTGTATTAGGATGTCTTTTAAAAACAAAACAACACCAAACTGTACTTTTAAACAAGTTTAATTATACATGTATAAATAAATAATATCCGTAGATGTCCTGAACAAAATGACGGAGTAGCCTATGTTTTCATGTTTCCACTGTTCGATCGCGCCCGCGCCCGCCGACACACACACACACACACACACACACACACACACACACACACACACACACACACACACACACACACACACACACCATATTCCAGCATTGCAATCTTGACATTGCAGCCTGTTCATTATAGCCATAATAAAATATAATAATAAAATAGTCAACCTAACATATAAAAATTCCACTGCTCTGTTTAGTCAGTAGCCTTGTACAATTCGTACCTTTTTGCGCATGTGAAGAGGATGATTTTTTCCGTCGATATTGGAACGTGAGTGAAGTACAAAGCCTATAATAAAGAATAGTTCACCATCCAAATACATCGCAAATGTTGAAACATTTTGATTCTAGTTAGAGAGTTACGTGAGCCTAACGCCACTTACTTTCACTTTCGCTTATAAAGTATTTCATTTTGGCTTGTTTATAGTTATTTTTTCATTCTTGTTCTGTTCTGAATATCATTACATTTAAATGATTTGTTGTTGAATATGTTTAGTGTATTTTTTACCACATTTTATTGTTGTGTATATTGGTATAGCCTATAATAATACCGCGAAATTCAGTGCGGTCAATATGACCGTCTGGCCGAAATAGGTAAATATGTTAATTTGTTTTTTTGCCTTATGTGTAATTTATATAAAAAAACATTTTAAATGAAAATACAGACACTTTTAGGAAAAGTCAGGTACCAGCAGGATTGTATTTATTTTTTCAACAAAGTTATTGCAGATATAAAATTCAAAACGGTCAAAATGACCGCCATGGCAGTTCTAGTGTTAAAAAGAGATTGGGTGGAAAATCTGAGTCACGTAGAAAATCACCTTGGACTTCATGAACCCAAGTAAATCCATCGCCAATAGGACACTTGAATCTTTGGTTCAGTTTTAAAAGTAAGGAGATTTCAGACAGTTTAGAGGTCTGCCGCTTGGGAGTTAAGTTGCTGCTCTGTCAAACAGATCATTTAGCAGAACTTTCTGGTTTATTACCTTATAGCAGTGGCTAAGCAGGCTTTTCAAACTTTTTGATTAACTGACAGGTTAAGTTTCACAATAAACTGTCATCTTTGTACAGTATGATCCATCACCATATATGTACCCCATGGCTTAACCTCATATACTTCCTAAAGGGTAGCCAATTTCTTATTAGATGTGCTGAGCATTAAACTGCCTGTACCAGACAAATGAAAGATAAGATTGAACAGGACAGGTAAGAGTAGAGTGTTTTGAAAAACAAATATCCATGGAAGCAATCAACATCTTTGCTCTGATCTATATAAGAAAAGTCACAGGCAAGATCAGACCCTTGATTTATTTGCTGGCGCAAGGGGAAAGATCAAAAGTTTACTGCAGAAAATGGAAAAACACATTCTCTGTAGTTTCCCTCTGTTCTGATTTATCAGATGCTTTAGATATTTGAACATGCTCTGTTTATATTCATGAACTTGCTCTTGTATAGCTGCTGCAGTGCTTAAGTCAATTCAATTGGGATTTACAAATATGCATGACAACACAATTCATGCGCTTTGTAATTAGGAGAATGTGAATATCACAGTTGCCTTTCATATTTATCCCAAGCACAGCCGTAAGTATGCTTACTGCATATTGTAGAATATATATTGTATACTGGCTAACGCTTGAATATAGTAATAATAATAATATAATAATACATATAGCCTAATAAATAATAGTTAATAACAGTAAAAACAATTATTATTATTATTTGCATTTCTAATCCAGAAGTTTAGCAAAATATTCTGCATACTTCATACTTTCAAAAAACTAATATGTAGCATGCCCTTCCAAATATACATAATGTTTCCACAGTATTACAGTGACTGTGCTGTTTGTCCGTTCATTGGTTCTGCTGAGTCACTTGTCAATCACATCAGTTCACTCAGGTTACAGTGGGCTGTTAGCTACATTGCCGCCAGTTGTGAAATGCTAAATGGAGCTACTGCAGTGTTGCTGAGTGCTATCCGCCAACTGTGTTTTTCTCTCGAGATGACATGCACTGCTTTCTCCGACCTTTCCAGTCATCTTCATCATCTCCTTTACACGGACAATGTGGTGGCTTTCTGGCTAGACAACCATGTGGGGACCCACAGGGAGACAGAGGGATTGGAAAATGAGCGTGTTTGTCTCTCCATCTCTCACGATACGTTTCCATCTCATCATGATGTTTCTCGGTAGAGCCTGAAAAAATAGACACATTACTCTGACAGAAAATAAGGCAAATAACAGCGGCTCCTCACTACTAGATGTGGTGCCTCAGTTTTCTAATGTCTCAGTTTATTAGACCAGAGACTTCCGCATAGGGTCCAGCACTGGCTGAATGACATTGGTACTCCAGTCATTTGTAAACTGGTCTGGCTGGCAAAAGTCCACAGGCGCCCTGTCTTTGAAGTGAAGAGACCCAGTGCAGATGACTCAAACATTCTGACATTCAAACTCTTTCACCCCATCCTGTGTTATAGGAACAGCTCAGTGAGGGATGGCAATTTGCAGCAACAAAGTGAACAGAAATATTTCCCCAATTTTCTTCAGGAATTCGCATATAAGGTGGCTTGAGTTTGCAAAGTTTAATGGGGTTCATCAAATCAGAGCTCAACAGTATTTTATTCTGCTTGCCCAGTTGGGTTAATAGTTAAAATTTCTACTTGCAAACATCACTGGTCCCATCACAAATAAATCATTATTTAATGAGCTGTTGATTTCTGGCAAGAAACCAGTGACAGAAACCATTGGGGGAATTCGTTATACAAACGAGTAATGACAACATGCAGTGACCAATAGGAGTGCAGATAGGGATATCCAGATATCCATCATGTTATAAAGTTGGATATGGTAGTCTCGTAGGAACACTTTCTAGCTACCAACTTTCAAGCTAGCAATTTCATCGCTGTGAACGCCCCTTAAGGCCTCGGTTCTGACTCTGTATCTTTGATCTGCATTATCCCAGAAATCATTATAAATGCACTATAATTAAGATGCTCAAGGGAGCCACTGGAAAGACTTGATGAATCAGATCTCTTAAATAATTTATGCTAAGGATTTCTCACATTAGCGCTCTTGTTAGAATAAAGTTTAAGTTTGTAAACTTCAGTAAAGACTTCTGACCTTGCACTATTATAAAGGTGAGTGAACCAGAAGATTAAGTTCCTCTAGTTGTCATGATACACTGCCATAGTCTAGCAGGGATAAATGAGGGCAGCTCTTTTGCCGTATCAGCTCTCCATGCAGGCTGCTGCTTCAACTTGTTTGATCAAAGGGAGGGAAAATTTATGAAGCCGGAGCTGGAAGGTCACGTTGTCACCCTTTTTGCCTTGTGCTGGTGTGTCAAACGTCCAAGCAAAAGTAGCGGGTCCAGTCGGTGTAATTTCTCTGTTCCACACTTTGTTGGAGATTTGATCACAGCCTTTTTGCTGGAAAGAAGCTTATGATTGACTACAAAGATAATTGAACTCGTCCTTTGAAAAATTACTTTTCTTGCTTTGTCGTTCTTCCCAAGGTCTGGAATTAAACTATATTAGCTTCCATAAGCTCACTGTACTGTACTTGCTGACTTTTACTCTCAAGTGTGAGTGGAACTATTGTTTTAATCTGGAATTAGACAGAATAAAATAAACTCTTGCGCAAATATTAATATGGTCTTGAAGCTGTTATTCGCTTAGAGGTAATAGTTTATTTTATTTTTTCAGTTGTGCGTGTTTGTCACAATGCTTCAATTGTTTCTGACTCAGCAGAGAGATGACAAGCCACAGGGAATGTTCTACATGTTGACAATGGTGGAGAGGTCAAGTCATTTCAAATTTGCCATGACTAACCTTCCACAGTGCAGCCGCTGGCCTGTACTTTGTTAACCAGGCAGGAAGACAATCGCTCCTGACCAATCTCATGGAGCTGCATGAATCACTTCTCCTGTTGTGGCAGACACCTTCACCCCTGTAAAGGCTAAACTATGCATTTTGTGTTCATTAAAATTCATCAACATACATGTCTTCCCGGCAGCTTTCTTTTCTGGTGGCATTCACAATGATCAATGTCTGATCATGGCGGTCGATGCTGGTTCACCCTTAGGAGGTTTGTAATACCTGGAGATAGTTGTCTATAGCATTCTCATTCATCTTAGTGACAGTTGCTCAGATGCCGCAAGACCCCCTGGAAACTTGATTTCAGTCTTTTTCCACCCATTTTTGCCTTTTTGCTGAACAGGGGGGCAGGTAAAGTTAGCCATTTATGGTCACAATTTCTGTTGTTACCAACATTGTGTAACTGGATTGTCTTCTGCAGTGCTGCCAGTTTTTTAACTGATTGGAATGAACATTGAACTAAACTGAGCTGAACAATGACACTGTTCTGTAGAGCTGCTTTATAGCTGAATTGAACTGGTTTCATAATTGATGTGTTTTGCAATATTAACACTGTTATTTCCCTGTTAATTACTGTGAAGCTGCTTTGAAACAATCTGTATTGTATTAAGCTCTATTTAAATAAATATGACTTGACTTGACTTTCTGAAAACAGTGTTCCAAGAAACATTTGCAAACAACATCGCAAAGTTGTATGGTTGAAAACTTCAGCTCTCAACCTCTGGTTAGAAGCATAGTTTCCTTTTAATATGACGTGGACTTAAGTAGATCATTGCTCTTGAGGAAAAAGAAGCAAGCTAACATGCAGTGCAATCCATATCTTTCGTTCCACAAATATATACAAATTTAATTCTATATCTTAGTTTTTCAAGAGAATAAAAGTGTGCATGTGTGTACGTTCTCTAAATCCTCAGGGGAAGCCCGGAGTATGCCTTAAGGTTTGAATCAAACATCTGTAAATAAAGCAAAATGCAAAAACAAAAGTTTTGAGTAGTTCTATGATGCCATGTTTGTTATTTACAATAATAATCTGACATTAAGTTGTTCTCAAACAGATTAATTAACGGAATTTATTACACCACCACCTGTGTGACTTCATTAACGACAGTTCTACATTGTTGAACCAATGTACAGTTCGAATGATGAATGATGAAAATTACTCCATACTCCGCATCATACTTTGGTAATTACCAGCGAGTTACGTTGTTGTACTGGAAACTCACTTGATAATGGTAACGGTTGTCCACCAGCTATATTAACAGCAAACTAACAGCAACCAGCATAAACTGGCCTCAAACAGTATGTAAAATAATGGTGGTCTTTTCAGCAAACTAGCAAACCATAATATGAGTGAATCCACACTCGTGAGATCTTCAGAATATGCATTCAGATTGTCACACGTTCAGAGTTCGTGCCCTCATTAGTAGTGCATGGCAGCTCTTTCCATGCTGCATGTAGCAGTTTTAGTCTTATCTGATCCGCTTCTCATAAGTGTCGGGGTGACCTGTAGCTGAACCGACCAAAATCAATACCCATAAATCCGACCTGGCCCATCTTCCTCTGAGTTTATTCACTCTAGTGTGTTGGTAGACTTCTTTTTTTTCTTCTTTTTTTTAATTCAGGTATTTTTTCTTTCTGTAGTTCCAAGTCATCACACCCCCATACTTTTAGAGACCAGTTTAATATTGTAGCGGGGGAATGGAGTTTTCTGAATTAGTCGTAATGCGGTAAAGAGAGGTTCGCCCGCGCTGTTCATTAGCAGTAGCGATGCTATCAAGGCTAAATGGGCCTCTGCTAATAGCATCATAATTAGCTTGTCACTTATAAAGAAAATTATAATAAATACTTGTTTGTCTTCCAGCCATGGATTTCTGAGATAAAGTTAATCAGCTGTGTGTTTGTGTGTTAGGAGTTGTTTATCTATGCCAGGGATCTGACCACATTGATTTAAGGCTCTCTCCGTTGCTTTATTACCTTATACAGGCTAATTGTATTTATTTATAAGATTTTTACCATTATTACATTGGACAACATAGAGAGACAGGAAATTATTGGGGACAGAGGGAGGAATGGGATCAGGACATGACACAGGTCAGGCAGGTTCCAGACTCCTTTTCACATTTATCAGTCAATGCATGTTGTATAAGACAGTGCTCACAGTAGTGATATTTTAGTATCACTGAGATACTATTATATTTTTTATTAATATTTTGAATTAGTTTTATTTTTTAGATTTTCCATTTTCATTTTAGTTATATTTTTAGTTATTTTGTTGTGTGTTTTATATATACAGTGTGTGTGTGTGTGTGTGTGTTTGTTTGTATATATATATACAAACACAAACACACACACATTTATATTATATATTATACACATTTATATTAATTATATATATATATATATATATATATGTGTATGTGTGTGTGTGTGTGTGTGTATATATATATATATATATATATATATACAGTATATATATATATATATATATATATATATTTAATATAAATGTGTATAATATATGTACATATACAGTATGTATGTATGTATGTATGTGTGTGTGTGTGTGTGTGTGTGTATATAAAATATGTTATATATATATATATATATATATATATATATATATATATATATATATATATCAGAAATTCATAACCCATAATTCATAATTCATAACAATATAACTTTGCATTGAATATGTACAATTTGAATTTCTGATCTTGCAAAAATATTTTTGAGTTTCTATTGTTAATAATAACAATAACCTGCAACCTACATCAACCTACATCTCGCTTGTTATTCTTGTGTCAAAACCCTCTTTATTCCTTCCTAGTACTTAAATAAACAGAAAACCGTCATATACACACTGGCACACATGCACAGACATGTATTTGTTGACTGTCACCTTGTGACTGTTGCAGATGTAGTATTGTCAATGACAGGCAGCAGGCGTCGGTGACTGACAGAGCTCATCTGCAGAACAGTGGCAGCTGTTTTGCTCCGGTCCCAGACATGGACAAGCATGTCTCTGCACCGTCTCATCTGTCAGTACAACAGGAAATATGACAGGTAGAGCATGCGGTCGGCTCCAACTTATTCTCCTTTTCATCTTTTTCACACACCTGTCTGTCCAGCCTCGCCAGAATAATAGGTAGGCTATTAAAGTATGCCCATAAAAGACCCTGGAAATTTAAAGAGATTTGCTTGGTTGTTGACAGGGTGAGATGGCCTTTGTGTCTTGGAGCTTTGTGAGGAATGAATGTGGTTGCCTTGTGGTTGTGTTCCTCTTTTTATCTGTACATGGAGGAGGTGGTGAGCTGTTGTGACAGGAGTGTTGCTCTGGCAGTCAGCGGGGCGGCTTGATGGTTTGATGCGGAGAACAGGGCCAAAAGAGGAGGCTCTTCATTTTGTCTCGCCATGATGAGCCTCCTCCCTCCATCCACCCCCCTTTCTCTCTTTTTCTCGCTCTGGATTTTCTTTCTCACCTACTTCCTGTTCTCAGTAAGCCTCTGGCTGTGTTTTGTGCCACATTACCTCATTAAAACCTGCAGTAGACAATATTTTATTGGCGGTGCTTAATTTGTAAATGATGAGGTCCCGGAAAAATAACTGATGACAGATCTGGCAGCTAGAGGTTGGGATCAGAAAAAGTGTGCATTTCACTACCAGTTGACACCACAAATGAGCTTTGTTGATTATCGGTTGTTTATGGTTTGTGTATGGGCTTATTTCAGATGTGATTACACATATGATAAAAAAAAATGCTGTTTATTTTATTGACACTAAATTATATTATTATTATTTAATTTTTCATGAGTAAGTGTTCAAAAGTTTGGAATCAGTATTTTTAAAAAAAGAAGAAGAAATAATTACTTTTATTCAGCAAGGACACTGATCAAAAAGTGACAGTAAAGCCACTCTATTTCAAATTAAATTAATTTTCTAATTAAATTTATATTTATAAATATGATATGATATGATAATAATAAGAAATGTTTATTGAGCACCAAACCATGATAGCTATAATATTTACATGGTACTCCAAAGTACTTTAAAGAGTTAGCCGTGGTATTACCTTTATATTTTATGCTGTTTCCATGTCCAAAAACAGTACCATGGTACTTTTTTTTTAATAAGGTAAATCTGTATTGTACTCAGAACTCAGTACTGTAGGCTCACACATAAATTACCATTCAGAGTGAATGAACTGACTGGAATGACAGTGAGATTGTCCTAGGGCACAGAACATAAATGATTCAGGAAGTGCTAATTGCCGACATGCTAATTTCTTATGAATCATTCAAATAAGTTGGCATAGATCTTTTTGCAAGTGAGGGTATAATAGAGAGGTGAGAGGGATTTATTAGAGTTCATGCTTTTATTATGCTCTTCTTGATGTGCCTAAGTATATGAACTAATTGGCACTTATGGTTGTTGATTCTGGGTTATTAGCTGTCACAGCTACTGTATTTATATGCCTGGGATCAGTTGATTTTCAAGGCCTCAAACAATCCTTCAAATCTGTAATATTATGTAATCGTTTTAAGGAATTGCCTTTAGTACAGGGGTCTTACCGCAAGCCACTCTTGCAATGCAAGATTTATATTTCCCCATATTTGTGTTTAAAAGTTGTTGTTGACGTATGTTTCACTGTTTGATTTAACGTGCCATTTCTGGCTCTCCCTCAAAGAAAATGCTCTGACTCATGTCATGTTAGCCTAAATTTAAAAGAAAAAGCTTTTATGAAGCCTATTAAATGTCAGTAATGATGTGAAAAGTTTAAATCTTTTGCTGACATGTCAAAAATAAAACATTCACAAACACTCACATGACCCATATGGCGTCGTCATCATACAGGCCAGTCTAATGCAGCACATCCATTTAGACCTTGCTTTTCCCTCCTAATGGGGCTTCAATGGGCCTTTTCAGGAGGGCACGGCCCTGTAAATGACTGCAGCCTCGGCTATGGCCGTCCGGGGACTAGGGTAATAAATAAGCCCACATGGTGTTTAATAAAACAATATGAAAATATTGTCTTACACTTAATAGCCTTGTAGAAAGGAGGGAGGTATAAATCAAGCCATGGGCCGTACTGTAGCTTTACCTTTTCCAGTCCGCTCTCCTGGAACCCTGGGAGGCTGGTTTCTCCTCTGAAGTGTAAAACGAGCGGTTGTACCTCATCGTCCTCCTCCACTGCAAGCACAATGTCGCTCTCATTCTGACTTGTTGAACCCAAGTTCTTTCGGTGTCACGTGAAGATTTACCACGGGCCCTTACCTGGTCTCGGCTTTAGAAACTTGATAACTTGTCTCCTGGTGACACTGCATTAGTTTTCTGTTTAAACATTTAGCACGGGGTCTTTTGAAGCACAGAGGTGGTTAAGGTTGTGTTTGGCGTCTGTCCATGCGGGATATGTTTCATGACTTGATGTGCTGGTGAAGAAAATGGGCTGTTTTGAAGGATTAAGCAAAGAAACCTGTTTGAATGCAAACTTCAGATGTTGTGCCCCTCATGGAATCTAATAGAGTGAGGGTTTTCAAACTGGGTGCTGCAAGAGGGAGCAACAGGTTCCACAGAATATTTGAGGGGAATTGCAATTTATTTATTCATTATTATATCAGTAAGAAATAATAAATGCTCTTTTAAAACTGCAGACCTGTATTTATAGTAAAAAGAAAAAAAAATACAAACACATTTGAATTTAATTTCAAATGCTTCTCTTTAGTTTTACATATGTAACTATGAAGATAATTGTGAGTTTACTTAATATATAACAATTGCAACTTTATATCTCATAATTAAGACTATATGCACTACCGTTTAAAAGTTTGGGATTAGTAATCTTTTTTTAAAAGAAATTAATACTTTAATTCATCAAGGATGTATATAATTGTTTAAAAGTGACAGTAAAGACATGTGTTATGTAAAAAAAGATTTTTTTAATTTAAAATAAATGCTGTTGTCTTGAACTTTCTATTCATCGAAGAATCCCGAAAAAAGATATTACAGTTTCCACAAAAATATTACTGTAGCGGCGATTCAAAGTTTTGAAGGAGATGATCATTTTTGGAAGCCCTTGACATTTGCACATTTTTGTTGTAGAAAGTTTGTGATTCTATAACTATAAGCAGTACAAGTCCATATCAGTGGATGGCACTTTAAATACATGCAGGCTTATCTAATCTCAGGAAATCTTTCTAACCTAATTCTACCTGCATCTTGACACTTTTCCTAATCGAATTACAGTCGTGCTGTCAGGGCAACTGAAAGAAAGGCAAACACCTGGTACAGTGCAAAATGCAGTTCCTCAGCCCTGATTTTGTCTTTTTGGCCATAGGCCAGATCATTTTATTGTAATGGACTCTACAGTGTGTCTCTGACGGTCTGCTCTGGAGTTGTTAGTTCTCACCTTTGACTGAACATCTGTTCTCTTGGCGCTTCAAGCACATTGTTCTAATGACCTTCTAGAACCACACTGAAACAGAAAGTAACTCAAAGTCATCTGTTATAGCAGTCAGAATATTCCCTTTGTTTTCATATTATGTTATAATAGATAATCAGTCTCGCACAACCAGAATTTTGACTGTTGGCATAAAGTCTGGTCCATTTTGCAGTTTATTCTGGCCTAAAGCCGCCCACTTAAACTTGGGTCAGCCTGATACCTTATAAAAATGCATATGTTTCTAGGTGGACTGGTAAAAATGTGCGTATTCAAGTTTTCTAGGAGCCAGCCAATTTAAAAAATGGAACTGTCAAACAGAATGCAGGTGCTGTCTAAGTCCAAGACTACTTGTGAGATTGCCTCACTGTTTGCATGTTAGCATGTTTCTAACCTACAGTGACATTTTAATGAATGGCTGAGCAAACTGTGCAACTTTGTGTTAAGAAGGGCATCCTCGCCAGATGAACTCATGCCCAATTTCAGCTCTCTATCAGGAGAGATCCCAGATTGCAGCAGCTGAAGTGTGAGGCACCACGCCGGGCGGCGGTCTGTCGCTCCCACACCATGTACCGGCTCCACTGCAGTGGGAGTACCGACATTGTGGCGTCGGATTGAGCCTGAGAGGGATATACACGCAGGGATCCACCCCACAATGCAAACAAAACGGGTGAATATTTAGAATCGCCGGAAATACGCCATTTAAATTCTACAAATGCGTTTTCACAGTGGCTAGCGGGTAACCTCACATGTCAGTCGGTAAAGTAAAGTAGAGTGGAAGTGGTGTGGGCTCTGCCGTTTGGTCGAAGATGTCTGCGGGGTGCCCGCCAACCTCAGCCAAACCAGTACAGGCCTTTCCGCACCTCCGCTCCCAAATAATGACCCGGCTTGACAAACCAGAGCAAATCTCCCAGCACTGCTTGAGGTTTCCAAGCGAAGCAAATGGATTTTCGAGAAAGAAGGGCGTTTTATTTTCCTTCACCAACACTCAAATTACAGTTTCGTTGCAGATTCTAGCATCTAATTCAATGTTGTAGTATCATATAATACTGACAGCTTAAGTGCAGGGTGCCAGTCAAATTGACATGGAGGAAGCTCCACCAAAAGTGAGACCTAAGAACCAGACACAAGCTAAACGAATATAAAAGCTTTGGGACAGATTATGTCTGAATCTAAAAATGCAGTAAAAATTGGTTGAGAAGATTCTGCAACATGGTTTCCTGTCAGTTTACAGTATCAGTGCAGTTACCTGCATCATAATTATAAAGTTGTGCATTAAAATGTAAATATTAAGATACAAATATGAATGGAATATGAAATAAAAAAATAATAAAAAATATTCTTAGCCTAAATAATATGATATTAATGTTATTTTTTTTATCTTTTTATTTTCACTGCTTTTGCTGTGTGCATGAAAGTTGTAAGAATAACGGCCATAAAGTGCTTCTAAGACCGCGTGTCCTCCAAAGCGTTTTTAGCCAGCTGAAAACACTAGGCGCTCTGCTGAAAACGCCTAGCTGTGGGCGCTTGAGAGTGTTTTGGCAGCGCAGCATTTTTTTTCAGTTGAGACGCTTTGCTTGCTATGATACGGAATATCCGCAGAAGTCTTACTAGTATCTCATTTCACAGATAGTTTGTTTCTGTGTTGTTTCTATATAAAAATACAATGTAAAGTATTTGCTCTGGTTCTTGTTTTAAATTATTTTGTTCTGTTATTATGCTTGTTGTTGTCATCTGTTGACGTTGTACAAGCAGAATGTGACGGTTGGTCGGTGTGGTATTTGTCCCGCCCCTCCTCCACTGTGATTGGACAGCTAGGTAAAAAGTGACAGTGATGAGCGCTGCGTTTTACCTGTAGACTGTAAAAAAATATGGACGTAGTGTCCGTGATGTCACCCGTAGGTTTCTGAAGAGCATTTTTTAAGCCCAAAGTGGGCGGAGCCGGCCGTCGCCATCTTGGCAACGCATCACCGCGTGTCACTCCCGGATAACCGAAAATGGGCAAAGAGGATTAACTGAGGAGACGTGACGTCTAACAGACAGCAGAAAAACGACAAGTAGTGACAGCAGCGGCAATCCACCTGTCACTCAAGTGGCCACGCCCTTAATTATGCAGAACTTTAAGGTTTAATATAATTTAAACAGATGATTTATAAATATATTCATCCCCCTCACAGTTGTCATGAAGGGCAAAATTAGCTATATAGACCAAAACCACTTTTTTATACCAGGCTGTGAACATATTTATTTCTGCTGTAAAGTTGGTCATATTAACATGGGCGGTATATGGGATTGACTCTCTTTTGGAGTATGTCTCTAGTGGCCAGTCGATGAATTGCAGTTTAAGTCTCTTACGTGTTAGATTCAAGAGAGAGACCGGAAGGTTTCCGCTTGGTTTTACCCAAAGCTGAACATTCTTCTTCTCTCGGCGACCGGTAAAAAACCCAGAGCACTCCGCGCTTCAGCGTGAAATAGACAGTCAGCACCTTGTTACGCTCCTGACGGGTTAAAAACGCGATGCTCCCATTGAAAACAATTAAAAAAATATGCTAGCCGCAGGAAAAAATGCTTTGGTGGACACATAAAATACCCCAAATTAGCAGCATTGTTTCCCTTGCATTCACATTTAGGATAAAAAATGTGTATCAGCACACTTTAAAAAAAAGGGCCTTGATAATACTTCAGAAATATGTGCTATCATACTAGATGCTGTCCGTCCTTTGGCTTTGAGTTTGTACCACATTTCCGATCAGCCACTTTTGGTCTAATGTATCTGTAATGGCCCAAGACTAGAAATCTACTTGATGAACAGGGCTCAGGTTCTGTGCGCCGTTCAAAGCCACTTCATTACCTCCACACTCCCTCTCTCGACCTCTTCATTACACCTGCAGTGAAGAAGCAATCAGATAGCTGCCTCTGCAGAGCTGTGTTTGGGATTCAGAAAGCTTCCTGACAGGACTAAGTGTTCAGACAGATGGAAAAACAGAGGGCATGAAGCGTTGTTTTGTTTCCGTTCCATTTTGTCCCATTTTGTTTTATTCTGTTTTATTTTACTTTCTGCTGTTTTGTTTGGTTTTCTGCTGTTTTTTGCAACAGTGCTAACTTGGTGAAAAAGGCATATGCTATAATAAGACTGATTTGCATAGAAAGCAAACATAAAAAAACAAGGACAATGGCTTAAATATGCAGCAGTGCTATTTCAATTCAGTTTGTATTTTGCTAAGATGGATTGCATAATGTTAGTGAATAATAAGCATGTTTAATGTATGTTAAGTACTGTATAAAAATGTGGATGACTTGTTTAGTGTATTTACAAGATAAATTTCAATCTCTATGATACCTCATACAAATGTCTTAAGATTGAGAAATGGTTTTCAGCATTTCTTCATAATCTTCTATGGCCGGCATGAGCACCATATCTCAGTGTTTTTTGGGAGCACATGTGCTAACTGCTAAGCCACAACAAAGCCTGTTGATTTTGAATTGTAGAAGAATATTAGTTGTTTTAATGCTTAACGATGCTGGACAATTAAGAAAACATGATACTGGCTGTATTCTCTACTATAGGTGGGCTTACTTACACAAATCATAGTACATTACTATCAGACTGGAAAGGTTTCAAAATGATGAATAGATTGCATCCTGACAGATGGTCTGTGAAAGACTGACCTTTGTCCCTCCACTGTGACAGTAAAATAAAATTAGAAAGGAAGGTCGGAAACCAATATCTAGACCCCTAATATATAATTTAGAGCATGTGTGTGTGGCTCTACCAAAGGTCAACCTGTTTATGACCTTCACTCAGCCCCTCGGCCCATTAAAACTCCTGTTAGAGACATAAGTCGGACCAAGCCTGTTCAATTAAGAATACATTTATGTGCTTAGCGAAAGATTTCTTACTAAATTGACACATGGATGAATATCAGGTCCATGTCCCAAACACATTATACATCAAAATTAAAAGAAAAAAATAAGAAATTTGTTTTAAGATTTATTGTAGTTTTAACACTAATTGTTCTTAAAATGATATTTTAATTGTTATACAATGCAATATACACATTTTGAATATTATTATTATTATTATTATTATTATTATCATGGGTAAAATCCAGCCTGGGCATGTTCATGAGATTGATCCATGAAAGAAATGACATTATATCCTGATTTAACCACTAAAGGTGCATTGGTTTGTCAAAATACCGTTGTCAGCAACAGTGGGCTTTATTCACCATGGCTGCCTTTTATTTGTATACATGTGATCAGATCCCTGGGGAACATCAGACATCTTGTAGCCACCTCACGTTATTCCTGAGGGAATGAGATGTGTCAAGATTCATAGAGCTGCTCTGACATGGATGGACATATAGATGGACTTTATTGATCCCTTAGGGGAAATTCAGTAAAATAATGGGCATCACTTTGTTTCTGCCTGCTTTAGTATTAGCCAGTGAGTCATGCGAACAGGAAAATAAGCCTAGTCACTCCTGACTGAAAATGCAGATTTGCTTATGCTTATGAGAGCATGAGGGATGTTTTGAGCTCTGTGCATCAAGCACATGTTCTTAAATAATATACTGTACAACTAAGGGGGAATTGTTATCCATCCATCCATCCATCCATCCATATTATTTTATGGGTAGATGCATATATGACAAATGTAATGGTTATACCCAAGGGTTAAAGTGACATTTTGGAGGCAGGGGAACCATAAGAGATACAAAATAAATAAATAAATATAATATACGTGTAGATTCATTGTGTAAAATGCTCCTATCGCTCTATATAAGCAAACGCATAAGTTTGTTTTCATAAGCTGAAATTTGCACCTTTCATTAAACATCCAAGTTGTCCATGTTACTTGTGCCAGCTTGGCAGGAGAAAGATTGATTTGGCTCTCTAAAATAAGCGAGTCAGTCGATGGCGAGAGTAAATAACTGCTGACTCTGAGGCATTAGAGCCTGTCAGACTATCTGTCTGCTCACTGACTGCTGTCTGTCTGCGTGCATTGCGATCGATATTTGAAAAGCTTGATCAGGAAAGATGGCTTGTTAGATGATTCCTTTCATAAAAAGCGCCTTTGCTTTGAGGCTGTGTCTCTGCACACCACAATCTAAAGTGTCGAGAGAGAATCACCACCTCACGCTGTTACCCTGTAACAGACTGAACAGACTTAACACTGCCATCTATTGGACATACATGGTATGACAGGTTTGTCTGAGTTCAAGCAGTGCATATTGGCATTTCTCCATTTTTCTGTTAATGTCTAGTGTTTCTTCCTCTCCGTAGATTTCCATAACAACCGGCATGGACCCACAAACGGTGTCGGTCAAACGGAAGTGGAGTTTTGCACACTTTTTACCAGCAGAAATGACAGTAAAAAGTAGGAGCCCTTTGGTTTGTGTAATGAGTGCAGTGAAGCTGTGCTGCTGGAAGCTCGGATGACTCCCCTGATTATGTGAAGGTCAATTGAGCGTGCTATTAGGAAGTAGAGGAGTTCTGAAGAATGGCGGCACCACAACCAAAGCGTTTCATCAAGAACAAAAGGTCACGCATTCTGTCAGCCAGGTGCTTATCATGAGACCTGTCTCCAACTGGGGATATTTGAAAGTTCACAGAAACTGATTGCATGAATATTTTGATTTTTAGTAGTGTGTGTATGTGTGCATGTGTCTTTGTGTTCCAAACCCATGTGACTTACTTTCTCCTGAGGAACACAAAAGGAGATATTTTGCTAAATGTTCTGGCTGCTCTTTTGCAGTTTCTTACTAACAAAAACGTTCAACCTTTACCCTTATGTCTTACTTACGACTCAATTGCTATATTGCAATTTCATGTCTTAATTAGTTATAATAAAATAGAATGAATTGTTCAGACCAGCTTTGCAAACTGGACCAAAAGATTAATTGAAAAGCTCCGACTCAAAAAAATAATGATTTGTTTAGTGAATGACATGGGATTCTAAAGATTCGGAAGATTTAGAATATAGTGCACAAGTCATAAGAACTACATTTATATAAATGTTATCATGCTTTTTTTTGGAGCTTGACAATCCCAGTCCACATTTATTTTTAGTTCTTTGAAAATAGTAGCCAGCATATTCTTCACAGATTCACCTTTTGTGTTAGACTTGTCAACTTAGACTTTTGTAAATTTAAGGATCTATTTACACAGAACTTAAGAAAAAACTGCAGGGCAGTGAAAAAAAAAAAGAAAAGAAAAGAAAAGGTCTGAGCGAGACATTGCAAAAGACACAAGCTCAACGGTCAAACACGTCCATCTAGTGTGTTTACATAGAAAAACGATAGAAAAGCAGTGTTTTGAATGCAAAAACGCATTCTGTTTGAACATCGCCTTACATGTTTGGAACAACATTCAATTGAGTAATAAAGACAGAATTTTAATTTTGAGTGATTTTCCCTTTAGGCCTTATGTTTGTGCCCAGGTTTCTATTGAAAAATGCCTCACAGCAACTACAGCAGATGAACTGAAATTACATCTCTTATCACCACAGCAATGATCAGTTGCACACTACACTTTTGTTCTCATATCATCCACTATCTGTCTTTCTCTGTCATTTGAATGATGATGGATATGATAGAGCTGCTCTTTATGTGGAATGCACTTGCATCTCTGTCCTAATCTTTCTTTGTTCACATTAGATGTGTTTGCTAGCAACCATCACTATTGCTCTTAGCATTAGGAGAATGTTCAAACCCCTAAGGATCATTTTTGATGTGCATAATTCATCCCACATCAGATATTTAACGACGCCTCAACTACTTTTCTAAGACATCAGACTTTTTAAAAAAAGAAAGAGAGAGAGAGAGAGAGAGAACTTTTTTATTCCAAAGATCATAGAGACAAGGGTAGGGTTATTTTGCCTCACAATGAGCCCCCAGACATAAATTAGGTAATATTTCAGTCTCTCTGTTCTCCAACTACAGATTTTCCATCATATATGTGGCTTATTTACATACTTATCAAGTTAATACAGCCTGAACTTTGATTTAAACAGTTGAGTTGAAGTGTTTTACACATAAAGTCACTGTGATTATACTACCATAGGTTGTAGCTCACTGCATTATCAGCGAGATTAACAAACCATTGTTCATTCCACGAATTCAGCACAATTATTGATGACTGAACACAGACCACCCATGTTTTCCTTCTGTTGCATCACTTATTGCATAACACTATCCATCTTTTGTTTGAAACTACACAGTTAGGTCATATAAACCAGCAGCAGAAAGTTTTTACTAGAGGTCAGATCTGGATAAGAGAAGATTACTGCTGATGATTCAGGATCCAGCCGGCTGAGCCGAACCTCAACGAATCGCTTCCAACGGCTTCTGAAGATCAGAGCAAAGCCCCAGCAGACAGCAACCTGTCGGAAAAATCACCCCGCCACTCTCTTCAATGCGAGTTGCAGGCCCGTCTGCGTTTTATTAATCTTATCTTTGACAGGCCTGACTTATTCAACAGGAATTTAGGAAAGAACTAAATGAGAGGCCATTCATAGCCGCGGACTGTTGTCTTTCTTGCAGTGTTTTCCTTCACTACCGTCTCGTCCTTAAAGGACAGGCGTGTGTCAGGAACGATCTTTCCATTGTCTGGTATTCTCTCATGGCATTTTCTTTTCTTTGTTTTCCTAAGCTTAGCGACTGTAAGAAAACACATGTCAAGCCGTGGGGCATTTCCTGCATGCACTCGCCTTTCGCTGGAAAGCAAACACCGTTCCCTCGTCGCCTTTCAATGGGGAGGCCGCTTTTCCTCCCTTCGCTCTCATCCCTCTTTTATTTATGAGCTCACCTCATCAGAAAGAAAGAGAGGTTCTGAATGAATGAGCCACTTTGTTCCGATGTGTAAAAGCATTGTACTCTTGGATTTTTTTTTCTCATGCAAACGCCGAGTCACCGTAAAGGCACTTTTCAGAGCAATGGAAGTTCACCTCACAAATCACTCACCACTTTTGGCTCTGAGGAGACCCGGTGGCAGAAACCCTCTTGGTCGCGGTCGGAGGAAGTACTTGAGTCCAACCTTCAATTACACACAGTAAATCTGATCAGAGCCTGGAGAGCGCAAGCAGGGCTGCCATCAATCAATCGTATCCCGAACCAGAGGCCAGGCTGACCCGATCTTCGAACCAAAGACGAGATTAATTATGAGTTTTCAATCCAGGCCGAGGGGCTGATCTGTCACAATCGCTGCAGTACAGTAGGAATTAAACCAGAGATTCTAGGATTTCAGTCTTAAAGGGGAATCAGACCCTTACCTGAATATAAGCTGATGTGTCTCAAAGCTGTATTTCTTGCCTTATGTGCGTTGATTCTTGCTGTGCTGACGTTTTTATTTCAAATAAATGGAATTAATATACACAGTTTTTAAAAAGATTTGAAGTTGCCACTAAAATAACACTATTACTACAACTCTCACTTAAAAACGTCTAGTTTTCAAAATACCGAACCACTTAGCATTTATTTTAAAGGATACAAGCAAAAAAGTCATTTCTGACATAAAAAAAATTACTGTGACAATTCTTTTTTTTTTTTTTTTTACTATTGTCAAAAATATTATGATGAAAAAATATATTATGAAAAATATATTATATTAATATTTTTTTCATATATTAATATTATAATATACAAAATATCAATATTGTATTTACAATTTGTCATATTTCTTTACACCTCTGTGGTATGGGTGACTTGAACTCAAAGAATATCCAATATTCCAACAACTTTGTAGCAACAGTAACTAATAAAAATGATTATTAACAAAATTAACTGGAAACATTTTTTTTTTTTTACATAGTCCAAAAATGTATCGCTCCAATCTTACATTTTAAATAGTCCTTTGAAATATTTAAATATTGAATTACACTTTATTTACAGGTATTAAATCCACATCTACTGTATACAAATAACTTATGGATCTTACACCTAATTAATGTATTGAAGAATGTTTAATTTCTATTGGGGAAAAAAAAAAAATATATATACAAAAAATAATGATTGGTGTATAGGAGATTGATCTGCTTGAGCTGAAAGTGTGTGTGTGCGTGTGCGTGTCTGTGTGTATTTTCCAGAATTTTTACATTATCCACAACATAAACAAAGTGATATAAATTATTTCTTAATGAAAATATTAGTTGAATATTAAATGTTATATTTAATGTTAATGCTTGTTTTATTAATGTGTTTTTTAAAATTCATATTCTATTATCAAAATTACATGCCATTTTAATCAGAGTAAAAAAAAAACAAATTTATCAATGATATATTGATTCAATTTAAAGGACATTTTCAACACTGTGGTTGTCAAACACCAGCATTACGTAATGAAGCACACCTGTGGTTACTCTGCTAGGACACCTGTAGGAATGACATCTTACATCCAGCCTCCAATTTTGACAATTGACAGGAGCATGTAAACAACTTTACGATGATAACTGCAGGTTTCTAATAAAACAGATTGGCGGTTTTGCAAGGCTTTACACTGTCAGTGACTCATACTACAGAAACCCATGCTGCCAAATGCCATGACTTGTTTGCCCTGGAGGAGCTTGAGAGGTTTTCTGTGTGGCCGCACGTGTATGTGCGCATGCTGGCGATGTTCCCGTGTTTTCATCCTTATCGGCTTGGGTTTACATTTGATGTCACACTGATTTGATTTAACAAGATAACGGGGCATCAATAAACCTCAGCCTCCGCAGATTTTCAGAGCTAGATGGCAATTTGAAGAAAAAAAAGAAGAATGTCATGGAAGCGATGATAAGGGCGCCATCCAATGCTTATTTGTTTTGTCTAAATTGAATTAGTCATTCGTTAAGCTAGTGGGAGAGTTAATTGGATTTGAATTAATTGAAGAGGGGTAGGCTGAGAGAGGAGATGGTGTATTACCATATCAAGCATAGAGAGGGAGAGATGAAACATAGTGCTGTGAATGACAATATCTGGACGGATAGTTTCTGGATCTGATGAGCAGAACTGTTTGTCGAAGCCATGATACTTACTGTAATGACACATTTATTCACTTATTTATTTTGTTTTGTTAGACTTCAAGTATGAGGATTTCTGAGTGGATGTTGAAGAGGCGCAATTGTTCATTTATTTTTAGGGAGATTCAAGCGTGATTAATGGTTTTGCAGTTGATTTATTTTGAATAGCACACATAAAATTGCCCTTCAGCCTGACAGACGTGACTGAAATAGGTGTCCTGAGAAATCCCAAGGCATTTTAAGCTGTAAAAAACAGTTAGGGGTGTAGCCCACACTTTTTAGCCAGTCAGAAACACTCTCTGCCTGTCAATACTTTCACACATTTGTGTTTGCTTAGTTTTGGAGTTTGGCAGGTGGTCAATGTTAGGAAACTGGCAGAAGTTAGCAAAGCGACTTATAGCACCTTGAAGGTTCATTTATGGTTTTGATGACTGCCGGTAATGTTATTTTGTTTGAGAGACTTTCTTTATTTTACTTTCCTGACACTGTTGTTCACCTGACTGAAGGTCATTTCTTGCCTACTTGTAGAAATCAATAGATTTTAACGACTTTATCTAATGTTAACACAGTTGTGCACCCTATTGTGAAGCATTACTTAAATCTTATGTGTGTGTGTGTTCTTGTTTATGAGTCATGTCTCATGGCTTAAAATCATACTTAACCGTGTTTTTTGAAATTGAAAAAAATGGCAAAAGTTTACTGTGATGGGTAGGTTTATTTGGTAGGGTTATTGTAGGGGGATAGAATATACAGTTTGTACAATATAAAAACAATTACGTCTATGGAGAGTCCCCGTAAGCCAAATATACAAGTTTGTGTGTGTGCGTGCATGCGTGCGTGTGGATGCTGTATTGGTTTGACTCTCATGTCACTGCACCATTACCAGCAGAGGGAGCTATATCAAATGGACGCAGCACTGGACCTTGCGTGTGGCCACACACACATTCCTGTGGGGATACAGAATGGATTTACTTTCCAATAGGGCATTAATCAATCGGCTTGATTTAATGACTGTTCTCACCTCATTCGAAACACTCGCACATAATTTTACAACCATCATTAGTCACTACTTCAATTAATAGACAGCGCAACCTTTTTAAATGTCTGACAGTAATGAACTAATAAATTCAGCTTTCTTACACCTTTTATTTTTGAGGTTGTGATGCTTTGATAAAGAGAGTCAGCACGGCGTTATGGGGAGAAAGAGGGGTTATTGAATGGGAATACTGCAAAAAATAATATAATATAATATATAAAATAAATCCAAAAATTCTCTTTTCCCTACATTCATTTTATATCTGATTTTGATCTATAATAATAATAATAACAATTTTATTTTATATTGGGGTTTTTTTATGACAAAGGTCGTTATTGTTTACCTTGTTCTTTCAGAAACGGAAGGTATGTTACACAGCCTCTGTCTCAGTGGCAGTGAGTGTGTGCTTTGGGAAGTGCAGTGATGAAGACTACGGAAATGAGGGTTTTGGAGCTAAGCATGAGACATGTAGCCCAGAGGCTGATGTCTCTGCCGGACCCAGTCAGCTCTGAGAATAGCAATTTAACCGTCTGTCTGCGAGTTGACACTAGAAACCTTGTCTTCATTGAGATGGTGATCTTTAGCTTTGCCTTTTATGGGGATGTCATTGACACTTTTTTCCCCTGTGGCATATGTATTCTGTCACTTTATTTTGTATTAAAGCCCAACATTGCGTGATTTCTGCTCGAGTTGGTTTTCGAGGCACTGAAGATTGCGCTCTTGATGGACAGTTTTATGAATGAAGGCGAAGGTGATTCTTAGTTAAACTGATATTTCAGCGTATTTTCTCTGAAAATACGAGCATACACCTACACGCTGACAGAAAGTGAGAGAAAAGAAACTGCTGGAGGCGCACGCTAAAAACTCTCTCACGCTCTTTATATTTGAAGATGGTGCCAGCTTGTCAGGTCTAGTTAGTTTGACTGTTGACTGTTAATGCAACTTTTTAACTATTTGTCCTTCTGTCGTTCGTTCGGTCAGTCAGTCAGTCTGTCTAGCTCTCTGTCATCCGTCTGTCCGTCCATCCATCCTTATTGTGTGATATTACATAACTTAATCTCTACACTCAGTTTTGGGAGTTGTTTGCCTCGGGGTTTTGACTTTTCTCATTCTGTATATGTGAACATGTGTGTCTTTGCATGCAAGGTGGGAGTGCAAGTCAGTCTGTGAGTTATTCCTCCATATTTTGACAGGCATTATTTTAAAACTGGCGAGCCCGTTCTTCACAGCCCATCCTTCACAAAGATCAAGCTACAGGTTCCAACAAGATTACTTCTGTGGCACAAATAGCTTTCATTCAGTTCCATTCTTCTCTAGTTTCACCCCAAGAGAAGATCACAGTCGCAAGGTCTTGCTGATTCAATAATGATGAATAAATGAATGGAGCGTAGCCATACTGTATCATCCAACCTTGACAAATTTTGCTTTCTGTCAAAAGATTTCTTGTTTAAACGAGCAGTGTCTCAGGTTGCTTCATAGGTGACCTTCTTAGAAACTTAAAAATGAAAAATCTGTCATCGTTTAATCAACCTCATTTTGTTCCAAACCAGTTTGGTTGTCTTTCTTATCTAGAAAACAAAAGGAGATGTTTAGCAGATTCTCCCTTGTGATGTTTTTCATACATATCATAATAATAGTCTATATGACCAGTTTGCTATATTCACGCAGTAAATCTCATTTGTGCCACTGCGTATTCTGTATGCTTTCATACATTTGTGAAAAGAAATGATGGTTAGTAAATATCATAAGAATTTAAATTTTTGGCTAAAGTATTCTATGTTATTATTTTGTTATGAATATAGTTACATTACATATACATTTTTATAGCTTATTGAACCATATTAGGTTTGGTTCACAAGCCTAATTCTTCACTATATTACCTTTGAAAAGCCTCTGTAGATTGTTAAATCAGTTAATTCTAACATATTACACAGTATTTGATAAGTACATGTGTTTTAACACAGCATTAGGGTTGTTTTCTTTACTAACCCTCTTTTGTCCATGTTATACTGCTGTTAAATGACTATAATGCCCTAAATATGTAATTACACAAAAGAGACACGGTTCCAGAAAGCCTAAGTAATTGATGTAATGATGCGGCAGGCCAAGACATTTAGCCTTGTATATGCAGCCACACAATTACAGTAATTACCCATTGGATCAGTATTGTGTAACCTGGCTAAACCAAGACACCTCTGGCCTGGCAAATTTGTGGCAGATGTTCTAGAGAGACTTGGAGAACTGCTGCTCTGGTCGTCTTATTTTCAACCATCTACACCTATCTGAACTCACAAAATGTTGTCCTATTGATAACATCTGACACAAATGACCTATTTATGGCAGGGTGTTTATGCCGAGCAGCACGTTTCCTCTCATCTAACCTCCAAAACAACAAAAACAAGCACTCGGCGAAAGACTAACAGCAATTAGTTTTGTTGAGCGAAGAGGAAGCTGACCCCATACTCAGATAAATCATGCTGTTTGTCGTTTTTTCCGGGTGGTGTTTGGCAGCTCTTGATTTCCCCCAGGTGTCTGGAGTGAGGACCGTGACTGAGTCCACAAACATTAGCGCTTCCGATCTTTTTCCTGGTGCCTTTGCATGCTCAGTAGTACCAGATGGTCCATTTGAAGAGCCCTTTGGATCTGCTGCCCATGCTTAACCGCTGCTACCACCCATTTCTATTAAACAGGACCGTAAAAATGACTAGCGGCCCTATGTGTTGAGTCATGTTGGTTTTGGTGGTGGTGCATGTTTTTATAACGCATGCAGAGCATTGCGTTCAGAGAGAGATAAAGGCTGCTTTCACACTAGAGCTTTTAGTTTCGTTCGGTCGGCGTGAAAGCACTTTTCCAAACTCAGGTGCACACCAGCAAACCGCAAACCAAGTGTGCAAACTGCCAAAGACAGCTAGTTCTTTAGTATCCACACCAGATTTCACATTTGATGGAAACAGAATAATGAAATGGAATGTTCTGTGAAACACGATTTTGACACAGTGAGTGTGAACTGAAGTTGAAACAGCTTGAAACAGTAAGAGCTGATGAATACTTGTGCTTGGCCACAGCCATTATGCGCTCTGTTTCTCAGATGCTGGGCATTCTTGTGGTCAGAGAAAGGAAATGTCACCCGCAATGGACTGAACTGAACTGGTGGTCCTTGCTGTTAACGTACACTCACCGCTCTGGGGTCTACTCTCTCTTAGGTGGTCTGCAGAAGTAATGGATGTGGAATTACGGTACTATACAGTACCCATTATAAACACCATTGGGTAATTCTCAAATACTTGAATTATTTAAAGTATAGCAGAGTTAAAAGACAAAAGATGTATTGTGCGGAGTACGTTTTTAACTTTCCCACCTCTAGCGCCAGCTGTGGTTTGAGATCTTACCATGTTGAAAGTGCAGAACATACAAGTTTCAGCTTTTTCAAGTTTCTTAAACTTTTTTTAGTTAGGTCTGCACAGTTCATCTATGGAAATCAAAACCAAATATGGTCATGTACAATTATTAATTCACATGTATTATTATTATTAATGCACTTTAACAGTATACTATTTTACTGGGCTTAAAAAAATACTGCAAATGAAAAGACTACAAAGAAATCTGAGTCCACTTTAAAGTTGAAATAAAATGCAGTGGAAAGGTTTTGTGTTGCTGTTGTTTGATGTTTTGCTTTGTGTCCAAATATATTCCTGCATTTGATTATAAAACATGAACAATGATTATTAAAAAATAGTCTAATAACATTAGATTGATGGTAGCCTCACAGTTTGACCCTTCACAATCCTGACAGCATTTCCATCTTCAGGCAACTGTGGGTGGGCAGATGAATAAAACATAAGCAGTGGTTGATTGAATCATCACCTGCATGGAGAAAGTGAATTATGCTTCTATTTCTAGATGATGATAACTCACTCCTTGCCACCATGCCACGCAACCTCCGTGTGAAACAAAACACCAGGGCGGATATTTATCGGTGTCAGGTCAAGGGAAGATGAGTCTGGGTGCTGAACGCTCAATGAAAGCTTATAGTTTAAATTGTCACAGCATGACAAAGGGATTTAGTTTGATTAAAGTAATTGGCGTACTGAATTCTGCAGGGCCTGTCTGTTGTGACCCTGAGATTATGGAGATCACTGATCTGATAGAAGGAAAAAAAAGACCAAAATTGCTTGTCCCCAACATATCGAGTTTTGGATGCTATATATACTGTGTAATGAATGTGAAGTGACAAAAAATTACTATAAAAGTATAATAAAACTGATCCAAATGACTTGTGCTCTATAGTCTTCTGAAGCACTTTGTGGGGAACAGTTATCAAATCTTGATAGCTAATTCATGAGAAGTAGCATATTCGTGAACAAATTGTTATTTTGAATCTGATCATTTAAATTAATCAGTTGACAAAACCGGTATAAATGATTCATTCATTCACAATTTTAACTGATCTTTTCAACTCGCTTATCAACTTCTGGTCTGTTCCTCACACAATTTATTATATGTCATCACCTGACTTGAATGTAGTGTGCAAGTTGTATGGGCCGTTTTTAGCTACTTTTGCCTCCTATTTGAAGCCTGAAAGCCCCCGTTCTCATTCATTCACCTTTATTGTATTAAAACGTGGCCCAGATATTTTGTGTTCCATTGAAGGAAGAAAATCATAAATACAACATGATGGGTGAACAGAGCTGGTTTAGCCATTTACTTCCATATGGAACAGATGTCTTTTTTTTTTCTTTTTTTTTTTGTCAATTTGATGCATATTTATTGTGGTATTTAGAAATAATCCAATCAAAAGGGGCATTTGGGGCTGGTAATGATGTTGGACATCCTTCAATCACGTCTGTCTCCCTGTTCTTCGTTTATAGCTTCTTTCCCTTGTCCACTGATGTGAATCTGCTTTACAGAGCTGTAAAATACAAAGGCATGCACACATAAAGACTTCTTGACAAAATGCAGTTCCTCGCCCACACCGTATGTTGAGGATGTGTTAAATCTAGGCCAGCATCTGTGTGGTATCTGCCCATGATGAATGTATCCCATTGTTTGCAGTGGTATTCACTCTTAAACTGGCATTATCATTATAGGGGAGTTCTACATGTACTCGCCCATGCATCCTGCTGAAGTGTCTTTGCCAGTCGGGAAAGAAAGTTTTACAGCACCATTAGCGGTTTTGCCAGGATTGTGGTGTGTTATCTCTTTATAGCAGAGCGGAGGGACGGCGAGAGAAGGAATAGGATTGCTACAGGACCGTTGTTCGCTAACACAGCATGCAGGGACCGCAGCCAGCCTCACAGGGCTCAAAGCAAGGCACACTCTTTTGGATCTGCTGTACTCCATCACTGAGAGAGCGAGTGTACCCATATTTTCTCATATTTCTGTTGGCAGACGCCCTTAGCTCATTTACTCTAGTTTGTTTTGATGTCAAACAGAAATGGTTTTACACAATTTTGGAATCGTCTATGCTAATACACTCCACCACAAAGCAATAAGAGAAAGAGAGAGAAGAAAACAATAAAGACAGAAGTAAAAAACATTGTTTGAAAAAACAGATAAGGTCCAATCTGTGCCATTCTATGGAGTGTATATACTTATGACACATTAGAGCTGTTGTCACAGTCAGGGACGCAGGTTCGAATCCAGCTTATATGACATACCAAAATATAAATATTAGATGAAGACCTTAACCTAAATGAAAATTAGATTTGTTGCCTTGGCAAATAACTGAAATAAGTTTAGGTTGAGGCACTAAAATAACTAACTGGGAATAAGTAAAAACTAAAATAATAATAATAAAAAAAACTAAAACTAAAGAGTATATACACTCACCTAAAGGATTATTAGGAACACCATACTAATACTGTGTTTGACCCCCTTTCGCCTTCAGAACTGCCTTAATTCTACGTGGCATTGATTCAACAAGGTGCTGAAAGCATTCTTTAGAAATGTTGGCCCATATTGATAGGATAGCATCTTGCAGTTGATGGAGATTTGTGGGATGCACATCCAGGGCACGAAGTTCCCGTTCCACCACATCCCAAAGATGCTCTATTGGGCTGAGATCTGGTGACTGTGGGGGCCATTTTAGTACAGTGAACCCATTGTCATGTTCAAGAAACCAATTTGAAATGATTCGAGCTTTGTGACATGGTGCATTATCCTGCTGGAAGTAGCCATCAGAGGATGGGTACATGGTGGTCCTAAAGGGATGGACATGGTCAGAAACAATGCTCAGGTAGGCCGTGGCATTTAAACGATGCCCAATTGGCACTAAGGGGCCTAAAGTGTGCCAAGAAAACATCCCCCACACCATTACACCACCACCACCAGCCTGCACAGTGGTAACAAGGCATGATGGATCCATGTTCTCATTCTGTTTATGCCAAATTCTGACTCTACCATCTGAATGTCTCAACAGAAATCGAGACTCATCAGACCAGGCAACATTTTTCCAGTCTTCAACTGTCCAATTTTGGTGAGCTCGTGCAAATTGTAGCCTCTTTTTCCTATTTGTAGTGGAGATGAGTGGTACCCGGTGGGGTCTTCTGCTGTTGTAGCCCATCCGCCTCAAGGTTGTGCGTGTTGTGGCTTCACAAATGCTTTGCTGCATACCTCGGTTGTAACAAGTGGTTATTTCAGTCAAAGTTGCTCTTCTATCAGCTTGAATCAGTCGGCTCATTCTCCTCTGACCTCTAGCATCAACAAGGCATTTTTGCCCACAGGACTGCCGCATACTGGATGTTTTTCCCTTTTCACACCATTCTTTGTAAACCCTAGAAATGGTTGTGCGTGAAAATCCCAGTAACTGAGCAGATTGTGAAATATTCAGACTGGCCCGTCTGGCACCAACAACCATGCCACGCTCAGAATTGCTTAAATCACCTTTCTTTCCCATTCTGACATTCAGTTTGGAGTTCAGGAGATTGTCTTGACCAGGACCACACCCCTAAATGCATTGAAGCAACTGCCATGTGAATGGTTGATTAGATAATTGCATTAATGAGAAATTGAACAGGTGTTCCTAATAATCCTTTAGGTGAGTGTATATATATATTAATAATAAATAATAAATTAATGACAAAAAAGAGTCTTCCTGTTACTCAAATAGTATAGAGCGCTGCACTAGCAATGCCGAAGTCATGGTTCGATTCCCAGGGAAAGCAAAAACTGCCTCAAACTTTTTTTTTGTCAAACACTAAAGTAAATATACAACAGAATGTTCAAGCTGCTTTTTGCCAGATTATGAAAGTGAACTAGGACAGTTGCTTTCAAACTTTATTTAATTCATTGTGTTCAATTTAAAATGTTCAAATGCGATTCGTAGTCTGTTTACGAGGCACTCAAGAATCAAGAATGACATTGACTTTTAAACATAATTTGGTTCTAGACTGCAGTATGCACAAGTATGACATTTGAGACAGGAGGAGGAGGGGAATATTTATAGGAAATAACTGGTTAAATTGTGTTCTTTGTCCTCACACAGATCTATTGAATTGGCTTCATGGAAGAGAGAAAATAATTTGGCTCTCCATCAATTAGCTCTCTGATTTTTTTCTGGCCCTGTGCTTGAGTTGATAGTGTGTAATAGATAGCATTAGTGTGCTGTAGGCATGACCTATGCATCGCAATCAATGGAATAGTCATGTTCTTGCTGTTTTCAACCACATATACATAATTCATATATGACGCACAGGGCCCAGATGACAAGGTATTACACCATATTCAATATCTCGGCTGACTCATCTCCATCATAGAAATCTGTGCTGCACTGTAACCATGCTTGACTAATAATAGGGATGAGTCTATCAGACTCAGCTTGGACGCAGAACATCGGTTCTGTGGCGCCTTTTCAACACTTCTCAGAAAATGGACATTTCCATTCAATAACAATATGTTTAGCCAGCAGTTTTTTTTCCTTCATTTTTCTTTTTTCCCTCCAGCACAGTGCGGTCTTTTTATGGTTTTTAAAATGGATGGGAGTTTTCTTTGTGGCAGTTTCTAACGTGCATGCCAAAACCACAACAGATGCGCCACTCGCAGGCCACTTTGGCTGCTCATTAGAGATTGGCTGCTGTCTGTTAGCCCAGCTGAGAAGTTAGCATTAGCAACAGCATGCGCCCAATGAGTCTTCCCTGTTGGAAAATCCAACTTAATCTATTATCACCTTAGACCAGCTAATGAGCTGCTTAGATCAGGTGCCATTGACTATCTTAACTATCTGATGACCATCTTGGACCAGCATAAACTAGCTAATGACTATCTTAGTCCAGTTAATGACCAGTTTAGCTCAGTCAATGACCATCTTAGACCACTTAATCTGCAGTCTAGACCAGCTAATGACTACCTTAGACAAGCTAATTGCAATCTTAGACCAGCTAAGGGCCATCTTAGGCCAGGTAATAACCAGCGATTGACCATTTTAGACCATATTAGACCAGTTAATACTCAGCATAGATTAGCTAAGACCAGTTAATGAGCAATTTAGGCAAGCTAATGACCATTTTAGACCAGATAAAGAGAAGCTTAGACCAGGTAATTACCTTCTTAGACCAGTTTATGACCAGTTTAGACCAGCTAATGAGCAGCCTTGGCCAGCTAATGACCATTTTAGACCAGCTAATGAGTAGCCTACACCAGATAATGACCGCTTTGGACCAGTTTAGATCAGCCATTGACCATCTTAAGCAACTGATGACCAGTGATGGGAATAACGGCGTTATTTTTTTTAGTAACGAGTAATCAAACTAATTACTGTTTCCTCTGTTACAACGCCGTTACCGTTACTGTCAATAAAATGTGGCGTTACTATAATTGAGCTCACTGAAGCGGTTTTCATCCAAGTAGGCTCTCTCTCAGCCATAGGAGCTGCAAATTTTTTTCTCTGGTGTGTGTGTGTGTGTGTGTGTTTATGAGGCGCCGGACTGGACAAAAGCGAGGCGAATGCCGCGAGCATGCTCGACAGTGCGCGAGAGAGAGAGTGTGTTCGAGAACGCGCTCGACAGTGCGCGAGAGAGACCGAATGTGTCCGAGCATAAATACTTTATTTATAAATAAATTACACATTTCAGCATTAGAATAATCTCTGTAGCATATTGGTATCATATGCAATGTTTTAATTAGTTTATATAACATGGTTATAAAATAAAACTCCAAAATAACCTGCAGAGAACAGAGTCTGCAGAGTTCTCTATAAAAATAAACCCCCAAAAGATTATATTTTATCATTATTATTTATGTTGGTACATTGTTCAGTATTATATTGAGAGCACTTTTTGTTAAACTTACTATTTTGAGGAAGAAAATACTTCAAGTGGGCTATACAGTATGTCTACCAGTTGTAAAGGTGTGTGAGTTTTATAATTTTAATTATATGCACTAGTGTATGCGTATGTATATATTTTTTTTACTATTTATTTATTTTTGGTACATTTCTTAAGAAGCATAATTTATTTTTAGACTTATTTGTTGGCCAGTTGTGGTCTGTGCAATAAATATTAAAAGTTCTAACCCATCTATTGTGTTTTGTTGTTCCACTATAGTAATGATAATATTTTAATATTTAAGTTAATAGGTGTCTCTCACATTGTCCCACAGCAACATTACAATAGTGTAGATTAGTGTACAATGTTTTATAATAATATGTTTTATTTAGTGTCCATTTCATTCATTTAACATTTCATATTGGGGGTATCCAAGAATTATTTTTTTTTTAAGTAACGCAATAGTTACTTTCCCTGGTAATTAGTTACTTTTGTAATGATGTAATTCAGTTACTAACACAGTTACTTTTTGTGAGAAGTAACTAGTAAATATAACTAAATACTTTATTAAAGTAACTTACCCAACACTGCTAATGACCACCTTGAACCAACTTAGACTAGCTAATGACTATCTTAGACCAGTTAATATCCAGGTAAAGATCAGGCAGAGACCATCTTAGACCAGTTAATGTGCAGCTTAGACAAGCTAAGATCCAGTGAACATCTCAGACCAGCTAAGGATCAATTTGAAGGTAAAATCAGGTATCATGTTCCAAAACACAGCTACCATCTCAAACTGGATTTTCCAGTAGGGTTATCAAGGCGATACAACAGGAAGTGTCTTAATCGCACAGATTAAACACACAAAGATAACACAGCTGAGTGTAGTATTGAGTGGTGGGATATACCTTTGATTGCACACCTGCAGTATTGTGAAGCCCTGTATTTTGTGCTTTTTCAAGCCCTGAAAACACTTACAGGTCCCGCCAGGTCATTGCAAGGACAAAGGGAGGTTGTTTATTCTCCCTTATTGCCCGTTACTGAAAAGCGAGTGAAAGTGCTTCTAAATAGGTTGTGTTTCTTTTCTGCTTTGTGAAATCCTGGAGCAGCCCTGGTGCATTGATCTAAGTAAAAGTTGTGTGGTTTGGGGTGTATCGTCTGACCCTTTGCTCTGCTTCTGAATGCTATTATTACTGCGCTCTGATCCTAGATGCTGTTTGTACCATACATGCTCATTTAAATCACATTAGCAACTTTCCCAGGGAAACTTCACCAGCAGCTCAGAGCATAAGTAAATACCTGACGTGCACACACTCACGCACACTTAAGTGGACGCACACATGTGTGGCTTTGATGTACTACACAAACACTGCGGTGTGCCACTTTTCCCAAGCTGCACCTGCCAGACGTGCAGGGAAAAACTGTGAGATGGGGAACATGTCTTACTAATCTGATTGCATTGTCAAGAAATGCAATGATTAATGTGAGTGTAATGTCTGTAGCCGAGTCCTGTGGGATTGCGTGGTTCCACTGTCTGGCCATGGAAAGGTCTCGCTCATGAGCAAGACTGGCATGTCTTCACAGATCAAATGCCTATCATAAACATATATTTTTCATGTATGTTTTTCTCAGTCTTTCTTCTTCAAAATGTCATGTTTAATACAACGTGTTGACACTGTTTAGTTTTTAGGCCTAATTAATTGTGAAATTTACTTGCAATGTTTCAGTGAAAATGTTTTTTAACACCTTTTCTTTCAGTGTAGCTTCATCATGCTGCAAGAAATGCACAAAGAAAAAAAAAAAGTTAAATCTTTAATGCATTAGATTGAGAGAAATCTATTGGAATCTTTAATATGCTGATAATATGCTTTGGCGAAACCCCAGTTTGTCTTTCCTGTGTACGACAGGGCAACTGTGTTGTTTTTGATGTAGTTTGTTTTGGCAGGACCTCCGTTTCCACCAGCTGCGGTGTGGAAGACCAAATCCGCCCGTGTTTCTGCTTTCAGTCACCCATCCCTCTCTAGGCCGTCCCAGCTTCTACACCCAGATGGGTTATTGTCTATGATGGATGCTGTCGATAACGCCTGCCCTTTACTGCAGACACACAAACACATTACACTGCACCCAGATCTGCTCTGCACCCTGCTGCCGTGCCAATGTTTTGTAACTGAGGGTTGGTTTTGTTTTTGAAAATATGAAAAAGGCTCTGCCCGTTTATTTTTAGATCTGGCAGTGTTGTAAATCTTATGCGAGTAGTAAATTCAGATTACAGAGAGGCATTCATAGCTTATTTTTCGAGTTTTTTTTAGTACAGAAGAATCAGGGCTGTTTTAAATTTTCTTGAAGTTGTGCTCTGAAAAGTTCAGGATATTCTTTATCGAAAAGACAAAACTGTAAAAAAAAACAAAACAATGCATCATATTTCATGTCTTGCAATAAACTTGATAAGGAAATTAATTTAGTCACTTTTAGATATGAAGTGATATAATGTACATCTCACAGTGTGGATTTTTTTTATACAAGGGGAGGGGTTAAATAATAAAAATGGTCTGTGGTGATGAAAAGGAAAACTAACATCTTTCAAATTTTAGTTTAAAACATATGTGACAAGTTCTTAGAAATGTACTCTTTGTTGGTTTTATACATTTTTGTAAAATAAATTGATGAAAAGTTGAAGAAAAATGAAGAAATGGGGGGAAACTATTAAAGTAAATAAAAAAGAACAAATAAAAGTATCAATTTATATTGAATTTATATTTCCTTTAAATCCTCATGATGTTTTTGCAGTTATACCATTTGAAAATGACCTTGACACAGTCAGAAGGGCCTGCATGGGACCTCGCTGTGACATAATTTCCTGTTTTACAGATTTACTATGACATTACATAAATACTTATAATGAAATATAATAATAATACCAGTAAAAAATTAAGCCAAACATTCCCCCCCTAGAATTTCAGCCTTTTAATTATTATTTTTTCTTTGACATGATTTTTTGAATAACATTTAACACTTTTTTAGTTTTAGAATTAACACTTCAAAGTCTGTAAAGAATGCAGCTATATATATATATATATATATATATATATATATATATATATATATATATATATATATATATATAGTTCTTTGTCATGACGCTTTCTCTCCCCGAGACATCATTAGCACTAATAAAGCCAGTGACATTTTACACCGGAAAATTCTGCTTCAAAAGTTCTGTTGAGTGACGCAATCCGTGTAGTGATCTCTGTTGTTTATCTGGCCTCTGTTTTCTTTGGAGCGGCCGCACAGTGGCAGGAATTGGACGGGCTCTTCCAGAGATTCTGGGATGGAAACACGTCTGAGGTCACCGTCCAGTTATTAACAGCAGGACTCAATCAATGCAAACACTGGGGCTTTAGTTTCACTAATTCAAGCCCATTTCCAATTGTCATGTGTGTCGGCTTGTCTTTAGTTGTGTAATTGTTTACATATGTGTGTGTGTCCATGAGCCGTCATCAAAAAGTGGATTGTTGCTGAAAGTCTCTGGGAGGCGCTGGCAAAGGATAAGAGAGACAACAAGGCTGTGTAGGCATTTTCACTTTATGATTTTGTTTATCACATCTGTAACCTCGCAATTTGTGGTATCTATGTTTGTGCTGCATATGGTATCGAAAGTCCTTCCTTGTGCATTGTTGGACGTTCAATTAAGCTGATCTGCATCGCTTTTGCTAGCAAACAACCTGCCACTCGGGATTCAAAAAGCCGTATATCAAATCCAGGTTATGAGGTGGAATTAAATACGGGCTGTTTTTATTGTCTGAAGCACGGACTAGACGCAACCCGTGACATTTCCTTCTTGACAGCGCTGCCCATTTGATGTATAGGGATGTCTGAGAGTGTGTGGTGTTTAATGGGATTTACAGGATGGGGGGGGGGGGGGGGGGGGGTTGCAGATGAAAGTCTGTCTTTTGAGATGAGGAACTCTGAGGGAGTTTTGTGTGATAAAGGTTTCAAATTGTAGGGCAGAAAGAAATGTTAGCTTGTTCTTCTGTTTTGAAGTATGCGTGGGGCCTCATCAAGGTTGGTAACAATATAAACTCTTGAATATTAAGCAAAACTCAACACTTTCAACCCTTCAGTGATTGCTCAAGCTACGCTCGGACTGTATTCCAATAAAAGGACCTGTTTACTTACTCTGATCACACGCCAGAAACTTGTTAGAGGCCTACTTCTCTTTAAAATTGTGCCAGATTGTATCAGACAGGTTTTCTGTGTGCTTATGTACTATTTGCTCTCTGTCGTGTTTTATTTCTTTAAAATACAGCAATACAATACTCAGCTGCATTTATTTGATTGGAAATACAGTAAAAGCAGTAATATTGTGAAATATTATTACAATTTGAAAAATACTTTTCTGTTTTAAAATATCATACACATAAATCTCTTCCTTTAACAAAAGCCTGTCATTTTTAAACTTGAGGTTAAAAAGAAATGACCCGTCATCTTTCTGCATGTGAATGAATTGGGCTGCATGGCTTGGTTTATGCTAATAGCTTTCTTATGGGGAGATGGTTACGGCCCTATTGATTTTCCTTCTAGCCGCCTGGCCTAGGATGAAAGAGCAGGTCCCCGGCAGGCGCTTACTATAGAGTGAGTGCTGAAAAGCAGCGGTGGGATAGCTGAAGTGCAGGGAGAGGATCCAAACCAAAGTCCCCAGACCAGGCCCTCTTTACCTTGGGGTCTGCGGAGGCTGAGGGAAGCCTGGCCGGATCCCTCGTGAAATGGAGCCAAAGCCTAACCACCATTTGCTGTTGTTGGAGCAGCCATAGTCCTGGTTGGTTAGGTGAAGATAGTGTTTATTTTTCTGTGAAAGAGTGAACTGGCAGTATATTCTACATCCTGGCCTTTGCTTCAACGGGTCATATCATGAGGAATCAAATTTTCCTTTGAGATAAAATAGCTTGATGTACTATGAAAACATACTGAAATTCTGAATCTTTTGAAAATAAAGTGCAAAAATGTCTCTTATGCAACTTTGTGACCTCACAGAGATTCAGTTACCACCCACTTTTACATGTTAGTGATAAATATTGGGTGATTAGAAACCTGGTCTGCTCAGTCATGCTGAGGTAAAACAGTGTTCGAGAATGTTTGCCAAACCTTGTGCAGTTCCTGACAATAGTGTAGCACCTTCTGCTTTGTAAATCCTTCTGAAGGATCACAATGTTAAAAATTAGCACTTGAAGATTTTTTTATTTTTCTTTCAAAAGCCCCTGATTATTTCTGGCTGATCTTAAAAGGTTCTCATGAACCGGAAGTTGCAACCGACTTTACTTCAGTGTTGTAACGTATTTCCAAGTGAAACGGAATATTGAATAGAGGGCAGGATTTTATTTTAGCACACCTCCTCTCTATCCCTCGCTTATAGCAGACTGACGGTTGGAGGGGAGTGGTTAAGGTCGGGGATATTCAACCCAAGCCGTCAAACTGACGTCTTCAGACATCTTGATAAAAGATTACCAAGACAAACAAAAAATAATAATTCTTTGTATTAACTTGCACAGATTCATTGTTCACCACAAGACTAGTAATGTGTGCACTAACAAGGTAAATAGGGTCATTTTTGTTTTGCTATGACCTTTAAGTTTGTAATGGACTGTAAGGAGGAAACTGCATTTCCATTTTGCTCTATGATGTCAATAGTATTGAACTTCTGAAAATCACTGTTTGGTCAACAGATGCTTGTGGTGTTATTTGGAAGTAGCATAACTGGAAATCTAACTCAAGATTGCGGGGAGATTTATGGAACACAACTGCTTGTCTTTTAGTTTGTAAACACTGTGATGTTTCTAAATTCATCTAACCACACATCTAAATAAGTTGATTTTTCAGATTCAGCCCATAATTGCATTGCTGAAAGTTGAGTTTGGAAACAGTGCACTATTCCAACCGATCTTTAGACCATCTGTGTTTGAAAGCGCTCAACAATGTGTGAAGTCTTAACACATACCCTCTCACTTTAAAATGTTCACTTGCCCGCACTGCAAATCGATTGATTTATTTTTACACTCGTGCCAAGCTTTTTTCGCTTGTTTTAGCTCAGCAGATGCTGAAAATGAAGCAGATATGGGGTCTTCCTATGCTGAGTGATATGGATCTGCCAAGAACAAATCCATTCATTTCAGGGGCTTTGGATGAGTTATATTCATAATAACATCTAAAACAGATTCAGCAGTGAAGCATCTGAGGAATACTTTCTCCATCCATTGTTCTTTGCCTTCCCTCTGGGCCAATTTAAACTGGGATATTGTTCTGTTTGGCTTCGTTTAAAGCTTAATTGGATTGTTACAAGGCCGGAATTGAATGATTTTACATACAGAGCAAGTGTATTACGTGCTGGCATGTAAACACAATACACATTACGTATGACAAACGCGTATCCCCCGCGACCGGTCTGAAACGGTTAGATGCTTAACAGACGGAATAATGGGAAATGAGAAGGTAAACCCCACAGAGACAAAGATGAGGATATGATTTGCGTCTCTCCTGCAAGATTTGTTCTATTCTTTGGTGAATAACCACATTTTGACACATCTTATTTGCCTCATAAAATATATCACTCCCTGTTCTCACGTTCATCCCTCCAAAAGTGCAAGTAAAATGCGGTTTGGCACAGTCATTCTCAGTGTGAAGTCGTGGTGGTATATGAAAGAGATTACCCAGACAAGTTAAGCCAAAGCTTTCCATATGATTTCTGCTTTGTAGTATCCAGCTCTCCACAGACAGTAGAGCCGGAGCCATGGGCCACAGATGGTGCAGCCTGCATGTCTGCCCCTGTCAAACATGCCTCTCTTAACGCAGAATTATTAACGTTATGACACGCATACTGAAAACAGGTCATTTTAGATATGCACTTTAAGCAGTAACTGACATTTAGATCATGGCCATGCTCCATTTATGCCAACTTTCTTATTCTTTGTTATTTTGTAGATGTTTTTGACAGGTATAGCCCTTAATATTTTTTTTAAGTAGGATGTCTATCCAAAAGAGGTTATAGGTCACAGTAGTACTGTTCCAAAACCAAGTGTGCTGTTCACATAGACAACATTTTAAGGCATCAAAGCGTCCCCACTATATAAAGGCTCTTCCAAAAACAGGTATTGCATAATTATGTTGGCTTCTAAGGTACCTTTGCCCAAATACCTTTTGCATGTATTGCTCACAGAAAATTCAATTCCATTGCAATGCATTGCGACAAGTTTCTTTTTTTTTCTTCTTTTTTTTAAGAAAAAACATTCAGGATGGTGGACGAGTCAAGATAAATGTTGATTTTATTGTATTGTATTGTCAGTTCCAAATCTGAAATATATATTTTAATATAGAGCACTATTAATCTACATTCATCTTCTCTATAATATTGTCTTTGTTTGGGCTCATGTCCTATTGTGTCCTTGTCAGAAGTTTTCCAATGTGTCTCTCTTCATGTCTGTACAAAGAAACTGTGAAGGCATGTAGAGCATAAGAGAGTTTGACAAGATGCTTCAGGACAGCATTTAATTGAAGAATAAACACCGCTGGGACTGAGTGTATCCATGCATACAATGCTATTCTGTATACCCAGTTAAAGGGGTAGCTCACCAAAAATGAAAAACTTTATATTATTTACTCACCCTCATGTCGTTCCAAACCTGTATGAATTTCTTTCTTCTTCTTAACACAGAAGAAATTTCCAGCTTTTTAATGAATTGAAATTCAATGAGGTCCAAAACAACATTGGACCCCATTGACTTTCATTGTTCGGAGAAAAATAAGTTGTTTGGGTGAACTGCCCCTTTAACTATATCATATCTCCCTTTGTATTCTTAGTTCTTCTCAATAATTATTTGAAGTCATTTAAACACAAAAGAACAATGCCTGGAACAACAGAGAGCATGTTGAGATATTTGTTAGCCAGTGGAAAGATTTTACTGGTTTGGACTAAGCTTATGTTCAGGCTGTGTCAGAAACGGTTGGGGGTCTGGCTCACTACTGAGTGCCCATATCTGCGGCTTAGCATTCTTCATTCTGTCCAGTGCACCCTAAGCCCATACTTCCAGTCTGTTCTGGTTTAAACAGTCTGTCTACAGTGCTTCCCTCCAGTGCTATGCTAGCTCTAAGATACCGCTTCCCAATGTGATTGTATTGTGTTGAGACTTAATCTGTGTTCAAGAATCTGAGCGTCAGGCTGAATGCCACTGAATCAACTCAGTGATCGCAATTACAACATGGGACACCCCAGGGGACTGTGCTCGGTCAGAGACTGAGAAGTAAGATGGGGTCTTTGGAAGGGTGAGAAAAGGGGGGGGTGGCAGAGAGGGAGAGAGACAGAGACAGGGATCGGGAGGGGGTGAAAGGGAAAGCGACAGATGGTGGAAGGAGAAATGCAGGAAAAGGATTGAGTGTCACTCTGCTGGTGGCTGGTTGAGTAAAGGCAGGAGGGGGGATCAGAGAAGGACAGGACCTGTAAAGCAGATCATAACCAGTCCGCTCTGTAATCTGCTCCAGTATCTGGCCTCTTCTCCATCTGTACCTCTGGACACATCTAGCAGGACTTCTTTAGAGGATCTCACAGTTCCAAACTGCTCTTTCAAGCTCGTCGGGCCTGCTAAAGCTGTCCAGGCTTTTTGGAATTCAGAGGTCCTGTCCAGGATGAGGTGGTTGGAGACAGTACGATCGTTGTTTAAAGGGGGCAGTCGCAGTGCCCCGGTGACCCCCACCTCCAGCCCATGCATGCCCTCAAAGAAAGACCACTCGGCCAAGCAGGTAAGAGACTAGAAGGGACAGAGATCAGGCATAGATTTTTAATATAAGTTTTTAGTGCTGGATTCATGTGATGCTTCATTTGGGAAATAATAATAAATAACAATTATAAATAAATAATAATAATTTAAATAAATTCAGATTTTTATTTTTGAAATAAACATATGTATATATTTTTTAGCTCAGAATGCAACAAATTCATAAACTCATGATCAGTTTATGCAGTCATAGTTGCAATGCATTCTGATGATGATTGTTAGCGACCTTAATCCATGAAGCATCAGTCATTTTGTACAGAACATAAAGTCCCTCTATGTGCGCATGTATATGTGTGTTTTAATCGTAAGCGCTCTGTTTGGATTTGCTTTGTCTGGATTTCACGGCGTGCTTCAAATGCTTTAAGTCCTGCAGGCTGGTTGATGACACATTTATTGTATGATAATATCTTTATGGCTTCCAGGCTTATCTCTGAGAAGCACCCATAAATTCTCAATCAGAAATTTAATACCCCTTTCCCTCAATGTCATACTTAACATTAAGAGCTTCATGCCAAAGTGCAGCCACACAGTATTGCAGCACATTATTATTATTATTATTCATTTTTCATTTGACAATGCCCTGATCAGTCAAGGACCATCCATTTTTAGTTTCTGTGACAATTATTTCATTTCATTTTATTTTATTTTATTTTATTTTATTTTATTTTATTTTATTTTATTTTATTTTATTTTTTCATTTATTTTTAATATATTTACTTGCCATTTGTATGTGTATGTATATTTTTTTTTACTTTTTTTTTTTTTTACTATTATTAATTTATATCAATAATTTCATATTTCAAATTTTAATTTGTATTAATTTAGTTCTTAGAAATGATTAGACACTGTTTTCAGCCTTAAAATATAGTATCAAACACATCTGAAAGACATCTGATGTGTAAAAAAAGCAGATTTTTGTCTAGTGTTACAGGAATGTCAATTAGGCATCACATGTGGACATTGAAATGTGAGTTTGAGTGTTGAGATATGTGGGTGGTGAGGTTTGTGCCATGTTTGGACAATCTCACGGCAAATGAAGATCAGCCAGCACATGTTAATTGACTGTGTTCTCCCAGACGAGGACTACAGGAACCGACTCGAGGTCTGACAAGGGCTTAGCGCCTGCCTGCATTAGTCTAATGACGGATAATGACAGCTCAACAACCCACTCAGCACAGGACCAGCACACCCACCATCAACGATTTATGACCTCTTACCGTCAAATCACCTTGATGTCTAAAAACCACTTCTGGGAAAAAAAATAATAATTCAGTTATCGCTCATTATGTTTGTATGATATCCCAAGAGAAAAAGTTTGAGAAACTAAAGGAGGAGGAAAGAGTAGAAGAAAAGTTGTTGTTCTTGGTCCTTTAATGTCTTGTAAAGGATCTAAAGGTGGCTCAGTCGAGTCTGAATCGAGATGTGGACTCAGCCTTGACCAGACTCTACACTCTTCTTGACTCTGACTTGAATGATCTGGTCTCGACTACAACACTAAAAAATGCTTTGTCTGTTATAGATCAACAGGTAGAGCACTGCACTTACAATACAAAGGTCATGGGTTCAATTCCCAGGTATAACGCACATTCCGAGAAAGCATATATTTTGAATGTATTGCAAATCATTTTATAACAACTGTGATGAACTTTCTTTGTCAGTGTCTGTATTCTTATCACAGTCCATTTTTACTCAATCTCTCCCTCTACTCACTAACCTCGAAGGAATGAGTACTCTAGCCAGATTTTAACAACCATTATTTTCTTTTTTTTCCTCTGTAACTACCACACTTGTCCATCACTGTCAACCACAACACTAGATTCAGTTTAGATTCTGCCAGAAAATGCTCTGCTCCATTTACGTATTCATGGGAGAAAACGCTGAGTCAGTGCTACTTTAAATCATCTCATTATATGCCCAAGCTGAAGAGCATACATCATAAAACGTTCCTGTTTACAGTAGTTTGGAGGAGTCGCATTGGACACATGCAGTCAATGATGCCTATTGATCATTTGATTGCATTGTAGACCGGGTGTGAAGGTTAGTCCTGGTTTGGTTACAAGAAAGTTATGCTACCTGCTCACTCAGCATCTTTGAGATTTGGCGGCACTGCTGCTATTTGTTCAAGCACTTTCAGCTGCTGTTGGAATAATTACCCAAATCACCCAGAACTAATGTTAGCGGGCCTCTCACAGATAGGAGGGAGCAAAATAAACTCTACTCTCTTTGCATCTTGTTCAGCCACTTTCTTTCTCTTGTTCACTCTCTCTTGTTCTAACATTCAACACATGGGAGGTCTGCTGCCAGACCTGAGACTAATCATGGGAGATCAGTGCCAATGAGATGAATGGGAATTCTAATAGCTAGCCTTTGCTAACTGGTTTTGAGGAAGATTTGGGTTGGTTTCAGTCAGTTACCACCTAAAAACATTCACACAAAAAAGGAGTAAAGTCCGATTTCACTTTGCTTTCAAGGCTATAATGGCTCCATGCTTCTAGGTCATTACCTCAGAGAGGAAATTAAAGACAGTGAGCTAACTTGTGTTTGGGTCTTTCAATTTGACGCTACCAGTCTGGTCGGGTCAGGTCGGGTCGGGTTAAGTCACAGGGCCTCATTTACAGGCTGAATTCAGGCTTCAATTCAATGCCTGTGCAAACCTCTAACACACACAATGAGCCTCCAGTTCCTCAGAATGCATTATGCGGAGTAAATGAGGGCTATTAACAAAATTAACCTTTGACTTCAACTCTCTGCTCTTTTCCCTTTCCAGGCAAAAAGGGCCTGATGCTTATTTAGGCAAAAGCATCAGCCCTAAAATATCTGATTTTAGCTATTGTCCAATGACTGGAATACTTCATTTTGTCGTGTTCCATGAAGTCTTGCATTTGTCATCCCTACATCTGCCTGGAGTTTAATGCACCCTGCAGTTTTTCATCCAGCCTCTGCAGAGCACAGCTTGACGTCTTGATGGTGCTGCCACGTCCATCTCTCTCTCCTCGCTTTCGTGTGGAGAAGCTCTCCGGGACGCTGGATGCTGACTAACAGCATGTGCGACTGCTTCGTCACACGTGTCAGTGGGTTGTTAGGATGCAGCTGCGTTTCTTTATCCGCTTCCTGGCTCATCTTTGTGTTTTCTTTTTGCAGCTCTTCTCCGCAGCTGCTGTGAGCTTGTGCTGATCTTTTCCAAGGAACAAATGAAGGGAAGAACTTCATCCCTCTCTTTTCGTCCTCGGTTCAGCGCTTCCCCTGTTTTCATGTAATCCTCCATGCGGCACATCCCAGATTAGCCAACCCACAGTGCCTTGCGACAAGGTCTCTAAATCTCATGCCTTCTCAATGGCTTGGAAAGAAGCATCGGCTACTGAAAGAGTGAAAGAGGAAGAAAAAGTGAATGTTACGCAATGCATTGTTCTTGGGAAAGTTTTGTGTAATCACTCCAGTGTGCCGCTAAATAAAATTGTGTGGGTTTGAAGATGATTATGTGCAAGCTTTCCCAGCATGGCTGGTTTGTTTGAGTGGTCTGTGCCTGTTTCCCAAAAGTGGGCCAACCAGAGTATACGATACCGACCTCGGATGAACTGGTCTAGTGTGATGTGGACTCTACCGCACAGATGCCCAGGTCTTCTCTTAAACCAGGATGCACCAACATTCTTCAAAACTGTCTATATTCTCGCGAGCGGGCTTAAACACTGTTCGAAATTGTAGGCCACCTTCCAAGGCCATAATCAGAGTGAAATCCGCACTCACAAGGGTCTCATTAAAAAGCACTTCATGAATGAATAGCTGCCGTGTGGCAGTGTGACTAGCTCTGACTCACTACTCCGTCAGAGCAAGTGGGATATTCCACATATTCTGAGGTTTCGATGGCATTCCTCTCTCTCTCTCTCTCTCTCTCTCTCTTCACTCCCTCCCTTTTCCTTTGATTTTAGTCCTTATTTTAACGTCCTGTGGCATTTTACAACTATATACTGCCAAAATATCCTAATTTGCCTGAGGCCTGGATATATATGTACTCGCATCAATCAAGTCACCATAGTTCAGCTTAAAGATGTCTACATTGGTTACTTGCAGCCAGGCATTTCCTGACTGTCGTATAGATAAATGAGCTTCATGATACAGTATTCTAGCAATACAGAATGAGGCATTTTGTTGACGGTATTCCAGTAATATGATAGGAAACACATTGATAAATGACAGACATTTATATTACCGTGTTGTAAGTTGATAGAGGAAAAACAGCTGTAATGAAAGGAGTTACATGAATTTAATTGGAAATTATGAAAAAGCATGGTTTCTTGAAATTTATTGGACATCAGAGTTGGCTGCTCTTAGCATTTATTTTAAAAAGATGCAAACCATCATCTATTATTTAGGTAATTATATCGTTGTGGTGCCAATTGCTGCAAAGAAATCCTGCCAGCAATTGGGAAAATTTTATAAAAAAATATCTTATGTTCTTCCTAACTGTAACAATACTTGTGGTAAATATAGAGTATTTCTTTATTTATTCTATAAATATATATACAAATATATATATTACACTGACAAAACTTTTCCAGACAAAAGTAAATTTTATTTATTTATTTACTTACTTGCTTTTTTGGGCTTGAATGAAATGAGCAAAAGAGAGAGAGAAATTAATTCATATGATATGTTAGATTGAATTTTTGCTTGATCATTGCACAGTAACAAAAGCAGTAACATTTTTCCACCAAATCAATAAATAAAGGCTTACACATAAATAAAAGTTGTCATAAATAAGCAGATTTACACCATTCTCTCTTCCTGTTCATAGTGTGACTCCTGTGGGACTGACACCTGTTATAGATATCAGCCAGTGCGGTCTCTGTCAACCTCTGTGTGTGAATATATGTTTATTTGGTTGTCTTTTGTCTGTTCTAATGGGAATACGGAAAACAAGGCTTTGTTTCACACAAGAAAACGCTCCGGTTACGTTATACGAGAATGTGTTTGTAATTATTTTGGCAGCATGAGACTCAAGTGTCATTGTTGAAGAATACTGTGGTTTTAATCCATGTTATGACAGCTCTTTTTACCACAGAGTATTAGCTATAGAGCGCAAGTTTTAAAGAACAGAGAAACTAAGCCATTCGCTTTACCAGCTCCTTCTGATACTAAGGGAAACCTCTGTGGATATTATATGGCATCCATTATGAAGCTTACTTATACATAGGTGCTTTTTAGAACATGATCCCATTCATTAGCACTTCTGGAATGCGATTTTTGTGTGTGTTTGTGTGTGTGTGTGTGTGTGTGTGTTTCTGTCAGACATGCATTTTTACAATTCTTTTTTTCTAGTCACTCTCATTTTTCCCCATCATCCTTTTTACCTGTTAACCATTACAACTGCTTTCCATCAAGTTTGTGAGCTCTCATCTGTGTTTGAAGATGCAAAATACACGTAGCTTTCTTAATTGTTTACCCGCACATTAGGCAGGCTATCGACAGATCAGACTCTTTGCTTATGCTTTGTATCACAGCATGTGACCGTTTCCCCATTGGCATGTCTACTTAGCTTTTATAATCTCAAACGTACTGTCCTTAAACAAATACTTGATGCAAAATGAAAATTTCCATACTCACTCACATTGTTCCAAATTCATACAACTTATGTTCTGCCGTTAAGCACAAAAAGAAAACATTTTGTATAATGTGAATACTTTCTTCCTCTTGACTGTCATATCTCATATTTTTAGGCTAAAAAAGCACCGCAAAAGTGTTTTATATAATGCATGCATCTTAATTCTTCTGAAGCCATGCAAAAGTTTTGTATCTCAAATATGAAATATGAAAATCTCAAATATGATTTTCATATAACCACTATTTAACATCAGTGACACTAAACTCCAATGGTTCTCAACTGTCACTTGTCCAATTCCATGGCTTGGAATAACATGAAGGTACGTAAATGACAAAATGTTTATTTTTTGGATGAACGCTCAGAATGCTTTTTAATGCTTGGTTGCAGAAGAACTTCGTTTTTAATCAGCCTCTCTATCCATTCTTACTATGCATTCAAAGGGACAGGCTTACACAATGCTGCTGTGAGCAAAGTTGTCCACTGAGTTTTCTGCTATAGAAGTCTTCCCTTCAGATCTATAGCCCACACAGTCTCTGTTCATTTATATTGGATCAGCAGAGGTCTACAGGGGAAAGATCTTCTTCTTCTGCGAGCATGTCAGTGCCAGTTTTAGATATACTCTATAGTCCAACGCAGACAGTCTTGTTTTTAATGGTGGACTGCAGTGTTTTACAAGCAGACATAATGCCTTGAAGTTCAGTGCCTGGAATAGTCACAGGCTTTCGTGTTTAGAACAGTTGTTATCTGTATTTCTGCAGATACCCAGCTGTGTTTGGAGCCCCAAAATGATTAGATTAGAGTTTGTCTGGATACTGCAGTCTGATTCATGCCATGGAAGGGATAGCAGTATCATTCAAGCAAATTAGCAGTGTATCCGTCACGCTTTGACTCGATAACATGCTGTAACCTGAGGTTGGATTTTGGTTGCAATGGAACGCAATCCTTATGTGTTGACATTGCTCTAATTTTGCCCAATGAATTTCACAAAACCTGCTAAAACCATGTACCAAATCACTCAAAAATCAACAGGAAAGAAATAAAAGAACTTGATATATATATATATATATATATATATATATATATATATATATATATATATATATATAGGCTATTATAAATTATTATTATTATTTTTATTTTTTATTTTATTTTTTTTTAAATATGCTGTTGCAATTTGAAACAGAAACAAAAGATATTCTCTTAATTGAATGTACTATTTTATTTTGTAGTTAATATAAAGTATTTTATTTTATTTTAAACCAGCATCATTTAACAGCAGTAATATATTTATTTAGCATAATGATTTTTACGATAATAAATGAGGTATAAATAATAGCAGTAGTCAGAATTGCATCTTAAAATACACTTTTTTTTTTTTCTTTTTTTGATATGACCCGGATATGTTCTTGACAGGTTTCGTGAGATTACCTCACACACTGATCATCACGTCAGCCATGGGGACTACGAAATTTCTGCCACTAAAAGAGTTGCACCAGGATAACAGAGCCTTGGCTTAGCCCTGGAACCTCACGACCTCGATCTGTTGTCCATGCCAGCTCACCACAACAGTTTGTCCATACGTCAGCCTTTAAGTGTACTCTGTTACCATAATTAGTAGGTGCAATCCCATTTGTGCAAACATTCAGTGGAGCATCTCGCTTGCATTTGCCAAAAGTGTTTCCCCCCTCTGCTATTAGCTGCCTGCCGAGTGTATTTCTCCATGCTCCCGTTCAGCGTCTCCAGTGGTATTACGCTGAGAGAAGCTCTTTCCCACTCATGAGGCCCGGCCAAGCCCGAGCTCCCCACTGACCTCATGTTTAAGTGGGTGTGCAGAGAATGTTGCTCTGGGTTAAAAGAAATAAAAAGAAGGAAAACTACAAACGACTGAGGAAAATCATTACGTGGATCTAATTATGGCTTCTGTCTCACCCTGCATTTACTGTTTTTGAGGTTTTCTGTAAGCCATATTTAGCTGATTTATACATTTATTCATGGCCTTTTTGTTGTTTGTGCATGTGTTAGTGTATTTGTGTTTTTCTGTCATTTGCACTTGGCTGTGTTGAAGCTTTTCTGTGGTGCATGAACATTTTTCAGTGCATCAATGTATCAATGAATGTCTTTCTGTTTCTACATAGAGAACATGCATTTATTGATTTATTTGCAACATCTCGTTCTTTTTCTGAATGAAACTTATAGTATGTTTTTATTTGATTTTTTCTGTTTATATATGTGTGCTGTGTATGGAGTGCTGAAAATGGTAAATCTGCAATCGAAGCATAACACTCGGGAGGATTTCTTTGAAATTAACATTCTGAGAGTAAAAAAAAAGAGAGATTTCTTGTGTATTTGTGGTAATTTCACAGCTCAGTGATCAGAGTATTTCCCAGAGAGCCTCCTGCCTTTGAATCTGAGATCTTACTGGCTGTTGAAAATCAAACTCAAGCACAGTCCCTCATGTGACTTGGTCCTAATTTAAGAAAGTTTACCCTACAAGCATTAGAGACACTAAAACACTATTATATGGATGCTCATATTTACCTATTGAGATTTTCATTGTAAAACCATTGCCATTAAAAGGTTCTCCATTTGATGCCATAACAAGTTCCACTCTAGGTACTGTAATTCTGGAACAGAAAATATACTTTATTTTACTAAAATTGTTTGGCTGTATACTTGATTTTATGCACCTGTTAGACATCAGTGTTGCTGAAATAGCCAAACCCAGTAATTAGACATGGGTGTTCACATATTTTTTGGCCATGTAATGTATACAGTTGATGCATTTTTTAGTGTTTACTGTATATACTGCTTTATATCTTATAGTACATTAAGGTAAAATATCTGGGCTTGATGGATACTGCTATCTTTATATCACTATTGCACCCTTGAGCAAGTTGCTGCTGGGAGACTGCTACCTGTGATAATTTCCTAATCAAAAGATCCAACAGGAATGCTAATGGAATATCTGTCATAATATTTATTCCTGAAAGAGATCAATTAAGAATTTTATAATTGTATTTTCCCCAGGAAATCCAGTAGGATCTGTGGTGTAAAATGAAGAGAGAAGTCAATGAGTGTGGTGCCAAACCTTGGGGAGGCATTTATTACCAACAAATAGATGAGCAAACGTCAAAAAAATGGAATTAACTGTTCATGAGAAGGGATGCACTGTTTTTAAAATTCTGGCCAATACCAATTTGCCACTCTTTATTTTGACTGGCCAATTACCCATCAAAGGCAGATATCAAAATATCAATATTTTTTTGTGGAAATAATAAGTAAGTAAATGAACACCCTAAAAAGTATGAAAGACACATTGATTTTTAGATCTCTAAATATTACATTTAGCAGTGTTATTAATCTCTATTCATGCGGATATGCTAAATAACAAAAAAAGGTGTATGATTCATTTGCTACAAGAATTTAATTGGTCAGATGTCACATGATACATTTTTATACACCTGTTTTTGACAGTCCTCTTGTTAATTCAGTCCAGAGCACAGGTGTGTGTCATCACAATGTGATTTTAACAACTGTATGAATTCATTCTCGCAGCATCATTTGGTCAAAAGGTCCTGGTTTGGCTCAATTTTAGCTTGAACGGTAAGCTAGCTGTGTTTCTTTTTGTCTATTATGTTTTGTGTCTGCTAGCTTGATATGTGCCATGGCAGCATTTGTTTTGGTGGAAAATCATATCACAGCAGAGCAGAGTCATTATGCTCACAGTCCAATGAAGGATTCGCAACGTTTTGACAGAGCCTGTAAATACTTAACAGAATGCAGGTTTGCAGGCTTTTGTGAAGAATAATCAAGCATTTGGTTACCGTTTTTTTTTTTTTTTATCAAGAACAAAGCATGACGTCTCTGTCTTTGAATAAACAGGTACAATAGCAAGGGACACAACTGATTGGTCCGGGTCGCTGAGTGGAGAATATTGCTGGAGCCACCGTATCAGTAAAGCCAAACATGTGAAGCGAGTTCTACCACATTCTTTCCAGATAAGTAAGAAAAGCCCAAAAGTGGGACTAATTACTTACCGGGCTTTTGTTGAGGCCAAGAAAATGAAACCAGGAACATTCTGGTTTGTCTTAAAACGACAGGAGGTTGATGAGCCGATGCAGGAAGAGAAAACCCTGAATCTGCGGGAACGCCGTGGTGTGTTTGCGAAATTATCTGACTCGATCAATCACTGTGCGTCTAGACCTGCAGACAGTCTAATTTTCCTCATTGGATGAAAGCACTTTACAAATTGCATGCTGGACCGAATATTCTGTGATGTTGAGATAATGCATTCATCGGCTCTTTTGAAGACAGACAAAACTGATTGTTCTCCTCCAGCCAATCTTTTTTAGTATCAATCACCTCGCATAGAGTTTCTAAGCGCATTAATGTAAACAAACAGCAGGAAAGCTCTGCATAATAAGAAAATGTAATCTGTTGTGTGGAAAAACTGAACAGACTTACGAATGTGATGTCAAACCATTTGCATGATTCAATCTCCTTCAGAAAGCTTCTTTGAATATTGAAATAGTCCTTTAACTGGGAGATTGTTTGGAATGATACAGTCCCACTGAGATGTGATTGTCCTCTAGGTTCCTCTACATTAAAAGAAGCTTTCAATGAAGCTATTCAAATAAGCTTCACATTTCTACTTTTAAATCCTACTTTTAAAATTTGGCACTTTCAGCCCTTATGTTTGAGTAAATGGCTACGGTTCCCCTTCAGTTTTTCACTAGGGGCCGCGCTGCACACGTACACTCAGGATTAGACGGCCCTCATCCTCTCTCAGGCCTTTTATAGGTCTCTCCCCACGCGCCAGTGCCCACCCATAAATTATGAAGTGTTGGGTCATTCATAAGGCAGACATGGCACAGATTAGCACTGCTGTTTATGCTCTGGCAATGCCATGCCCTGTTCCCCGCTCAGGCCCTTAATTGGGCACCACGCGCTCTGGCTTCCTGCCGGTTCCAGCTTCCCATTTGGTTTTCGTCAGCAGCCCATAATGAAGAGAAATGAAGTGAGTGCTTTCACCTCTCAGCACCACACTACTTAGCCACATGGTCCCTGAACTTTAACTCAGAGTCTCTCAGGCCACAACTTGGCCATGGCATATCCATCTTAGAAACTGTTACAGGGCCCCTGTAACAACAGCAACATGGTGGCCATGTTCTCAAAATTGGGTGCAATTGGAAATATTGCTTCTAATGACTTTATCTGTTTGACACGTTCAAGCAGATTTTGATTAATTACCTTTGGACCCCTTAATCCAAAACACTGTGTTGTTATTGCCTTTTGGAGGCAAGTCAAGGTCTGATAAGATTGTCACAACAGTTTACATCCTGTTAATCTCGGCCGTGAGTTTGGGGGTAGCCCAGGCAAAAGAGTTTGTTCAAGTGAACAAGTACATGTGTAAGGGGAGAATGGGAGTGGGAACTCAAGACAATCTGAATATGTTGACGGAGGTGGGATTGTCGTGCCAAACCTAACACATCGCTGGACGCTGTTCCAGAGGCCGGACCTGCTTCCTGGCCAAACACAATACATCCAGTATTAGAAAACACAGCATCTCATGTAATCATGTCCTGGAGGCCACACGGTTCCAAGAGTTAAGCAAACAGGCTCTGAAATTCTCTGCTTTAACTATTAGATTCACGACATTTGGCAAGCAGAAGCCAGATGTTATTGGCTATGAGATTAGTAGATTGTAGACCTGGATATTGATTATTATATTTACATATTTCTGTGATGGCAAAGGACCACTTTGTATCCCAACAGTCATTTTATTCAGTTTTACAATTTTATAGCAGGGTTGTGCGTCATTCAGAACTGAGTTGAAAATGGCTTTGCAACAGTGTTATTGTTAAATTAAAATAAAGATGAAATAAAATGGGATATGAATATTTACCTAGTTCTGGAATGAAACTCTAGATGGGGCAAGGCTGATAAGTCTTTGACTCATTTGGTAGCGATCACATCATTATCTACATGGCACAGCTGATTGCATCAGCGTCCAATGAACTTTCAAACAAATACCGGGGTGTTTCTGGTAGCAGTATGCAGCGCGCTTTCAAAAATCCTCCACCTTCCCCAGCTCCACCTGTATAGATCTGCTACAGGGGTTAAATCATGTACGTTACATGTGCAGCAGCATGTCTTACATGCTCACAACACCATATCTGTAATGTACTGGCAGTAGCAAATCTCTGTACTTGCTCTGCAGCAGCAGCAGCAGCAGCAGCAGCAGCAGCGTAGACCAAATACATTAACATTGCCATATCCATTACCATGTCAATCTCGATTACCATACCAATCTTTTGAGAGTTGTCATGACAGAATTTGTGAAAACAGCTTAAATAAAAAAAACTAAAAAAACTTAAATGACAATAAGAAATGTTTAGTTGACAACTAACTGAAATAAATGTTTAAGTTGAAGTGCTAAAGTAAAAAAAAAAAAAGCAATATAGAAATATAGAAAAAATTATATAAAGCACTTGGCAAAATTACTCAAGCTTAAATTAATTTTAAAATGAAAACTGATAATCTAAAAATAAAAGCTAATTCAAAAATACTGTAATAATATATAAATAATACAAAAATTTTAGTTTCACAAGGTCACAAAAAGGATTAAAAAATGGCAATTCAAAATTGAATGTAAAGCAAGTACAATTAAAATTAATTGAAAATGTATGTAACTAATGTTTAGCTGGAAAAGGAACGATTTTGAACGTGGCTTCACAAAGCCTTGTTTAAGTTAAGTTTTGAAAAAAAGTTTAAAAAGTTTGCCTCACAGGTAGAGTTCCCAGAATGCACCTGTGTGCACCCGTCTTTTTCTTTTAACTCTTTAGCATGGTCAATACAATTTAGATTCACACTCACAACTGAAAGAGGGCCAGTTCTTCCATTCTGAATTTTGCCCAACCATGTTATGTAACGTGTGTTTTTGGCCTAACTTTCTTTGTAATATCAAGCATAAGCTAAGTCACGCTAAAATGTCTTTCCAAAGAAGTTCCCTAATCTTTGTGAATCTGATGTTTGAATATCTTTAGCGGAGAAGATTTCTTCAAAGCAGTGAACTGTGTGCGTGGGTGATTAGTAATAGAGCATAATGCATCTGATGTAAATACAGTATTTCGTAGCTAATGAGTCAGAATCCATTAGAGGGGCCTTTCTTCTTGCATCGCGGCCACTTGGGCATTTTAAGTTAGAGGAAGGCGCGGATTGAGACACTCATAGCTGATGATAACACAGAGCAGAGGCCCTTCGTAAACACACTGCTGTAGATGAAAGAGCCGTGCTCTTCACTCAAGCACACGCAAGGCTCTGATCTGTGTAAGTTGTGTGAGCAAAGCCCCATTAAGCTTTTAGCATGCTAACATACATAGGCCAAAGCGATGACTCCAAAATCTCTAACCCCCATTTAACAACACCTATCTGTTAATGAGGGACAGAGTGAAGAGGGATCATTTACTCTGCAGTTAAATGTCAGCGCTTCCATCCCATATAGGGGTATTTACACGGATTATACACAGCCATGCTCATGTTGTATGCAACTGTCTTCTGATGCTGCCAACCTGAGACTGTTTGTATCACAGCTTTTGGGGGTGATGATTGTATGATGATCCTGTTGCGCTGCAGGTAAACAGCTTCCCGAACTCGTTGAAGACAAACAGGAAGCTGCGTGATATGTTTGTCAAATGGGAAAAACTCTTTTTCCCATTTCCCTCTTAGGAGGGGTGCTAATTCTGACCACATTGACCACACAACTGCCTATATTTAGACAGAAAAATGGCCGACTGATTGACATGAATTAAGGATGCACAAGCACTGAAATTATGATACTGATAAGCTGATAATTATTTTTATGTTGTAGACAATTATAACCAATAAATTTCCGCTATTATACATCTATACTTGTTTTTTTGTGTGTTTTTTTTAAGGTAAAAAACAAAAAGGCTTTTTTTTTTTTTTTAAAAAAGGGCTCTAGTACACACTGAAAACAAAAGTAAATAGTTGCGTGAGCATAAAATGGACATTCAAACATAATTATCACAACATATATTAGAATTTGACATTTAAATAAATCATTAAAATAGGGGATTGGCCCCTGATTGGCCAAAGTAAATATATTTAAGAAATGTTATACTTTTTTTTTTACAATTATTGAAATATGTAAAATTAATTTAATGAAAATTTATACTATTTAATATAATATTCATTTTACGTTAAGGATGCACAGTATATTGGTAATCACCATAGACTGTAAAAAAAGATGGACGACGCCCCTTCGCTCTCTTCCATTGATGAGAACTGAAGCCGCCAGTGTCCTGATATGGCGCTGACATATTGGAACTTGAGTCTGCGCAGTAGCGATCTTGGGACCAGACCTGCGCTGTAGTGAGCAGGAAGTAAAGCCTCGAAATCAACGCTCCGCCCTCACTCTCGCAGAACGAACTCAGGGAGAGTCAATTCTGCACATTTTTAAAAAAATTGATTGCAGTACGACAAGAGGCTTGTTAAAATAAAGTAAATACAATCTCCTCAGTCCTCCGAAGATCCCGAAAAAAATGTCCGTTGGTGCTTCAGTGACTACTTCGCTCGAGAACCTGTCAATCACAGCTGTCAATCATGACGTGACACCACTGCATCACGTAACTAACTACGTAACTTCACGTAACTAACTAAAAACCAACTTATTTTTGAAACAGACACTTGAACTTACATCAGCGTGATAAAAACGACAGCAAATGAAAGAAACCACCTTTGGAAAAAAGATTTTTGAAGTGTAATTTAATTGTTTAGTTGGTCTCACATCCCGTTGAATAACACGGGGAGGCGGGGCTTATGACCTATACTAGGACCAGTCACCGGGGGGCGATCGAGACGTTTTGGCTTCACTTTTCAGGGCTTGTGCGGCACGCTTGGTAACCACAGATTCCTTTTTCTGGGACTAGTATTCTGAAATTGGATATAAACAGAGTTTACGAGTATGATGAAGTATATTTCAAGATTTGAAAAGATAAGTGTCTCAAACAAACCTTTGGATGTTTCAAAGATTTAATGCCACACATTGTTTATGATAGTTAGCTAGTAGTCTAGTTCTTAAACCTTAAGCCATGCTGTTCACCAACAAGATTTTAGCTGCTACAGATGGTCGACCAGCATGTACATTATGGTTAAACTTGATGGTTAAGTTAGTTAAGAAGCCTGTCAGAAACACCAGCATCAAACGCACATCACACGGTTCATAAATGTCTGTGGGTGTGCCGTCTGAGACCTGAAGCGGTCAGTGTGTGCAGACTGGGCTCAAAAACCGCAAACTCATCAAGACGAAGCCTCCAGACGAGCCAAACACCCCAGCGTAGAGCAGTGAGTGTTTGTAATGTAATGAGCTGGAAGAGAGTTAGCACACACCACATGGGAGGCCTCCAGTAATGACCTAGTGTCTCCACATCTGGAGCTGCTGAGCTGAGGCCTAAGCAAGGAACTGATAGTGGAGTACCACAGGAGCGCAGGCTTGTATTCTGAGCCTTTAATCAGAATCTCTCTCTCTAGGAGCACTGCTCCAGTGTTATGAGCGATCTGTAATGAGCAGGAGATGCAGCCACAGGTGACAGCACTGTATGTTTATCGCATGGAGAAACTGTGGGACTGAGTGCTATTTACAAGGCGCACATGCTGATATCCACAGCAAACACTATAATGAAGCTGGGGGAGAGGAGGGCCATTCTAGTATTAAAGAATGTTTGAAATAAGAACAGATGCAACAGACCTGTTTACATAGGGATAGATTGTGCCGTAAACACAACTTGGAGGGATAAACATTTTATAGAGATGTCATGTATCAGGGGCCACTTGTTTTTTGTAGCTTTCTCCCCTTACAGCTCATTAATAAAGTTGAACTTTTACATGATTTTTTTCGCAACTTTAGCTAAGATGTGTATGTAAATGACATCTTGTTCTGAATCCTAGATTGGTGTTATGGTCTGAAACGAACTTTGAGATATTTTGAGAGTATATCACACTCTCTTTCCTTTTTAATATTACAAGTGTTTGTGTTTTTTTAATTTTTTTTATTATGTACTGATATCTTCTTATTGATTTTTATTTTATTTTGTTAATTTTTTTTTTTTTTTTTTTTTTTTTTTATACATGTGATTATTTGGCCATTATTCTTTTTTTTTTTCTTTTTTTTGTGATATCCTCTGTTGCGTTTTAAAAAAGAAATATAAAATATACTTAATGACTCAGTGCTGAAAGATCTCACCTTTTTTATTACTATATGAGGTTAGGTTTAGCTGCTTTTTGTCTGCCACCCATCCTTGGCTTTGGTGAATGCTTTTACCCTGTAAGGCATTGGATGGCCGTGACTCCATGCTGTTTGTTAAAGGCAACTAGTGCCAGGATAAGCCACCTTGGAATGCAGGCTGGTGTGTTAGTGTTGATGTGAAAAGACTACTCGCTGATGAGCCAGCTGTGTGTGTGGATGTAATCTGTTAGGGTTTGATATTGAGCCTCAAAGAAGCAATGCAGGAACCTGGTCTGGTCAGGTATCTCTGAATGTTCGGTGTATTTGTATAGTTCAGTTATGTATATAGCTTTGATTAGACCTGCCCAGCTTAATGTAAGTAATGTTTATTTCTAATAAAAAAGAAGAAGTTGAAGCTGCTGTGTGAATATTGGTTATGATTATGAAGCTTAAACATTGTAATTCATAATGCACTTGTGATTTGTGTGTGTGTGTGTGTGGTATGTGTGTTTGTGGCCTGGTAAACCCTGCATTATAGGGACAAAATGTCCCCACAAAGTTGCAATATCCAAAACCCTTCTCCTTGTGGGGACAATTTTTGGTCCCCATAAGGAAAACAGCTTATAAGTCTTATACTGTACTTTACGGGTCGTACTCAATTTGTACAGTTGTAGCAGTTTTGTTCAAAGCCTTCGTATGTCAATACAGGTGTCCCACAGGGCTCAGTATTGGGTCCTCTTTTATTTATTATTTATCTTTTACCCCTACTCGGCTGCTTGAATCATCTGCAGAACTCCCCTAGCTGAACACATTACTCCCATATTACTAAACTTGCACTGGCTCCCGGTTAAATATCGTACTAATTTTAAAATTCTTCTTCTTACTTACAAGGCACTCAACAGTCTTGCTTCTTCATACTTCTCTGACCTTCTTCATATTTACACTCCTTCTCGGACTTTAAGATCATCTTCTTCACTCACATTTGTTCTCCCTCAAACTCGCGCTACTTCCATGGGGTCCCGGGCCTTTAGTCATGCAGCTCCTTATTTTTGGAACCTGCTCCCACAGGATGTGCGAAACAGTGGAAGTCTTTGTGTTTTTAAATCTCGCCTTAAGACCCATCTTTTTCGGCAGGCTTTTATGTGATTACTTTTACATTTTAGTACTGGTATCCAGGCTGTAATAATGAGTATTTGTTTATTGTTTTATTGTGTTTGTAAGGTGTCCTTGAGTGTCATGTAAGGTGCCTATAAATAAAATGTAAAATAATATAATAATAATAAAGTCATACTAAGTGATTTTTTTGAAAATGTAAAAATGCAGAAAGTTTTGTGTGATGTGTAGGTTTATGGGTAGGGTGGGTGTAATGGGATAGAATATACAGTTTGTACAGTATAACAATCAATATGTTTATGGAAAGTCCCCATAAAACATGAAAACACAACGCGTTTGTGTGTGTGTGAGAGAGAATCTAATTTCCACAATGTCTGGCGTGCACATTTTTGGACCCAATAGTTCCTCAGTCAGTTTTGCAGTGGACTGGACCTTAACAGTTTGTCTGTGTTTGTTATTCTAACCTTGGCTACATAACTGCTGACTCCTGGGCAGCTGAGTGTTCATTGATCTACTATTGTGCTTGTCTATGTTAGTATTATTCTGCTGGGATATTTAGTTGGGACTGAGCCCAGTGTTGTGGTGGCCTCTTCCTCTGGTTCGGGCTGATGGCTGACCTCCCTTTCATGTTATTTTTAGGCCACAATAGGCACAGTTATACTTACTGTACATCTCTGCCTCTTGCTTATTGTTCTGGTTGGTAAGTGTGCATTGATTCCCTGCTTGAGTTCAATCAAAACCAGCTGCAAAATGTTTCAAAAGAGACCAAATTTTGCACCAAAAATAAAGTAAGAGATGGAGTGAGCAAGACATGAGGGAAGACCATAGTTAATATCTAAAAATATTGTACAGAAAATAGCTTTTTTTATGGCAGTTTTGTGTCAGGAATGAGTGTTGCGCAAGTGCAGTATACTCAGAGCATGACTTTCCCCCATTATATGACCTTATATAGTCTTATGTTCAATCATAAAAAAAAAAATATATATATATATATATATATATATATATAAAGATTCTATTAAAATGCAATTTATACCTACAATGACCTGAAACCACCTCATCTATGATGATCATGTTTTCAGATTCAAATTCAATTTGCCATTTAATGGTAAAAAAAAGAAAAATCAGGCTGATACAACTTTTTTGAAATCAAAATTAAGGGGGAAAAACGCCTTCTTAAAAGAATGACATTTTTGGAATGATTGCGCCAAAGTAGTTTGGTACAGTCTTTTATAATTTTTTCTTAGGAATGCTTTGATGCGTATACTTGATTTTATTTTCTCTTTAAAATTTACAAATAAAATAGAATAAAACAAAATATACATTTTAAGTTTTGTTGAAGAAAGTATAAAAGTGTTTCAAAACTACATGAATCCAACATAAACTTGCCACATGTTTTAAACTTTTTTTTTTTTCTATAATAGACAATTTTAGATGTCATTGACACTTTTGCCTGATCATTTAGTAAGTTATGAGGTTTAATTGTTATTGAAGTTGACCACTAAGTAGGAAAGTGGCAGCACTGTTTTTGGGGGAAAGTAGAAGATTTCCTGCTGGGATTAGGATGCGGCTTTAATTCAATGTAGTGTTGTTTCCACCCACTCTTTTTTTGGGATGTGGCCAAGCCACCCGCTCCAAACATGTTCTCCGGGCAGCTGGAATTTCTTTGACGTTTTTGCTAAATGTGTGTTTATAAGTTTGGCTGTTTGAAAAGGGATAGTTCACATTCCATTTGTTCCGACCCCTTTGAATCCGAAATGGAGCACAATTGCTCCCACTAAAATGAATTGTTTCAATCTGTTTCACTACTCGTCTCCATCACGGTGGCCTCAAGGGCTCAAGACTTCAATATGAAAAAGAAACGGTGACTAATCGAATGGAAGTTCTTCCATCACCTCCAACCCTGCCATGTCCTGATAATCTCTGATTCACTCCAGACTAGAAGTCTTTGCAAGGATTAGCATGGTAGGAGAACCTTGAAAAGCACTCTTCTGATGCTAATGATGAAAAATGAATACCATCATAGTGCCACATAAAGCTTATCTCTCAAGCCTGTAGCCCATCAGGCAGAGAGTGAGAGCCCATGGAGGGCGTCAAAGGTTGACTGGGGAGTAGGAATCCATGACTCCAGCACCCTGTGTGTGTGTGTTTTCTTTTCCATGCCATCCTATTTGCAGAGCTGAGATAAGCATGTGCTTGTGGTGGGGACCAGGTGCGTGACTATCTGTCTCTCAAGGGATTTGTATTGACAGGGGAGGGTCCAGAGGGGATGTAAGAGGGTCAACCCATCTCTCGTTCTCTTTTTCAGTCTTTCATTCTGCCCATCTCTCCCCCCTGCTTGTTTTCACAGGGAGTGCAGGCCACTCTCTGACGTCAGGTTCCATGCATGGATGTTCCATATAATCAGGAACCACTGCTTTGGTTCTGCCTGGTATTCCTTTTTCTGTAACCGGTGGGATTTGTTTTTGGAGAAACACAACATTTAGATTCATGGATGAATGGTGGTGACTAGGAGCTCGTCAGCTGGAAATGTCCCAATGCACGCTTTGGTTCATTAATGCTGAACCCTTGCTTTTATCAGTCAGAGAGAAAAGAGAGTATCTCAACAAACATACATACATCTGTAGCAGCAGATTTCCTTCCAGGCTCTTTCGTGGAAAGCAGCAAGTTGACTTAATCACATGTTATAATGTTTGGCCTGGAGGATTGAGTCTTGAGATGCAGAGTTCCTATTTCCTCTCTTGGGCTGTGGCTTTTGGGTCTTCCATAATTCTCCCCCAACCCAAATTTCTTGAGGTTTCTCCCTCAGCCCACTCTTTTCCCCAGTTCTGTTGGAATGCCCTTTTTCCCTGCCACAAGATACTCCACTGTGGCTTTGGAGGCCACCTAGAATGGAGCAACTCTGCTGAGCCCACATTCAGAAATAAAGATTGAGGCTGTAAATGTAGCTCTTATCAGGGCTCTTTGCCTCTATCTATCGAGTATTGCCCGATCTTAAAAGACACATTGGTTGTTGTTGGAATTATGGCACTTCTGAGGTACAGGCCACAGTTGTCGACTGTGCCTCGCTAGACAAGCCTGAGGAAGTGAACTCTATCATTACCATCATCACCCTGCGGCATCAACAACAATATTGCTGTCATTCCCATCAACATCCTCATCATGTTTTATGATCTTTGTCCCCGCTTAACCAGGCCGCTAAGAGTATGGGCCCTCATGTGGAGAAAAGCGGTCAGATGGCTAAACAGCACACTAGCCATGACCCACCAAGCTCCGATGGAACTGAACCCGGGGGTTGCTCTGCTCCTGTTGACTTTGGCTTTTCTAAGGCAGTTAGCGGCAAACTTTCAGCTCCGATTTATCGCAGTGCATGGAAGCCCATCGTTCAGCAGTGCTTCACCAGAGCAGCTTGATGAACTCTGCGAGGGAGACATGAAAATTAAATTCGGGCTTCACTGCTCAAGTAGGAACACACACGGAAATGTTTTTTTGAATCTGACCTTCTGCCTGGAGCGTTCAGTTACATGTGATCCACTGAGCACCTGGAATCCTGGAGAGGAAATCAGAGCAGTTTCTTTCAATATATAATTGTATATAATTTTCTTACATTGAAGGTATAGTTATCATTCATTGCTTTGCAGTATTGGTGGATTGCATAGTAAAGTATGTTGTTAATGAAGGAGAAACATGGAAAAAAAAGGTGTTCACCATCTCATTAAATGCACTTGATTCTAAATATACCAAACAGACAAGAATATAAGCTTAGTTGTGTGAGCATTGAGTCAATCCCATGAGGTATTAAATAAACTGTAGGTGCTCAGGATAGGCTTAGGAACTGGACGTTGCTGTGTTAAAGTGTTCCGATGTGGTGGAAATCCTTGCTGTTCCTCCACACATCCCTGCTTTTAAACTGAACCAGATGGGCTCTTTCCATATAAAACTTTCACTCTCTTTTAAGTCTCACACCAGGCTAACGGCTGTTAAAAACCATGGTACATGTCATATTTTGCCCATTTAATAAAGTCTTTAATACATCAAGGGCTGCTCAGTTTCACACCACAGTTGAAAATTCATGTATACAGGCACTTTGCCAGGTACAAAACGACAGATTGTTTAGTGATCATGGGCAATGATTCGTTGTCCTCTGTTAGTGGGAAATGAATCGTATCTCCTGGGCTAAACACAAGAAAATTCCCTGATTATTTGTTTGACATGAATTAGCAGGGAGGAAAGTCAGTGCTGTCAGCATTGCTGTCATGTTCTTCTCTCCACCAGTTCCTAAATGCTATGCAAAAAGTCTAACACACAGTCCACTGTCTCCAAGCCTTCCTGTCTTTCTGACCCTTTACCAACTATTTCTATAAACTGGGTGGGGATAATAGATGAGATGAGAGTGAAAGTAAAGTTGACAGCACAAAAAAATAAAAGAAAGAAAGAGAGAGACAGCGAATTGCAGTTTGGCAGCTAAATCCAGGGAACTAGACAAACAACTTAAGTGTGGATTGTTTCCGGGATAAAAGAGAGTAGACCTTTTCTAACATCTGTTTGTGTTGGCTGTCACATATATACAGACTTACTTTTACTCCAAACAACCCCAAATGTTTCCACTGTCTTTCGAGTGTTCTTTTTGCACTCATTCTTTCATCACAGCATTCAGTTGTTCCAGCTGCAGCCAGTGTGAGGTGTCTATGTCCACCGATCTGAGCTGGGTTACGGAGAGACTGTTTTGACAGTTGCAGTCGGAGTGTGACGCGCTGCTGTGGAATGTTCTTCAAATGACAGAGGAGGAACCAGAGAGATAGATCAGTCGGTGTGTGCATGTGTGTATGTAAGAGAGATACACAGTCAGATCTGGGTAATCAGGCAGTGAGAAGAGCAGAGTGGTGGTTACCTTCCCGGGAAGTTCACGCCCCCGAGAGCTGTTTGGTTTTGTAGTGGCGCTTTGTCAGTAAGGGAAGAGGAGGAGTGGAAGAGAGAGAGGAGGAGGGGAGAATGTGTAGTGGAGGAGCCTTCTCAGTTTCTGAGAGCAGCACACGCTGTCGGCAACAGAATGAGCGTGTCCACGCTCTCACCCGCTAGCAGCACTCTTTAAGAGACCATATACCCCCCTCCCACCTCTTATAGCCCCTGCCAGACATCAAGAGCAGACACAGGGCTCTTGTCTCTCTCTCTCTCTCCCTTGTGTGAGAAAACCACGAGAGACAACTCCTCCACTTTTTCCCCCTCCTTATTTCTCTGTTCGACTTGCACTCTGAGGGACTATGCCAGTAGTTGGCGTTGCATCGAAACTCCGGCAGCCAGCTGTGGGGTCCAAACCCATCCACACTGCACTGCCCATCCTGAACCCAGGGAGAAGCAGCATGGCACATGGATTGGCACCCAGGAGCTCGGAGCTCAGGGTCACAGAATCTTCTATGCTCTCCTGTCAGCTGTCATTCAAGACGGAGATCCATGATAGGAGGTCAACCTTGGTCCCAGCTCCAGCCGCAACTTTGGCACGTAGCAGCAGACAGGCAGAAGAGAGCAAGATATGCAAGGTCAGTGAGACAGATGATGACATGTAATCCAGGCATTCATCCGTGTGTACCATGTTTGGGTTGGTCTTTAGACCAGGTACTGGTTCACTCTACAGGTGACTCGCATGTTTCTCTAGGAGAAAGCTGGTTACAGTTCTTGTTTGATTGATGTGGAATTATAATTCAATGCGTGTTTGGAAATAGATCAGCCAGATGCCTGGCAGACTATTGCATAATTTTAGCAGGTGCCATAGATCTGTCATGTCTGGACATTTTTATTCTACATGCTGGAAATTATGCAGTAGTGCATATGTATGCATTTAGATGCTTTACATAAAGAAATTGAATTAATTATATGGTTTGTTTATTTTATATACCCAGAAATGAAAAAGTCAGACAACTTTGGAATGACATGAGGGTAAAGAAATGATGACAAAATGTTTATTTTGGCTGAACTATCCCTTTAATATCTGAAGGAAAACTCACACTTTGCTGAATCATGCGCACTGTTTGAGCATGGCTGTTTGTTTATCATTACAAACCATGTCTCTCATGTTGCTAATACTTCCAGTTTACGAACGAGCTGTTGTAGTTTTGCTGAGGCTATTAAGATCTCTATCTGTGAAATGAAGCATGGGGGCAGTTTTAGGGGCTGTTTTGCGGGGGAGACTCGGCCACCTGAGGAAACTCTTGTGTGAAACAGAGCGGGGCAGCACACTAACTCCCTATCCCCCACGTGTGGTGCTCCATTACAGATATATGGCTGGTGTTTTCCCCTTTTCCTCTTTTCTCAGGCTTCACGATATTAAAAAGGCAAAGATCAAATTGCTAGCGAATGATAGACATGTATGGATTCCCATGAACTCTTACCCATTCAAAAGAAAAGCATGCCAATATTTCTGAAAGCAATTTTCATACATTTGGCTGGAAACCGAAGCAGAGACAGAAGGAAGGCGGGGCACTATGAAGGATGTGAGAGTCTTTCAAAATCCCCGCCAAGCAGATTCATTTGAGGTTTTGCTAGTCCCGCCTGTCACAATTGAAAAAAGTAAACTTTAGGTAAAAAAAAAAAATACTTTCCTGTTTAGTAAGCTCATCTTGACCATTGTCTCACTTGTCACTTCCTTAGATTTACCTCCTCCCTATTCAGATCCGAAAAGGCTGTGTTTTCTTGTAACTTGAAGGAAGTGCGTGCTAGCTTCAAAGCAGGGTCGTGGTTGACTGCTCAGGGTTTCTGGTGCAGCGGTTGTGAGCATGTTTGGGGTTGCTGGAGGGCAGTGGGGCCAAGAAAGAGGGGAAGTGTGTTTTATTATTAACTCCGTGCTCCATGACAAACTCAAGTGTCATGCCCTTTAGTGCGAAAAAAAAAAAAAAAAAAAATCACCAGCCTTGTCTCTTCACTTTAGTTTGCTGTTAAAAATGCAGCAGGAATGTTAAGACTAATCATAAAACTCAACTGAGCAAGCACTATTTTACAATATTATTAAGAAATGGCATGTAATGTAATGTGACTGACTTTTTAATACCTTCCTTTCTCCTTAACTAAAGAAATGTCCCACCTGTCCCTTCATGACTGGTCACAAGGGAACAATTAGTACTAATGTGGGCTTGTCCACTCAGGTCTTGCAGCTCTCTTTGAATGGGCTGAAGAGCCTGAGGCAGTACTTGCTTTCTCCTGACAGTCTAGTTTTGGTGGGGCTAGTGAAGATGTCTAAGATCATAATGTAGTGGCATGTCAGTGCATTCAGCACAGGTGGATTGGTTTATACCCACATGCCTGTTTGGACATGTTTGTAGTCGTTCCCACAGAGGGCAGCACATTCACCTTGTCTGGTGTTGAGACAGTCTCAATGCGGCTGCAGATTGATTTGAATCATGTGTCGGGACAGCAAACTCATGTCAAACTTTGCATTTGAGGACATCAGTCTACCACGCAGCTGGCAGTGTTGTGATCTGCTTGTGCTATTTATCAAGTTTCCAAACAAACAGGAGCTCCACAGAGCAAGATTTAAAGTAAACCCATGGAACAACTTAACGGTTAATGCGAGAACAGATGGCGAGCGTGCTGTAGAAGCTCTTTTGGACACCTTAAGAGCAGTCATCCAAGGGAGCCTGCGTAGTTTACAGTATACAAGGGCCTTATCTCATGATAGTGTTAGAGACTGTAAAAAATGATGGTTGTGCAAGTATCATTCCAGCCACTTTCTCCACAGAGTTCTCAGTGCAGTTTCCCATGGTAAATGGAGGAAATATGTGGTTGGTCTGGTTGGTGAACTGATTATAGCTTATGCTGTACACTTTATACACCTGAGACCAAGGGCAGTGAGGAGGTGTGTTTGAGAATGTGTGTCTGTGGCAGGCTTGATGAGAGAGATAATATGTGAGAAAATATGAACAAAAAGAAGGAAACAACTGGGTATTTGAATTAAATCTGTATCTAGGAAATAGGAAGAATATGGAAATGTTTATTAATTTAGACCTAATTTTTTGAACTCTTACACACCTAGTAGATGAGAAATCAGAACAGTTTTCTAATTCAGCTTGATTTTTTCTGCATCAAAGAGCACTTACTTAACTGACTTGAAAATGGAATGACTCCACTGGGTGTTGTTCACTGTTATACAAGACTGAAATTGGGACATAAAGACTTAAAAGTATGGATTCTCTTCTTGTTCAAGAGTAAACATATTTTTTATAGTGTTTAGATCATCAGATAAAACAGTTGTTGATATAAATCCAAAATAATGATCCAGAAATGTTTTGTTGAGATGAATCCATCTGCTGTATTTTATTACTCATATTTATTGCATGATTTATTGTCCCAAACAGCTTTTTGTAAATCCTCCTCTGAGTGCTTGGCTTTGAATGCAGATGGACTGGGGGAGATAGTCTTCCATACTGCATGAGGTTTGTCTGATATGTTGTTCTAGCATCCAGTGTAGAATTATGACAGCAAAACCCTGTTCTCAGAAGGACACATGTTTTCCACCCTGTGCAAATCTTCCATTTGCTTTGCCATCTTACATTTTTATTTTATCTGTTTTCTTGTGCTCTGTAAGTCTTTTATATTAAAGTTATGTGAAATCCCCCAAATGCTCCTTACTGTCAAAACTGGATTGTCAACAACAGGATGTAATGCAGGTTCTATATTTACTCATTTGTTGTCCAATGAAAAGCAGCCTCCCTTAAACTCAGACCTCTCCATTGCTGTATAACTTTTTAGTAGCTTATAATATAGAAATGTTCATACATTTGGCTGGAAACCGAAGCAGAGACAGAAGGAAGGCGGGGCACTATGAATGATGTGAGAGTCTTTAAAAATCCCCGCCAAGCAGATTAATTTGAGGTTTTGCTAGTCCTGTCTGTCACAATTGAAAAAAGTAAAGTGTGGGTGTGGGTGCTCGACGGCTTGACGCCATAACAAGTGAAGCCACCGCTCCATATGATTTCAATATGCAAACGTTACTTAATGAATCAGTGTTTTTATATCTGAACTCCCTGTACATTCTTACAATGCAAACATCCTAATCATGTAAATGGTTATTTATTTAATGTCGGGAAAATTCCCTGATTATTAAGTGTCATGTATAAGCCTACTGCAAATGTCAAAGTGGTCATTTTCATTTTCAAAGTATATGCATACAACTTAATTCACCTTGTTATGTAATTGTTCTGTGTTAGAAATATTGTGTTTTAATACCGTAACTTAATTTAAATGATTCGCACCCAACGGCAGGAACGTAAATCGGCGCCTATGCTTTCTGTCTTCTTTGGAACACAAAGGAAAATAATTTGAAGAATATTCCACCTGTTTTTGTCCATACAATAAAAGACACAAGAGTCCAAAACAACTTTATATAGATGAACAAACTCTTTAATTTTACTAATTTTTACAGCGACGTGAAATGTAGATTATATATTCACGTTATCATTAGCTGTGTTGAGGCTCTTGTCATCTCAGCGTATCCCGTTACATATGGGCACAGACACACACTCATGTATATAATCCTCTTCATTCTTACTGAGCTCAGAAGTGTGGTCCAATAGCGAGGTTCCCCAGAGCTCTGTACTTGTCCCATTTAAAATTTGTATGTGTGAGATTAAGAAGTCAGGGAATGTAAACGGGCCACTGGTGGCTCACAGTGTGTTAGATGGGGAAGGGAGGGGAATGTTGAGAGTGCAAGGGGACAGTGCCAGCGTTTCCCAGCAGCAGAGGTGCTGTCGGTGGTGAAACACTGAGGCTTGAGGTCGGCGGATGGGGTGTTTCTTCCGTCTGTGCATGTCATAGCCATGGGTGGTCTGGCGTGCTGCACTCCTTATCTGGAAGAGTGCAGGACACTGAAGACAAGTGATGATGCTCCCCCTTAGACTAGCAGAGATGGGGGCTCAGAGCCATTATACAGCTCAACTTGAATGGAAACATACTATCCAAAAGCTCCCTAAAGAGTTGTGACTTGTAAAAACCTACATAATCTAATAATTCACTCATATTTTTTCCCCCAGTGTGCCTACTCAAGGGTTGAGTGATGATGATGTTTATTCAGATAAAATCAGGCATAATCTTGGCACACTGTTCAGTTTATTTCTTGAGGCCTTTACTGTTTGCCGCAACTCATTTCTTTTTTTAATAAAATAAATCAGATTCTGACTCCCATGAACAAGGACTGGTTTACTGTTATGTTCTGTTTATTATACAAGTGCGTGGGTAAAAGAGAGTGCGCTGCACGAGTAACTGACATGCACAGAAGTGTTTATTGACTTTACTGACTTGCACAACCAATACAACAATTATTATTAACAAAAAAAAAAAAAATATTCTGCAATTATATGCAATTAAGATTGAAAAAGAAGAATCTTTAAAACTTTAAAACAGATGCAAGTGCACCATAAAAGTATCATGAACGTGGTCTGTTTGTCTTCTGAAGATGATCGAAAGACTGATTGAAGACTGAACAAAGAAATTTTGTTATTGTGCAACACTTTTGTGTTATTTATTTACTTACATCCTTTTTTTGTTGTGGTATGAAAGCTTTACTCCATCCACTGTAATTCCATGGAAAAGAACAACTAGCTCATTATTAAACATTTCTTCTTCTGTGTTCTATTGAAGAAAGAAACAACATAAGGGGGAGTTAGTAATGAAATAATTAACCCTTGTGTGGTGTTTACAACCCAATTTCCCCCGTGGTGTTCCCGGTCAAAAATGACCGGACTATAAAAAATAGCTTATAAATCTCTCATTATACTATATTTTCACCCAATATTGGATTCAATCTTTTTGTCAACTTGTTCTCTTTCAGTTAGGACTGGTTTTATATTTCTATTTGCATCTGATTAATCGTAGGCCTCATTTATTTGATAGTAGGCATCTAATTTTTTGAGTAAAAAAAACATTATTTTTGAATAATTTTGGGAATATTAAATAAAATCTGAAGAAAATTGGCACTGTTGATCACACTAGTCTACTTTAATTTTTCACCAGGAATTTTGTTTTGAAAAACTTTTATTTTGTACAATATGGCACATTGTCACTCTCGTGGTGTTCCCGGTCAAAAATGACCGGACTACAAAAAATACCTTATAAATCACTCGTTATGCAATATTAACACCACAAGAGTGACAAGGTGACAAAACCCCCCCTAAAAAATTAAGAAAATTGTCACAAAACATTTCAGAAGTATTTATACCATTTGTGAAACAAGTCACTAAGTTTCAGTCCAAAGCGATAACATTAACTAGTATTTTCGGGAAAAAGAAAATCTTCTCCGGGTCAAAATGACCCGAACACCACATGAGGGTTAAAAAAAATTGTAAACTTTTTCTTTAAGTGTTTTGATTTTGCATTATGGAGTTTGTTTTCAAAACAACCGTGCATGCAGGTTTATATTTAACGTCTCTGGAAGCCAAATCAGCCTTTAGTTAAAACAGGAAGAAAAACTGGTGAGAAAAACAGCGCGCAACCTAAAGGACAGATCTTGCCATTTTTGTGTGTGTGTGTTTTTGTTTTTTACAGGGGTGAGCCGTCCAGAGACCAAAAACACTCTGTGCACGCAGCTCTATTCGAAAGAAAAAATTACGTCTAATAACATTTAACGATCTGGCATGTATCATTTTGTTTCCCTCTGTTCACCAGTATCATTAAGTGGCCGAGCACTTCTGCCACATCTGAATCTCTTGAATGGTATTTATCGATGCAGCGCTTGCAGAGCTGCAGAAAAGTTTCTTACCGCTCTGCACAGTACAGCCCATGGACGGAAGTTACCCACATGCTTGCATACTACTTCTCACACACATCAGGCCATATCCACAAACACAGTACCTCCAGGCATTGTGCTAGTTCAAAGGTATGACCAATAAATGATCAGAGAGACGGAGACAAACTGTACACTGCCACTTCTGTGTTGTTTAATGACATAAAAGAACAAAAAGAATGGAGCAACTAGAACAGGCAAATTTACATAAATGTATCTAATAACATAGCCTTCTGTAGATCAGTGGTCTCAACCAGGGGGCTGGGGTCCACTCGTGGGCCTCGAGATGACTTCAAATGATTTGAAATAAGACAAAACAAGCGTTAAAATAAGCTAAACAACCAAAAAAATCAAGATATTTTAATTCACCCCTTCAACAACATTCACTTTTTTTTTTTGTCTTTTCTAAAAACCTGTGTCTTGAAAAACCTGGATGTAGGAGATAGCTAAAGTTATAAAATTACATTGGAATTTTGAGTAAATACTGAGTATTTTTCCTCTTTATAATGTAAATAACAAACAATTGAAAAAAGTCACGGGTCCTTCAAATATTGTTGTGGACAATGGGTAGCCTTGGTGTCAAAAATGTTAAGAATAACTTCTATAAATTTCCATTGTTTTGATTGAAAGCTAATAATAATTAATACAAACTAATGCAATTTTTTATGCATAATTCTAACTTTAAAAACATGGTTTTGTCAGATTAGTTAACTTCTGGGGACACACAATGTGTGGCTAATCAAACGTATGAACACGCACTCAAGTGATTCATGTCTGATATTAGTCTACTACCTTTCACTTCCTTTTCCCAATTCCAGTCTTCTAGTTTAAAGTTTCTGTTCTTTCACTCCCTTTCCTTCATTGCTCTAATCAGCCACATTTGTCATTTGTTACATAAACTTTGACAGCTTTCCCACCTCTCTCACTTTCTTTCATGCGCTCACTTATTATTTTACTTTCTCTCATTTTCCTGGAGAATTCACTTCATTCCAGACCTCTGCTCTCCTTTACTCATTCTCACAATCTGTGCTTCTCTCTCTCTCTCTCTCTCTCTCTTTCTCTCTCTCTCTCTCTCTCTCTCTCTCTCTCTCTTTCTCTCTCTCTCTCTCTCTCTCTCTCTCTCTTACTGACATTGTGCTGATAGAGGGATGGAGGCAGTGCACACACCTGGCACTGTCTGTATAACTGGCTCCAATTACACGCCACGAGCCCAGTGCCGCACACAGAGGTCACACACACACACACACACGCATACACACACTTTCTCTTGGCTTGACACAAAGGAGGAACATCTGTGAAACCAAAGCATCGGGCTCATTAGCAATCAGCAGGGACCGGGACAGAGCGGACAACCCAGCATGCCATTAATACAAATCAAGTATATTTATACTTGATTTGTATTTATACTTGATAATACACACCAGGAAAAGAGAGGAGGGATGCGCAAAGCTACATATTTTCATAATCGACTAGTCGTCAGGTTGTCTGAACAACTTGACTAGTAATTCTAAGGAAACCCTGTTTAATAATGCTAGTGCGAGTTCAAACAACTAACGATAATTAGGGGAGCTCATCCCTAGAGGAGAGGAGAGGTAAACAGAAAGAGTTCAGTTAGTCTGCCCTTCTGTGAGTCAGACTGCGTGATAACATCATGACCCGCTACAGAATCATTGGATTTTCTGCCCCCCTGGGCAAAAGTCCAAAGCCCTTCAGTAGTGTTTGTGCACTGACATGCGTGAATGTTTAGAGGTTATTGGACACCTCAGGAATCTTTTGCTGGCTACTGTTTAAGGATTTTTCTTATCGACGATGCCACATGCTTCTTCAAGTATTACAGGATCCCAGAAACCCCCTTGCAGTCTGACTCAATTTTTAATATACTACCGTTCAAAAGTTTGGGTCAGAAGTTTTATTTTTTTTATATATAGTTTTAAAAAGCTTTTATTCATCAAGGATTCGGTAAATTGATCACACGTGATCCTATAAAGACTTTTATATTGTTACAAATGATTTCTGTTTGTAATATTAGTGAAAAATGAAGCACAAATATTAAGCAGCACAACCGTTTTCAAGATTGATGATAGTAAAAATAAATTCTTGAGCAACAAATCTGAAGGATCATGTGACACTGAAGACTAGAGTAATTCAGCTTTTCCATTACAGGAATAAATTACATTTTGAAATATATTCAAATAGAAAACAGTTAATAATTGTAATAGTGTTTCACAATATTACTGTTTTTACTGTTTTTGATCAAGTAAATGCAGCTTTTGTGAGCATAACAGACTTCTTTCATGAACATGAAAAAATAGCGCACACCCTCAAATGTGGTACAAAAGTACAAATAATGAAGTGGCACAAATTAATGTTGTACTGATGCAGAACTGCCAAACGTTTTAGGAAGTACTTAGGAACATTGAAGCAGTTTGAGGTGATAATTTTGTTGTGAGAAAGTTTTGAAGTTTCAATGCCTTTTAGAGTGGTTTGCCCCAGTACTGCATTAGGTTAAATGATTATATCTGTGTTTTCCCCAGATGATCGCAGCAAATGAACTGTGAAGTACACAGACTCTGAACTCACTGTGTATGTGCGTGTGTGTGTGTGTCCTGTTACACCAGCCAACAGCCAGTTTAAAAAAAATAAAAAAATAAAAAAATAAAGGAAAGCAGTAATGCATTAGATCAGATAAGCAATTTTCAGTTGCACATTTGTTGTAACTCAGCACAAATGTTTTTAAATTTTATTTTTGCATTTCCGTTTTGTAATGCGAGTGGCACTGAAATTACTTGTAGTTATATATATTTACCATTATGTGCCTTTTGTATATTTTTTTTGAATATTTATGCTTGTATCCCAACTCACCAACTTGCCCATGCAGACCAGAGGTTAAGTATTTCCCATCATTCAAAGGGTGTTAATATTATTTTAGGAAGGTGTTAAGCTCCTCATTAGTGGTGTTTAAAACAGAAGTGCAGCCTTATTGACAACAGAACATGTCAAGACCAGGGTGACCAGACATAAAGGGGTCTGGCTTATTACCACAAACTCTGACTCTCTCTCTCTCTCTCTCTCTCTCTCTCTCTCTCTCTCTCTCTCTCTCTCTCACCACACAAACTCCTCTCTGTGCCTCCTTGACAAATAGCAGAGCCTCCTAATCTCATAATTATGGTGTAATCTCCTTAATAGCATAATGCTCCTAAACTTTACTGAGTATATATAAATATATAGAGAGAGAGAGAGAGAAATAGAGAACAAACGGTTCTCCTCCAATTGGTTCATGCATGCTTTTGGTCAGCCATTAAGGCAGTGGTTGATGTTTGATGGGCCTTGAATATCCCCAAAAATGTGCTAACAAATATTCTCTCATAATGATCCTGTGCGGAGGGGAGGTTATGCTTCAGTGAACGGTCCATTACTGCGGTTATGACAGTGGTACAGGGGTCCGTTGTATCTCACTGAGGTTGTGTGATAGCACACTCACCATTACAGATGGTGACTCAAGTCATTCGCAAGCTCGTTATCTCTTTCCCTCCACTGCTGTCATCCCGGTATCGATTAGTTTGTGTACCTCAACACACACTTCCACTTGAAGCTGTCTGAGAGGTATGTTAGTTTATGTCTGTGGTATTATTTTCATCAGAACTGCATAATATCCTTTTTTAAGTGGTTCAAAATCACATTCGCTTAAGCTCTTAGACCATTGTGGTGTGTGTATTGCCTTCTGCCCATTTATCTGGCAAGTTCTGGAAAAGTTTTGCAGTTATTCTATTAATTTAAAAGGCTGGGGAAAAAACACCTTTGTAAGGCTTGTGTAAATCTGTACATTGTGCAATATGGGTACCTCTGACCTTTTAAAGGCCTAGGTCACCTGACATAATTTTCTCATGTCATTCCAAGCCTGAAAAAAGCAATCATACACGTTTGGTTTGTAAGAGTGAGCAGCATTCATTTTATTTATTGGTGTTTATTTAATTCAATAATGTTTTAAATTAACATCTTCATATTTTCAAGTTTCAGTTTTAGTGATTTTATGTGCTTTTGTTTATTTATTTATTTATTTCTATTTAGCTTTAATTTATTTTTATTCAGTTTTAGTCATTTTAGTACACCAGCATCTAAAACACACCACACAATGCTGGTCTTTTCAGAAGGGTTAGTTCAGTTGAATTGCACACTTTGTTGCACACTGAAGTGGTCATGTGTGTTTGGCTTACACCCCCGCTCACCTTGAAAGAAGATGAAGAAGACTTACTGCATTGGAAGCAGATGGAAGCACCTACTGCAGATTTTTAGAGCTTTAATAAGCCCACATCTGCCTGCTTCCTCTCTCTCTTGCTCATGCTTTATTGTGACTTCATAAAGGAACAACTGAGGAAAGGGAAGGATGGAGGTACTGGGTAAGGGAGTAGAGGAAAAGGGATGAGTAGTTAGCTTTCATGGATCACAGCCCCTCTTTCTGTGTAGTCTAAGTAAGCCAATATTGCAGTAATCTGGAGTAAATCCGGTTTAATTAAGCTACAGAGGTTTAAGGGGCAGCGTTAGATTAGAAGCACATTGTACATGGTGGGAGTGTGCCATGCTCTCTGTCCTTTGATCTCATACATACACACACACATATGCCACACATACACCCATAGAACTGGCACAGTCTCCAAGTGGGCCGTTCCGCTGGTGCGTATAGCCCAAGCGCGTTCTGATATTCATTTTCCCAGGTTGACAGGAGCTATTAGTCATGTGGAGGATGGCTATGTTACATCGCTACAGGCTAAAGAGCACCACATTGAGAAAAAATCTCTGTATGTACTTCAAAACCGCAACAGCCCTGGAACTACTTGCCAACAATTTTTGCTTTTCTGTTAAATTGTTCGTAGGTGTGGCAGCATGTGACACCTCTTATATTCTGGGCAAAAGATGTTCCATGCACTTGCTGCCTTAGGGGCCAAAGCCTGTTTTGCTGAGAGTTGCATAAAAACAGGATGCTGGAGTGCAGCACTACAGATGTGCAGAAAGATCGGGCGAGGTGAAGAGAAGTGAGGGAGACGGGGAAAGGAAGATAAAGATTTTTTTTTGTACCAACTCATCAAAAAGGTGACTTTTGGGTAAATGAGTGTCCTGTCTCATGGCTGGAGGTTCAAGGTTTCTTTTTTTGCATGACCGTTATGCATTATAGGGCTCAACAGTAACTGTGAGAAAGAGTCTGAGAGTTTTGGGCCTTTGCTGTGTTGCCAATGAAAAGGTCATCCATTTGTGTATGCCATTTAAACAAAAAAAACTGTCATATTCTCTACACTGATTTGTAGCTGTGCACCTGCATCTACAGTAGATGTGTGTATATTATTTTTTACATTTCTTAAAACTAAAATTCATTAAATTTATAAAACTACATTTTTTTACACCACTTTTGTGGTGAGGCTAGTGAAAATGATGGCAGGGCAAGTTACAATTGGAACTGCTAGCCTGACCAGGCAAGCAGAAATAATAATAATAGTGCATTAGTTTAAAAAGAAAGTAAGGTCAGACAGAATTTGTGCCCTTTTTTGCATTTATTTTGGACTTAAAAACTGTAATTCTGGAATGGATGCGGTAAAAGGAGTTGAGGGGGGTTATATTGCTAGCTAAATGCATGATCACATTACCAAAAATAAACAAACGTATAAAGATCAAACGAGGAGTCAAATTGTGTTTTAAACCCAAATAACTTTTCATAGAATTCCATTTGATTCCATTTGATTTGATGCAGGCCTAGTGATTAGTCAACCAGTTGAATATGTATCCCCGGTGGTCCAATCAAATTGTTCCCACGTAAATAGAAACAGAGTATGATGGCAAACATTTAAACTTGGACCTGAGGAGTATCGTTTTTTGCACAATATTTTACTGTGGGTAGTCATAGTTTTTTTAAATTTTTTTATTACCTGGCAGACAGAGGAGCTACAGGCGTGCCAGGCTTGCCCTGATCCTTCATTGTTTATGTGCATGTTGAGAGTGTGTTTGTGGGTCTGAGCTTGTTTTCTCAGGTTTATATTCTGAAGTAGCACTTGGCTGCGGGCTGAAAGCAGTTACACTTTAATAGGCCAGTTGTTTACTCTTTTCTGCAGACCACTCTGGATGCACTCTAGTTTAGATCCCTCCTCCTTGCTGGCAGGTACGCTTTGAGCCGTAAAGTTAATGTTGTATCGTGCCCACCACATCTTACTAACTGATTTTAACAATCTGCCCAAAAAAGTGCCTGTCTTTTATAATAGCTGTAGGTAATGCAAGCAAGCTTGAGAAATAGACCCACCTCTGTTTTAGGTCTACCCCATTCCGACTTATTCAACACCACAGGGTGACAAACACCGTGAACTCACTGACTCAGAAAAGACGCTGTATTCACATGGGTTGCATGAATAGATTTTGGGCCCATAAGCTTTCCGTTGCACCCTGAAAGGAATAGATTAAAAAGAGACAGGGGGTCCGGTGGGGGAGTGTGAGTGGTGGGAAGAAGGGATGAAAGAAGAGGTGTGCTTGCCAAAAGCTGGACCTTTTTACGTCTGGCCAAGAGGCAGCATGAATGCCACATGCACCTGATCTTTCATCTCCTCTTGCTCATAGGAAATAGAGAGCAGATTGGGCTTTGGTTTACGTGATGCTCTTGATTGAGGACAAAGAGGAAAAGTTGTTATTGCGGTTAGCCATTGCGTGATCTACAATATAGAGGTCTGGCTTTGATGGGACTCAACCGTACCCTGTAATGGTGACCAGAGAACCCATTGAACCCAGGACAGGCGTAACAATAGCTAAGCCTTCTGTCGAGACCTTAAGAAGGGCAATGCTGGTAGAGAGAGAGAGTCTTAACCCTGGCAGACAGCTCCTTAAGGAATGTTTGGATTGGACCACATCTGCACTGAGGGGTACACCGCTTACACTATGCGGAACATAGACTTATGCAGAATGGTGAAGCTATCGGGCCGCTTTAAGCCAGGATTGCATTTGTGGTCTCTCCAACATGATCCCCTGCTGATAGCTCGAACAGGACTTCCATTCCCACTACTGTAAAGACTATAATTTACAAAATTTGTTCAACTATTTGTTGTACTTGTTGATGGTCAGTGACATGTACAATTATGTCCGTCTCTCTCGTACGGCTGGCATCCGTTTCATAAGGGCCTGGCTCTTGGTAGAAAGAGTTTGGCCACTGCTCTATTTGTCCTTGCTGAAAATTGCACAAGAACTGTCCCAGAGGTTGTGAGTAATTGATGAGTACATATGTTTTTGGGTTTTGCTCTTTAGATTCTATGTTTCGCTCTCTCTACACTACCCCCTCGCTTGGTCAGTGGAGACTCTGTCTTTTTTCACAACTTTTGGCTTGGAATGTAAACCTCCTCCTCAGGCTTTGAGCCTATAGATTATATGACATGACCATTTAAGGGCCATTCCTAAGCTGTCCAGTTCTTCAGCAGTTAAGCGCCATCTTTATAAAGGTCACCTGCTGATTGCCGTTGGTTTATCTATGACTGAGCAGGTCTCTGAAGTCTATTGCTCCACAGTGGTCCATAATGAATCATTTAACAACAGTGTTGGGCTTCCTCAGAAAAAAAGTTACATTTGTGTCGGATGTTTTTGATTTGATCTCTCATACAGGCTGTCTGGCCCAAGCCTAATGTCTGGATTTTCTAAGCACTTAGTGTAGTTAAACTCAGGGGTGGTCTGCTTCCCTCAGAAGAGGCTTTAAGGGTTCACATCGAGCCAAGGCTGATTGTACACAAAAAGGTCAGATGCTGGAGGAAGCCCTGTGTATTTCCTACATGTCAGACTCATAACTGTGAAAATATAGTGTAATAGATGCACCTGGCTTAAAAACAAAAACTAATCAGTGCTAAGTAGTTCATCCAATTTGTAAAACCAGCATTACAGACTCTCTTGCATCTGCATGTAACGTGTTTACAAAGAGAATGCAGATACATGCGTGGCTGTCTCAATGAAGGTCAACAAATATATGTCCTCAAGTCGTCCTGGGAAGTTCCTACTAATGAGATTGGATGTTGTAATTAACCCCCCCAAAAAATATTTTTGTTGGAACACAATGAATGCTTTGAGCAATTGCAATTTTTTTGCTTTTTTGTTTTACCTACCAACAAGCACAGCACGGGTTTTCATGCAACTGCTACAAAATGTGGTGCTAAATATGTGAATTGGGTATATAATTGATGCTTTATGCATTTGACCATGTAGATTGGTCTCTTAAGGCCGTTGCCTAAAAAAAAAGACATTTTAAAATTATTAACAGTTATCAAAAGGCAATCAAAATGAATTGTGCAGTTAGCATTCATAATTTAGAAACAATATTATGTCTAGGATGGACATTCACATTGATTATTGTGACATTGTGATGTCATTCACATTCACAAACTTTGTATACGATTGTTTTGACGACTTGAAGGCAGCACTTGCCTGTGCCATCAATACACAGGACCTTTGTGAAAGCATTCACCACTCTGTTTTCTATAGTGAATCAAGGCTCTGTTGAGCTTAAAGTTGATTTACACAGTCTTGCAATATATATATATATATATATATATATATATATATATATATATATATATATATACACACCGAGACCAACAATGGCTAAATGTCTTGCATGCAGACACTATTATAAAATCCACCTGTTTTTTTTTTATGTTGGCTTCCAGCAGTGTAGCACTAGGTACCATGTGCATTCAAGCGAATATGTCGTAGTCTGTATTTACACAGCTGCAAGAGGACAGGAGCAAGTCAGGTGAAGGCCCTGGCCTCATGCTGGCCCAGCAGGATCCTCTGTGAGCAAACGTTCACAACTCGGGCCATGATTCAGAGACACTGTCTGCCTCTGCAACCACTGCTTTCACTCCAAACATCGTCCTTCCTGTCTGGAGAAGAGTGATAGGGCAAAGCTAAGAAACCGTCCTTCCTGTCTGGAGAAGAGTGATAGGGCAAAGCTAAGTACTAAACTTAGTATATCTACTAAGTTTATCTTAGTAGATATACTAAGATAAACTTAGTATATCTAAGTCAGTACATGCACTGACTTAGAAATACATCTTCAGAATCATACTCATACAAACACTAAGGAGAGAATCTTCAAAGTGACCTACTGAGGTGTGTTGGTTAAACAGTGAAGTAGGGTCTCGCTGGTTGCTGCCGGTGGTGTGGTTCGAGACTTCGTGAAAAAATGGATGGCTTCTCAAGGGTGACTGCTGTAACCTTATACTGTTGTGCTTGGCAGCATTTCCTCAGACTCACCGATACGTGTCTGCCCTATTTGGACAGTCTCTGAGCACAGGGCCCCTCAGGTGGGAACTCTTAATGTGTGTGAGAGAGAAATAAGAATCAGAAAAGCAAGACAGACATTCTCTAGCTTTTTGTCCGACTCCTGTTCTCTAGCAAGAAAAAAGGATGCCAATCCAAAGATTCACAAATTGATTTTGTCCCCAAGAGCTCTCTGAGAGTTTGGGTGTGGGGTCAACATATATCACTAAGCCTGGTTATTCACTTTTCCGGCATGATAACAGAACAGCCCATGTCTCCACTTTCTCCTGTTCCTCCTGAGACAGTCTGAGAGCTATTTTTGCCCTTTGAATCTATAATTAAATCTCTAGATAGTTAGATAGCGGACAGCCCTTACTGCATGGGTGTAAAGAGTCCTGGCCAAGACTGTGACTGATGAATCTATCCCCTCATTGACAAGTTTTACCTGTAATTACAGTCATCATCTCCCTGTTAAGCCTGCCCTGACATTGAAAACCGCTCTGCTAGATCATTGGAGTTAATAGGTTTTGTAGAAAAGTGTTTTCACCGGATTCTCAGAATTTGAGAGCAACATATATAGTAGTTTTCTTACAAGCATTCTGCACACAGTAATGACCCTCTGGCCAGAGAAGAAGTTTTCATAGTTTGTTCTTAATTACTCTTGTAGCCTCAAGTACCCCAGCTATGATCTCCAGCCATTATTTACAGATTGCCTGAGGTTACTAATATTCATTGAGCTTCACATATGAGTTTATTAATTGGGGATGTGATAGAGAGAGAGAGAGTGTGATAAAGGTGCAAATGGCAGGTCTGCTTGTTTAAAACCAAGCCAAGAGTTTAAAACTCTGCCAAAGTGTCCCTGTAAAGTCGTTTTTCCCATGTGTTAAAGTAAAAGCAAAATCTAATCTGCAGTCAGAAAAAAACTTTGTTTGTGAGCTTGGAGTGTTTTAGCATAGTACAGCTTATTAGAGCTACTGAATTCAGTGCTGTTGTGTTTATAATTAGTTGTTAGTGTCCCGGATAATAACTATGCCGTGGACCAATGTACTTTTTTTTCGACCTCTTCTGCCTCACAGAATTATTTGCTGACATCCCTTCTAATCTCCAGCTGTGGGTCTCTTGGCAGGTCTGCAATTTTCAAATATTTTGAAAGTGTCTTATGTCACCTTGATGCCTTACTTGGAGAGTGAAGTGGTGCAGATGTATGTATGTGTTAATGGGTCGAAAAAAGAACATGGACATCACAGTCCTGTAGAGTAGGGTACATCCAGATGTCAGCACAGGTCCTGCTTAGTCATGGATATGCGCTCGATAAGAATGCACCAATATCCATTCAGGTCGCTGATGATAAGATACAAGGCTGGACAAATACAGATAGTCCTATATTCACAATCATAGACAAGCAGGCAAATCAACTAACTTATGCAGCTTGCTTGACACAAGCACTTCCTTGGTACGGTCGTTGACATTCCCACATTGAGAGCCGGTTTGATGATAGTTATGCAATATCATCTGGCAGAGAGAGTGTGAGAGAGGGTAGGAAAGTTATTAGCCAACTCTTCTTTAAAACTGCTGTGATTGCATTCATGCTTTCTCTGTCCTCATTCCCACAACCCACTGTCTCACAGGAAACTATGAATCTACACAAAGTCTCAGAGGAAACACAGATCCAAATGCGTGAAAAGTTTGTTTTCTTGAATTAGCGTTGCAATAAAGTGTTTAGTATCATGTTTTACTGCTAAACTGAAGATGGTTCCTGTTGCTACTGGCTTAACTCGATTGGCCTGTACAACTTGTAAAAAATCTAAAGAACACACATTCCCAGAGAGTAGGACGCACATAAACTGCACTGTACATGTTATGCTTTTATGAAATTTGACTTCAAAGACTCTGTGTCAGCTTTGATGAAACACAAACTGCTGTCTCAGTCAAGCGTCTGGGTGATCTTGCTTTCTCGTTTTTCTCAGTTGTATCTGCCGGTGTACACTTACAGATAGATGGCAGGGTCATCCGGAGCCCTGTGTGATCTGACACTGTGGGAGAGATACTTTGATGCCACCTTCACCTTCCCACAGCTTCCAGACAAGAGTTTTCCAGTCTTTTCTTGTTCTATTAAAAGAGCATAATATATTGCCTGAAAGATAAAACAGTGCTAGTGTCTCCAGACCTGCATATTCATGTGCTTGCCAGTTTTTGTATGTGGGCCCTCTTAACAAAACTTATGTTACCATATGTAACCATCCCATATTTAGTTTGTTGTAATGCTGGAACACACAACTTGCTGGAAAACCAGGTCATAAGTTGGTCCAGGTGGGTTCTGGCACATGGTTGGTAGTTGCTGGTCCAAACTGGTCTACCAGATTAAATCAGCTTTATGAAGTTGGTCTATTAGATTAAAACCAGGTGTACCACCTCAAGTTGGGTTTCATTAGATTTCCCACATGGTATATGTACATGTAATGCCAATTGAGAGTATATTGTACATACATCTCCCCCTCAGATAAGTTTTTTTTAAAAGCCACCTGCACTCTTTTAAGGCTCTACACACAAAAAAGCCATCAATACCTGTCTGAAAAACCTGTGTGTTTGAAGTCTTATTCTTCACCTCAGCTGGAACTGATACAAATGAGCATCTCTGTTTATCTCCATCACTCCAGATAGGCAGCGATAAGCTGGAAGCCGATTAAAGACATAATAAAACCATAACCATAAGGCCGTAAAAGTGCTTTCCTTCAGATCAGTCGCTTCTGATGGGAGGAAACGATCAGCACCTGTTTGGACCAGATCCAGATTATTGTTTTCCCTGAGCTGTTGTTTATAATGGGGGCAGTACAGACTCCCGTGACCGCTCTTGTTTTTGCTTTCATGTCTCTCATGTTGTGTAAGAGGTTTATACTTGCTGGAAATCAGCCAGAAACATGAAGAGTGAGACTGAAACTTTGAACTGCTAAGTGTTGTCCTTTGTCTTTCAAGTGTTTGTTAGTGGTAATTTCCCTTCTGATCCACCACCTGTATGCACCGTTTCTCAAACTTGTGGGAGGATTTGTCAAAAACGATGTGAAAACATTCTTGGATTTGGAGGTAGTCAGGATCCTAATGTATTATACATTAGACCAGGGATTTCTCTTTAGTTTATCTATATCTTGGAGTTTCTCAATACTGTTGGGCTCCTTAGAGGCAGAGAAGGAGGAAGAGGAGTGGGAGGAAGGGTAGTTAGTTTGGGGTCAGCTGAGGGAGCTGGCCGAGGTCATGTGAACGGCGAAGAGAGAAGGATCCAAGAGGATTCTTTTTGGAAGATTGTCTGAGAGGATTCTTTTTGGAAAAACATCCCCCAGACTGTTACTGTGGTTTTGAATTGTTCGGAGAGTTTTAGTGCGCCATGAGCTTGCTGTCTACCTGAGTGGAACATGGCCTGTAATCATGTGGTTTCGGCTTGCGGTCCACTGATTAATTCACTTGATCCACTTGGATTAGCAAGTAGTGTGACTTTGCAACTAAGGCACTAGAGAATAGTTTATGAGTGTGACTATATGTGGGTCTCTATGTGCTTTGCTTGTATTTCTTGTGAGTGTATGTTCGGAAAAGCATACTACTAATTGTATTTATGTACTATTTAGTATGTGCATTGTGTTTGCATTCTAATGTAGAACACACTAAAATGTATATCCCATTTGCCATTCTGACCTTTTTTTAACCATGATCTTTTTCTTGACTCAGTTTTCATTCAGACTGCTAAAAGATATAGATATATGTAGTAAATAGTAACATGTACTCTAGTATTCCATTCTTATCATTAGGAAAGGACCAAAAAGGACAACAACACGGCCCAATCAAACATCCATCCACAAGCATCTTATTAACAGATCTCAGTTCTCTCAGAGGAGCACCTGATGCACGGCTCATCAGGAACAAATCCCCATCAACTCCCACTCACTCCCTCATTTCCTCCTGATAAACAGATTCAAGACTCTTTCTCTCTCTCTTATCTTCTGATACACAGCACTGATGCTGTTCGCTCATCAGGAAGGAAGTTCACTCCTCTGTTACCGTAGCGACCACGTGCGTAAAGCCCTAGTAATCTAGTGACACACTGAGCTGATTGTATCTGTGGCTCTGAATTCAATTAGCCATTGCTGCTGCAATAAGATAACCTGCTCTATCATTGCTTAAGAAAACAGAGAGCTGCTGTCTTAGACTGCATTGGTTATACTGTTTAAGACTCAAGATGACTGATAAGACACTCACTTGCAATTGCCATCAATGGAGATTGTGTCTTACTACAGCAGTAAAACTCTATTTGTCCATGTTGTTGTGTTTCGATAAAAATCTTGACCTGTTATACTAATTAAACTCTGTTAGTTGCGGAAATTAACCTGATAGATCAGAGCAGTTTTGGTCTAATGTCATTTCCTCTGCAGGAGACTGATATCCTGTCCATGTTAACATCTACTGACTTCACTCTGCTTCCTCCATACATTGCAGACCCTCCTGATTGTCTTCACATGCTCATTCACTGACATTTGCTCTCCGTTACATTCCCAGTGAGCTGCATCCCCTCATTAAATATATATATATATATATATATATATATATATATATATATATATATATATATATATATGCAAACTTGGGCACCCCCAGGATAGTGCTTGGGGGTCCACAGAAAATTTGGTAAGAACAAAAGGGCTTTTAAACACATTATTACTGTTTCATTTTTCTTAATTCTTTTAAAAGATTGGTTGGGAATTATGAGATGTATTGTGATTTATTTTATTCTATTGACAACCCTCATTTTCAGCAGTGAGAAATGCTACATTGTGTATACTGCATAAATTATGTATAAATCACAATAGAAATACTTCATACATTTTCAGTTCATCTGTTTTTTTCATAGTTCTATGTAAAAAATGTTTGGGGGAAAATTATATAAATAATGATATAATAATATTTTTAAATATTAATTAAATATGTAATAATATTCTTTGGTTTCAGTACAATGACACTATAAAAGCTAATTATTTGTGCTTAAGGAAGAGGGTCCCTCACAAAGGAATCATCCATTTTGGGGGTCCTTACCATAAAAAAAAAATAAAAAAAATCCTTTGTGTAAAAGATAATGACAGTGAAGAAATGGAGATTGATGAAGTTTTGATAGGTCACATTCCAGATATATTAGAGATGAAATAAAGAAGATAAAGTTAGAGCAGAGCTTGTTTGGTGGTCCTATCTTAAATCGTTTGCATGTGCTGATTGTGGGAGCACAGACATGGTGGTTCACCTCTCACTGTCCACAACTGCTGATAAATGATGTGAAAGTTCATGATACAAACTCTTAGATCTTCTAACTTAATCCATCCAACGAGAGACCGCGAGTGAAAGTTTAACAGGTATCTGCCTGCTGAGACCATATTTAACCTATGAGGTGCTTCTGCAGCTCACCGAAGTAGCAGGTCTTAGACGGTGAGGGAGATGAATGAATGCAGAAGTCAAACAGAGAGGAGATAAGGCTAATATTTACAATGAGAGCCCAGCCCAAGGCCGCATACCTGCCATGCTCATCTGACCTCAGGGGGCGTGTAGGGGGGTTTGGGATTCTGAGGAAAAGAGACAGGAGATCATTACTGCCTCAGAGGCACTGGGGATATTTAGCAGAGCTCCATACAGACACACAAAGTTGAATGTGTGTCAGTTGTATTGCTGATATGAACAATGTGAGGAGCAGTGCAGTCTTTATCTAAAGTACTTAATCACTGAATAAACTGTAGGTTTTTTTTCTCCTCTCATGTAATTCAGTCATTGTGCATTTTCACTTTTGACCTTTTTTTAGTCTTATTTTGGAGAAAAGGAAAGGCAGACAGGAAAATTAGCATTTTAGATTAAACAGATCCCTCTTCCTAGACAATTTTTTTATTTTTTTTATTATATATGGTTCTTAAACTTGATATTAATTTGATGTCATCACAATATGATGACGGCCTTGCAAGCGCACTTCCTTCCTATGAAAGGTAGCTATATATGAATTGGTATAGCTATTCATATATAAATACAATTTAGTATTTATTTATTTCCATGTGGACCCCGAGCACCCTCTTGCATTCCCCAGTAAAAAAAAAATTGTAACCAGATGGTTTTCTAAAGACCTATATATTTAAATTATAATATTAAAAGTTAAAGAGGTTCATTTTTTTGGTGCTCTTTGAAAACTGGTAATAGTACCATAACAGATTAGGATTCATTTTAATTTATGGTGCTCAAAAAAGCCACAGGCCATGTCCTGAGTAGAATCTGATAGCGATATTGTGTTCGGGGCTTTTTGTCCATGTTTTCTTGCACACATGATCACAGAGGAAATCGGGCATGGCACTTGTGAAGAATTATACGGAGAGTTTCCCAGCGCGGATGACTCTGCTCTGCTTCTGCGTTCAGGGCACATTTAAAACAATGCAGCAGGTGCAGAGTCTTCTATGAGCCGTGAGGTGCGAAATATCAAGTTTGTGTGGGAGAACTGCGGGTCTGTATGGAGCTACAGCACTTTTATCAGGTGCACTAATATGTAGAATAGGAATGACAAATGCTTTGCCCATGTGTGATATGTCATATTATGAAAGAAACAGAGTTTTGTCAGCAGTGTGTGTGAGTGTATGTGTGTGTGTTTCAGGGGTAAGATGGGTTTGTGGTGACAAGGGCATTACCCCTACGGCAGCAAAATATCACTTTTCTGCCCATTGGGAAGAATTACCGACATGAACCACAGAAACCAGCAGTCGGGTTTGAGTTACAGGCAGCAGATTTAAAGGTCTTTTCTGAGCAGGCTGTATCATTTACAAAGCATTCCCCAGGACTGCATTTTTATCGGTCAGTATGACTCATGAGTTGGGCCAGAGAGCAGATATTCACAGAGCCACTGTTAATGCATGTTGTTTAGAGATTTTTTTTTTTTTAAAGTCTGTGCCAGTTTACATCGCCAGAGATGAACGTTTTTGGTTTTGTGGTAATTAGTGGTTTCTCTCTCTCAGAAAATCATCACGCTCTTAAAAAGTTTCTTTTATTTGCCGTTTCGTGTTCAAAGAGGCCAGAGTTAGAGTCTGATGAATGACTTTAAAGCGACCAAAATACATATGTTAGAAAAACCTCCAACAGAGCCGCCTAAAAGCAGTACATGACCCAGTGAAAAAGGGGGGAAAATGATAAAAGCGTGAGAAAAGAAACTAAAAAAGAATAAACGAAAAGAACAAACAAACTAAAGTCATTTCGTTTGTTTAACGTTGCTGCTGTGTTGTGGATGGTTTTTGTGGGTGTTGTTATGTGATTCTAAATGAATTTTAGTAGGGTGTTCTGGATGGTAGCGAGGTGGTTAATCACTAGTCCAAACAGTCTTTAGTCTCATCCCTAAATATGGCTCAGTTCAGTGGGACTTTTTTACCCTTTTTATTGTCTACCAAGCGAAAAATGAAAGTCTGAATACGCAGGAAAGTAATTTACGTTTAATAGTAGTGATGCACTGAATGTTGTTTTTTTTTTTTACGAAACTGAAATTACAGTTGTCATTTAGTGGAAAACTCAAACTGAAAATAAAGGTCTGGTAACTGGGTAATTCTGAGGTGATAAATTAAAGGTGCAGTATGCGATCTCACAGAATTGTTGTTGAACACTGTTGATATTTGAAATCAACCCAAACAAACCCACCTCCTCTCTTCAATGCTCCGCCTCCAAAATTCACAAACACTTTACAGCCCGGACTTAACCGCCTCGCTCTGAGCTGGTCTCGAACCCCAATCGCCGGCATGCGAGGCTGGTGTGCTAACAAGGATGCTTAACACCGCATTCTCTAATCTAGTGTCACTAGCTGGCCTCCGTTACACACACAATACAAGACTGGATGTCTATTTATCATAGCAGAAGCGAAGCAAACGAAAAATGAAGCAAAGATGATGAACGAACGACAGGGAAGCACAAAAAAAGGACATACAGTACACAAGAGTAAAGAGTTGGTTGTTAGTCACCAGCAATTCCGCAGCTCCAGACAAACAATGACACTCAAAACTGTCCTGGAAAGCTTTTATAATATTGACGCAGGTCATAAAGCTCTTGCCTGATCATAACCATTCTTTTTCCAGTGATATTCCTCTGAGATTTTCTCTTTTGTATTGTCTGTCATCTCTCTTTCAACAGTCTTTCTTCAAATCTCCCTCTTGCTCACTCTCTCTCCTCCACCATCATACTCCCCCTAATGCTGATTGGCTACACGTTTGTTGTGGTGCTCGGTCAGACAACTTTTCAACAGCCTTTTTCAAAAATCGCTTACTGCACCTTTAAGGGGCTGTTTACATGACACCATTTTCATGCATATTATGTGTTTAGTCTATAGGCAAATGTCTTCTCCTGTATGAGCATGTTAAATTTAATGGCCATTGGCCAGTGAATCCAGACAGACACTTCTAAACTACACAGACACCGCCTGCCTCTCTGTCCTCCTTCTCTGTCTCTCACACACACTCTTTGTCCTTAGGCTTCTATCAGAGCTAATGGATGTATTTCTCAAGAGCCTTTGTTTGATGACTCCAGTGATGCCCCACTTTTCAAATTGCGAGCGACTGTCACTTTCCACGGCTATTTGGATTGGATAGACGTGCAGTCAGACTTGCCACAAAAGATGCTCTGCAGCATCGCTCCATCATTCCAGCTTCATTTATATCAAACAGACATTTACAGGCTATTAGCCTGCGCCACCATATCACTAGGATATTTACTGGTGCATCCGGAGCAAATCGGTAATAAAGTAATCATACAAAATCACACGGGCCGCTCGCCTGCTGCGTCAGTGCCTGTCGCTATGTGAGAACTTAATAGGAAGGGAAAGGCGATCTCTCCCTCTAAAGCTCGTGCCCCGCCGCCGACAGATTGAGATGCTAAATCAAAAACACGCTTTGCTTCTTCTTCTTTGCAAAGAAAGAAAGAAAGAAGAAAGAAACGCAGGAAGGGCTAGCTGGAAAATCGATTGCTTCTGTGGCTCACGTTTCCAGTTGTATCGGAGTGAAAGAGAGAGAGAGAGAGAGAGAGAGACTGAAAGAGAGAGAGAAAGAAAGAAAGCAGTCTGGGATGAGACGGCTTTTATATCATATTATGTCACCAGACGACTCAGCACCTGATTCTCTCATCAGCTTACCAGACAAACCCCCTCCCTCCTATTGCTCTTTCCCATTTTTTTCTTTCTCTCTGTTAGATGGGAGAGTACACATGCTGGCCTAGTGCCCTGAATAGCACACTATATAGTGAATAAAGAAGTTTATGGTTTATTTTTATTGTGTCAAACTATATCAAGTTTTGAGTTCAGTATATAACATAATTAAAGAAATATTCTGGGATCAGGAAAAATTAAGCTAAGTGAACCGCATTTTTGGTATAAATACCACAAACAATTAATTTTCACTCGATCTGGGTTACAGTGAGACACTTACAATGAAAGTGAATGGGGCCAATTCGCAAACTTTAGAATACTCTCTCTTTAAATATTAAGAAAAAGGAAAAAGAAAAGAAAACTTTTTTTGAATAAAGTTATATCCAATTTTGATCGCCATTACAACTTAACAGTGTAACTCTAACAAAACTGTTGATTTAATTGATTTAAACAGCTTTGTAGCTTAAATAATACACTAGTTTTTATGATACACTAATTAATGTACAGTAAGTGCTTTTATAAAAGTTCACTTCACATTTCTGCTTTTAAAATCTGCAAAAATTGGTCCTACACTAAAAAGGTTGAAGGATTTACTTTAAAACAATTTTTACTCAGAAATTGCTAGTAAATTTCACAAAGAATTACAAAGAAAATATGCCGAACAACTGTAAATGTGACCGCACCTTTACAATATGTGCCAGTTGTTGTTGTTTTTGTTGTTTGCCTATCACACTTCAGAAGACCTCCCCTGCCTTGACCTGGCCGCAGTCTCACCTGTGTTCTCAGTAATGGAGTGAGATGAGACTGTCTTCATGAATTTGATATTTAAGTTGGAGAAGACGGTAAAGTAATAATACAGAGATGTAGACCTTCATCTCTCTCTGTCATTTTTTTCCACATGAATTTTATAGTCTCTTTTGTTTCCATGGTGATGCAGTGTGTCGGCACAGTGAGGTTAAGGACAGTTGCACTGCCTCATTTTCTGTCAATCACTGTCATTCTTTCATTCAGCTCATTGTCCAACGTCATCATTCAAATACAGGTCAGGTTCACATTTACAAAAGAATCAAGACGCGATGTGCTCTTCATGAAGGACAGGTGTGTGTGTGTGTGTGTGTGTGTGTGTGTGTGTGTGTGTGGTGGGCTTGTGTTTGAAAATTATTCACATAGTGAACATCCAGATGCACATGCTGAGCAGCTAAATGCACTGACGGAGGGAAATTGTCTGAATTTTTTTATTGATTCTTTTGTTCATTTATTCATTCGTTTTACATCTGTTTCTTTGCTCATTCATTTATTGATACATTCATTAATTAATCTGATTGTTCATTCGTTTGTTTATTTATTCATTTGTTTATCAGTTTGTTTGTTACACTCATTCATTCATTTCCTCAGTCATTGATTCATTTGTTTGTTCATTCGTGAGTTGGTTTGTTAGTCCATTCGTTCGTTCGTTCGTTCGTTCGTTCATTCACGAGTTAGATTGTTTGTTCATTCATTCATTCATTCATTCATTCATTCATTTATGAGTTGGTTTGTTAGACCATTCATGTATTCATTCATTCATGAGTTGGTCTGTTTGTTCACTCATTCATTCATTCATTCATGAGTTGGTCTGTTTGTCCATTCATTCATTCATGAGTTGGTCTTTTTGTTCACTCATTCATTCATTCATGAGTTGGTCTGTTTGTCCATTCATTCATGAGTTGGTCTGTTTGTTCACTCACTCACTCATTCATTCATGAGTTGGTCTGTTAGTCAATTCATTCATTCATGAGTTGGTTTGTTAGTCCGTTCATTCATTCATTCATGAGTTGGTCTGTTAGTCAATTCATTCATTCATGAGTTGGTTTGTTAGTCCGTTCATTCATTCATGAGTTGGTCTGTTAGTTCATTCATTCATTCATGAGTTGGTCTATTAGTTCACTCATTCATTCATTCCTGAGTTGGTCTGTTAGTTCATTCATTCATTCATTCATGAATTGGTCTGTTAGTTCACTCATTCATTAATTCTTGAGTTGATCTGTTAGTCCATTCTTTTGTTCATTCATGAGTTGGTTTGTTAGTCAATTCATTCATTCATTCGTGAGTTGGTTTGTTAGTCCGTTCATTCATTCATGAGTTAGTTTGTTAGTCCAATTATTCATTCATGAGTTGGTCTGTTAGTTAATTGATTCATTCATGAGTTGGTCTGTTAGTTCACTCATTCATTCATTCATTCATTCATTCATGAGTTGGTCTGTTAGTCCAGTCATTCGTTCATTCATGAGTTGGTTTGTTATTCCGTTAATTCATTCACTCATGAGTTGGTTTGTTAGTCCGTTCATTCATTTATGAGTTAGTTTGTTAGTCCAATTACTCATTCATGAGTTGGTTTGTTAGTCCTTTCATTCATTCATGCTCATGTTGTCTGTGCATTCCTGTAGATCTGGCAGTGACAAATTCTCTTGAGATCTGGAGTGACAGATATTTGGACCCAAATGTCATGATGAAAATCCAGTCTTTTTTCCTCTCTCTTTAATGTATTCAGCATTCAGGCATATATCAAGTTAAAGATCATTAATCAAGCCCATAACTGAAAAATGACTAATAGTTAATCAACATGCTTGTGTATTCCATGTACTCAACAGGACTCATTCGAAAAATGTGTTTATTTAGTTTCAGCCACGTGGTCAGGAAAGCTGGAATATTATTTAAGCTTTTCATTCAGCTGTGACGGCCTACGATTCTCAGAGTTTAACTCCAGGGGAGGGTTTTGGGTCAGTGCAAAGGCTACAAAGGGCCACTGAGAAGTTCTCAACACCCGACCAGCTGAACTGACAAGTCATTACTGTTGTAATTTTAGATCTTAGGTTTTTTTTCGCTGGGACTGCAGAGTTGACTGCGGGTCTAGACCGACAGCAAATAGAGAAGGCCAAAGATTAAGAGTGGATATAGTGTCTTCAGATCCAAACGCTGGAGAGCTCAGGATGAGTGTGTGTGTGTGTCTGTGTGTGTTCAAGACAAAGTGAATTGTGTTTAATCTGCCAATATAGCATACAACTTGGACAACTCTCCTTCACCTTCAACCTTTCCGGATTAGAGAAAGAAGTGTGTAGGTGTGTGTGTGGGGCCTTTTAGCAACAGGCCATTAACTAATATCAATGGTGTGGCCATTGTATCCTATCTACTAAGTGTGTGTGTCGCCCAGGGCATGACTACTGCAGTTCACTCTGGAAGAAATATAATAATTTGAAAAGTTAGTAGACCTTTAGGATGGGGGGAGCGAGAAAAAGACAGAAAGAGCTGTTGCCAGGGTTCTTTTAAAAGTACTGATGTGATTTGTGATGCTCGATTTTTTAGCCAGATAAGGGGGGCTCTTGCCATCTCAATTTCCCCACCTGCCAAATGCAGAAAGAAGGAAAAGAAGAAAGATTTTTGGGGGATTTCCCCCTCGGGTTTCATCTTCTGACAGCCCTCTCTTTAGATAGTACACATCTCCAAAGTCATTGCTCTGTGAGCCACATCATATTAGAGGTCTGAAGTAGTTGCTGTGTGTTTTAGTGTCTTGGGGCAAATTGTATTTCTAAGACACAGTTGAACAATAGAGACAGAGGAAGAAAAAGCGATGGGGGAAAGTCACAGACAAAACTTTAACTTTAACTTTAACTTAAACTCTTAAAACTTTTTTGACTCATCTCTTAGTTTGTAAAGTCAAGCAAAAGTCCTGTGTACGGTAAAGCACAACTGCAATGAAAGTCTATGAAGCAAGCCATTGCACTGCAGGATACCACTAGAACATTGAATGAGTTAGCTATTTTTCATACATTTACATACATTTTACAATACATTTTCTATTAATTTATTTATACTTTTTTGTGGTAATCAAAAGAATGACTCAGAAGCTCTCAATAGTCCTTGTTTTGAACATTCATTTCAAGTGACTCAGAATCTTCTTTTTCCCTCTAGCAGAAAGTTTGGCCTTTATAAACGTCCTTGAAGTGATCATAAGACTGGGTTTCCCTCTTCCCGTTCCCCTGACAGGTGTGCACTCATGTGCCTGTGTGTTTCCCCTCTCCTTTCCTGGGATGATATTGTTATTATAGCTGTGCTGAGTGAAGGAGTGGAAGGCTGAGCCATGTGCCAACTAGAGCAAAAGCTTTGAGTTGAGCGGAGGAGGGAATTTCATGCAGGAAAGCTGGTGAAGCAGTTCTCAAGGCATTTTCAAAAAGCGTCCCAGGGAAATCCTGAACGACTGCAGGGCTCGAGAAATCTGACCTCTGATAGTCACATGACTCAGATAGCGGGAAGTGTGGTTGAACCTGAATGAGTCAGCATTGATTAAAGGCAGAGGAAAAACCTAAAATAAAGCAAACACATAAAAAATCAGTAGCTGTCACTTACCAGTGATGAATCACAGTATGTCAGACATGAGTAACACGCACACTCATTCACTGGCAGATGTTTCAAACATCCAAAAAAGAAGCTTTTACTGTAAATGGCATCATTATGGATTACATAAATTAAATTGATGTGACACAGTCGACTAAAACTTTGTGTCTACCAGCCACTGATTTAGAGTCTTAGTGCCGACTCATACTATCCATCAACACACATACAAAATCGGTCTGGCTTCTGTCCTTTGTATGTGGAGTAATGTTGTCCTTGATGACAACATTAGCTGTTCAATCATGACGTCAGTTTTTAGCCCGACCCGGAAGGCTAATCCGCCTTGGGTTCCCTCAGGAATATCTAATGGGTTTTTAGAATAGCAGGTTTCTTTGTAGAAACGGGTGTTTTTAAAGCCATTTAAAAGCATTGTTTTGAAACCATTGCATACTTTAAAACTGTACGTTTCTACATAAGGACTACAATAGTTGTCTGATTTATCATGCACATGAACTGACATCTTTGTGGTAGGTGTAGTTCTTTTGTAGCAACTTGTAAGCAACTTATACTTGCAGTGGTTTCAAAACATGGCTTTTAAATGGTTTCTATAAAAGGACTACAACAGTTATGCGATTCATCAAGCATATAAACTGACAACTTCCAGGTAGATGTACTGTAGTCCTTATGTAGAAACTTGTTTGAAAGTGGGGTTTTAAAATCCATGTTTAAGGTGTGACAGTGTATTATTTATGTTATAAGACAAATCTACCTTTAAGTTACATTAAAGGCAACATGAAATTACTTAACAGTTTTTTTTATTGAAACAGGGAACATTTTGGGACAGGGAATATTGATATTCTCATTCCGGAGAGCATTTGCTTGTATAAAAATCTGTGTAATGTAAGAAGAATGAATCAATATCTTCATCCCTTTTTTCAGAAAGAGAGAGACGGTAATTTTTAATTGTGCTAAAAGTAAATTTTGTCAGCAAGTACACTAGCATCTGAATGGTCTCAAAACTGATGCACATGGACTTAAAGCCACAAAACTCTAATTTTGATTTAATTGGGTCTTTAATCACAGACCTTTAACCACAAACTGAACAGCTCTGTAACAAAGTGTGTGTGTGTGCGTGTGTGTGGACTGGAGGTCAGAGCAAATCCAAACTCAACCCCACTCTCGCTGTCAGTATGAATGATGACATAACCCACGGCTCTGATAGGCGGTCGTTCTAACGTGATGAAAGCGTGTTTTATTGGTTCATAGTGTCTGAAGCGCAGAGATATACAGCACTGCTATACGGCAAGGCTTCTGTCTCAAATTGTAGCCATTATTCTTTGTGTTTGGTTTCACTCTCCAATGACTCATAAGTGAATGAAAATGACTCAGCATATTTTGGTTTCCTGCTTGTTAAATTCCGGTGAGGCTAAAATTCCAAGCTTTTTCTCCCTCCGTTAGATGCATCACAGGATTGAGTGAAAACGGGGCCCTCTAGTGGGAGCTGCCGGTAGTGGGTTTCAAGCAGACAGTCAGGCTCCAAGCAGTCCGGGTGAAGATGCAAATCAAAAAGCCATTAGAGAAAGCCAGTGAGTTAAATCACATTTGTGAAGGTTGCACAGATTGATTTACATAGAGAGCAAACGTGTCTCCTGAATTCAAAGTAACCATAATCCCACTCTCTGTGTCCATGGAACATGAGGACGTCAAGTGCTCAAATGACCAGCCAAATCACCAGACTCATAATTATTGATTATTAAACCAATTAAAGTTAAGTCAATGTGACGGGAATGTCAGACTGCAGCAAATTCCTTGTAGATGAAAAAAAGCCCCATCTGTATTAAATATTAGTTTAGTGCCACGTCAAAACCAAAGATGAGCTCTGGGTTTGACACTTATCATGTGGCATCCCTCTTGCATCATGGTTATATGAAAATCAGGGGGTTTTGGGTACAGAAATACACATGGTAACTACATTACCTATAATTCCTCACATCCAAACATTATTGGTTAACGGCAGATGGGATGCAGTTCAGTTAACTGGCAGCGGACTTTGACTTTTTCAAGGCTTCATTTTATGAAAGTACTAGTGCATTAAATCTAATCAGTAACCTTTCCATGTTTCTACAAGTGGTTTAACTGCAAGGGAATGTGTGTGTGGAAGAGAAAAAAAAGTCAAATATATGAAAAACAGAGTGATATCATATATTTCACCATACACAAGGTCACAGGTTCATGCCAGCATTGAGTGTGCTGTTGTTTTGGTGTGTGTCACTGCTTCTCCACAGGCTTTGACTCACCTTTCACTCACGGGTGAGCATGAGGCCAGACTTAATTGAACACTAGCAGGAAGCGTGACTAATTACCCACAGGAAGAAGCAATGCTGCAATCGCTGCTCTTCCAAATGCAATACATTCTCACTGATACCCACTTATGGGATGTCAAGTCAGACTACTGATACTGGAACATGAGTGTGTGCTGACTCACCTGGACCGGACCCCCTCCTCCGCTTTTCCACAGTCATCCTGCATTAACAAAGGATGGCTTGTACAGTTTTTTCATTTATTTGTTAAATACAGATAAAAGCCTATTATCCTACTGGCATTTTTGATGCAAGATGATGATAATGTTAATGAGATGCAAATCTAGGTCTCCGTTTTAAATTCTAGAGAGCTACCTACATAGGCAGCTGCCGCCTTAGTTCGCAACAGCAAATGGACCTTATAAGTGACTGCTCTACAGACCACACAAAATCATGTGAAGCACAAGGAGGCATGATTCAAAATTGATTGAAAAGCCCCATCTGTATCAAATATTAGTTTAGCACCACATCAAATCCAAAGATGAACTCAAGCATAAATACACATGGTAACTACATTACCGATAATTCCTCACATCCTAAAACTATTGGTTTATGATATCAGGGCAGATGGGATGCAGTTCAGTTAGGCAGCAGCCTTCTAAGTTCACAACATCAATGGGACCTTATAAAGTGACTGATTTAGAACGCTACATAGACCACACACATTGCAAGGAGACGCAACTCAAAATTGATTACAATAGAGTTTGACAAAAGCATGTTGCTTAACTAATATTGTACTCCAAAAAAAATAAAAATAATAATAATAGTACTGAATGAAATATACTCTACTGTTCAATAGTTTAGGGTCAGTAAGATTTATTATTATTATTATTATTATTGAATGTCTCATATGCTCAGCAAGGCTGTATTTATTTGATTTAAAATACAGTAAAAACAGTAATGTTGTGAAATATTATTATAATTTGAAAATCTGTTTTGAAAAACATAATTTATTCCTGTGATGGCATCATGGCAAAGCTGAATTTTCAGCATCATTACTCCAGTCTTCAATGTCGCAAACTCCAGTCTTTATTGTCATTTTTGATCAATTTATTGCATCCTTATTGAATAAAACCAGGCAGCATAATGTTGCATCCTACTTTTTGGCCTTTAAAAACAGCCTTCATGTTGGGAGCGTTTCTATGAAATCTTAAATGTTGTCTAGATAGGCAGCTCACTTGTATTTGGAACACAGCTAATGTCGCTACCCCATCCTCCTACACATCAGTCGCTAGTTGCAGTCTAGCTGGTGCTCAGTAACGAGTTGATGGAGGCTAATTACACGTTTGCTATTTACTTTTCTAAACTGGGTAATTTACTTAGTGAAGGTGGCTCTTACAGGTCTACTGCTAATTATAGAGACATGCTGAGAGACAGGAATAGCTTTGTGTCGCTAAGAGACAAAGGGGTTGCTAGTAGAGCTTAGATGCTATTTCTTAGGCCAGATCCAGCAAAGCTACACATATACACACATACAGTACGCAGATGAATAGTGTTTAGTCAGATAAAATAGTGAGTTTAGATGTCTTACACCCCAACGTTTTGAGTAACACTTTCAATTAACTGTGTACAAATGCAGTGCCAATGTGTTGTTTACTTTCTATGCATTGATAATGATACACCTTAATACATTTTATGTTATCCTAAATACTTGTAAATACTTATTGATTAGTAATTTGACTTCTAAAGAGTATAAGGCATTATAGCACATACTCAACACCACATTTGAGTGTTAAAATGCAGTGTACTCTCTGAATGTAAAAATACAAGTATTATAATGTATTACCTTGCAGCTACAATTATTCATGACAAAATAAACCATATTACAATGTCTCCTGTAATGCATTATGAATACATGTAATGCATTATATATAGACTACAGGCATCATAGAAAGTGTTACTGAGTGTTGCTGCATCTCAGTGCTGCATTCCACCTTGAGACGACATAATTATTTAAAGGTTTAGATGGTTAAGCTCTATTTCACACCAGATCCCAATGGATATAATTTTCGAATGTAGTTCTCATTATTTCTTTCTGCTGAATCAAATGTGCTTACTAATTAGATGACAGATATTTCTCTGGAAACGCTGCCTGTTTTAGTAATGACATGTTTTGAAAAGGGGCAGGCCGAGGGAGATTCCTCTCTTCAACAACAGTGGGAGTAAGTGTGACCACATTGTAGGTCATAATAAGAAATATCTCGCTGTGTTTATTATGATTTCTGTGGTAACTGGTTGAATGGCGGAGAGCTATCACTCAAACTCAGCCAAGGTCAGTTTTGTCATGGAAACTTTTGACTTGCGACCTAAAATCTGGTCCTCATTGCCCTTTGTTATGGTCAAGATCTGCCACTTAGGCAGGAAGAGACATATAAAGCAACCAACCACTGTTTAAGTTTTTGTTCATGACCCTGGAAGTTGCGTAGAACCAGCTCATCACATTCGGTCAAATCAACTTTTGTCATTTGTGTGAGCAGTATTCATCAGAGAGTCAGTGAATAGACTGTGAATGGCCTAGGAACATTGTGTCCTTCACTGTTTGTGCTCTAGAAATGCAGAACTCCCTTCAGCTTCCTGTAACTCCTGAAAGTCACTTCAAGAATACGGCTTATGTACTTTCTTCCCACGTTTCTATCCCCAGTTTTTTTCATCTCTGTATCTTTCTGTCCCTTCTTCTTGCTTTCTCTCTCTTCACTTCATCTGATTGACAACTGCAAGAGAATTTAAGAGACTCGCTCCCCTGCCGTGAGGTCCTTCATATCTTCGTTCCAGCTCTCATCAAACGAGATCTCTTTGTTGGCATATGTCTGTGTAACAACGGAAAACTTTCCAATTCCAATTATTCTCAAAGTTGATTCTCATTGGATTTGCATTTTGACAATACAACATTGTTACATATTTTTAATTACTGTATAATAAAAATAAATAATTACTGTATTAATTTACATTCTTTCATATTTTTCCCCTGTAATATAGCAATCTATATTTTTTCTGCATTGTAATTTAATACTTATTTAGTAAGTTAGTTAGCTCTTGCCATGTATGTGTGGGAAAAGGACGCACCTGATGTTTTATAGACAAACTACATGCATATGCATATGAGGAAAGGTATTTTATGCTTGGCAGAAGTTCCAGCCATTAACAAGTGGCAGGGTTACAAATGTGTTTGCTTTTACAACGTGTTGCATTATTTTCCACTTAAAGAGGCATTTTCCCCGTGCAGTGCTCAAAGGAGAAGAGTTTGGCTGTAGCTGTGAGTGTTTGTGGACCTTTAATGAAGTGACCATGGGGCTGACAGGTGCTATTATTGGGAACATTAAATGAGATGAAGGGCTACTGGCTCCCTTGGACAAGATAATGATGTTTGTACTGGAAAGAAGAAAACCAGGAACTGTTTAAAGTTGCTTTGAGGAGAAAGTGAACAAGGTTTGGCGTAGTGATATCTTCCAGATGTGTGCAATGGTGCAGTTTGGTTCATGCTGTAGATATCTCAAAGTGTCTACGTAGACAACCGTTTTGCATATACCATTTGAAATGGTTGTCTATGTTAAGTAGGCAGAATGTTTGTAGTATATTCCAACATAGGCTCAAAACTGCTTTCCTCATGTAAGCACCCATTCTCAATGAATTACCGCTAAGCCTTGGCTCCAACAGGGAACCTTTCATTGTTGATTATAAACAACAAAGGGACGTTTTACCATTATGTAACCTTGTTTCTCACGCATCATCGTCGTCCATTGATTTTTATGGTATTCAACACTATTCTGCGAAGATGCTTTAATTACTAAAAGCTGGAGCAGGGAATTCTCTGTTGTCTGTGCACTTTATGTTAGCTGCTCTGTGGGGATTCTCAAGGGAAACTAGACTAAATGAGTCTCTGTGCCGCTCATGAAGATTCTGATGTACGATCAACCTTCAGACAAACACAATTAACTCAATTGGCAGCTACTGACACAGATTAATTCAGGTCTCTTAATGAACCTGGTTGTCTGTTGTGTGGGTCTTCTATCAAGAGCCCATAAATGGCAAACCTGTTATCTTCCTCCATGCTGGTATTTATCTGATATACAATTAGGAGGAAGTGTATTTAGCCAGTGTATTTTCTTAAATTATGAAATTTCATCAATGGGCCAATGAGAATGTGGTCTGAAAGAGTGGGTAGGGCTCGCACCTTATTAATTTCACCGTCCCTGACACTATGAGGTCTCAACATGAAGAGCATCTCCAAATGTCAGCTGTGTGCCAAGTCAACAATGATAATGTCATGCCATGTGAGAGGAAGGGACTTTTGTTGTCTCGCTGGGTTCAACTGTGTGTGGGTGTCCTGGCTGAGAAGAGCATTTAGGAGGCACATCTTTCAATGGGACGAGGAGCAGCCAAGGGCCAGCGCGCACACAGGAAACTAGTACTGACAGCCAAACTGCCTGCACTTCCTGTCAAAGCGCACAGTGGCGTCTCATCCTTGCAGAAACGACAAACACTCTTGCCCTTCTCCGCCGAGGGTTTTGTCTGGGAGTGATGTTTGATTTACACATACACAACTGTACACACAATAAAACCCTAGTCCCCATCCTCTTCCAATCTCCCCTGAGCCAAATGAAGGAATCACAGCCATATGTCAACAGTCTGCGCTCCCATTCATGTGGCGGAACGCCGTGCCTGAGTATGAATGGAAAACTACCATGAAATCAATGGAGAAACTGCATTAAACTCAAGTGTCACACAGACTGACGGCTGGTGTGTTATGGGTAAACAGCGGTGAGCTGTGTTTGCTGCCGCCTCAGCCCTGATTCAGCAAAGTCTTGTTCATCGCTCAGTTACAATGTCATATGATGATTCCCTTTCCTCGAGGTGTCTCTCTATCCCTGAATACTGCAAACTCATTCTGTACGCTCTCTCTGCAGCCTGCCCTACCTTTATTCGATTTTTTTGTGCAAATTATGTGATTTAAAACATTCAAACACGTGACGTTCCAAACCTATATGACTTTTTTTCTGTCAGATATTTTTTTTTTAAATCACAATATTTTTTGTCTATAATAAAAGTCATTGGGGTGCAATGTTATTTTGGACTCCATTGACTTTGATTCTTAATTTGAAACTTCTTTAAAAACATTTTTAAAGTTTTTTAGTGGTAGTTTAACCTGTCTCGCACTGTTGTGCGTTGTGTATTAGTAATTAACAACATGTACTTACTATATAATTAGGGTTAGGGTTTGGTTTAGTCTTAGTTGCATGTAATTATGCATAATTGTCTGTTATTTCTACACTAAGTACATGTAACATATATAACAAGGACACTGTAAAATAAAGTGCAACTGCTTCTTTTGACTTACCAACCACTTAGAACAAGCAAGCACAATCACATTTTCTTGAGAAAAGTCTGATTTTACACTGTATTTGTATTGTAAACCTGCTGTTTAACAACTTCCTGATTTTTTTTTAGCTCTATCTCTTTTCCTTGATATTGTTTTTAGTTATTTTAATGAATTCCTCTAATAAGATATATAAAGGTTTACAGTCCCATACAGTCATATAACTCAATTTACAGCATTACACAATAGCCCTTAAGTGTTTCAGGGCCGTTAAATATTCCATATGCTTACAGAGCCCCTCATTTTTATTAAATAATACATTTACATTCCTTTTCCACTCAGTCCTGTGATTCATAATGTAAACTTCATCTAAAAGCATTCAAATAAACACCAAATACGGTCTCTGGATCATCCGCAAGGCAGTGAACTCACAGACCCCTCTGGCTTATGCATGACAGCCTTTCCCAGCAGCTGACTCCCCCTATTGACCGAGTACTGTAACTGCAGGCTTCCAGTACCTGCGCAGTTATAGGCACTGCAGACTGTAGAGAGAGCCGAACGCTGCCGTTTATCAGCGGGACACTGAGGACGGGGACAACCTGGGCTCAGATACTCTTAAGAGGTACACACACTTCACTCGAGCTTAACTCTGGCAGACTGAAACAACAGGGACTGTTGGCTGCTTCTTAGAGTCAGAGACAAAGCCTGGGGATTTGTGTTTTTGTTTGATGGATGTGTGTGTCTGGACGCATGTATGTGTGCACTGGCAACCTACTTGCGAGGGGAGGAGGCTGCTCTCATGAATGACGGCTGTAAGAGTGTATGAGTGTATGAGTGTGTGTGTGTGTGTGTGTGTGTGTGTGTGTGTGTGTGTGTGTGTGTGTGTGTGTGTGTGTGTGTGTCCGTTTAATGCTGTGTGAATGCTGAGGGTGGCATAGTTGGGTTTTACAGCGGAGTGATGCATTAGCCAAACAAGCGCTTGCTCATTAATAGAGACAAAACCACAGTGTCAGAGCTGTTGGTATGAATTGAAAATAATGGGTCGCGAGAAAAGAAACCGTGACGCATGATAAATAGCTGTGAGTGAAGTCAAGGGTTGCTAGGGCACTAGATTAATGCTGTTCAGATGGGATCCAGCAAACATCTGGGGACTGAAGAGCACCGGGACTGACTTTTGGATGTGTCATGTGAGCTTCTGCCGGTCTCGCAGTGGGAAACATCAGCAAGTTCTCCCCCTGAAATAACGGGACGGGAAACTGTTTAACCTTGGCTCGATGTACTTCCCTCCATGAAACTATCAGATTGAAAGACTGCTTTACAACCAGTTTCCTTCTGCCATAACAGTCGCTTATTTACAGCTGCAGACCGGCCCATTTCCCCCTCCCTTGTGCCTGAGTGTTAATGGCAGCATTGATTAAAGCATTTACAGTGTGCTGCTGGTTATCATGTGCATAAGAGATTCCAGCTTCTCCTCGATATATTGTACGTTGCCTATGCTGATAAAATTGTTAATGGTGGTTTTCAGATCAATCAATCTGTTTCTAAGAAAGTAAATGACTGTGGTAATGGTCCTCTCAGGGAGATTTCATCTGTATCCACTTCTGTCCTCATTAATAGGACACAGGGAGACTCCTTTAGTCGTATTTTAATGAGAACCTCCTCTTCCTGTACCTGTCATCTTTTTATTTTTAATTTTCTGTTCTTTTTGCTCATTTTTTAAGCGCCAATCTAAAGCTGAAGTGTGTAATTTCTTTGACGTAAATATATACTCTAAGTCTTATCCCAGCTTAATGTACAGAGACAACTGTGAGTAAACCAATTTCCCTGAAGAGTGAAAACACTGTATCTGTGGTGTTTTCAAAACATTGCTTTGTTTGTTTTTTACATGTATCATTTTGACAGGTGTTAGCATAATTTTAACCCTAAGTCATGAACCCCAGCTTTATTAGTCCCAAAGGTACACTATATAGAGTGAAGGGTTCTGAGGGAAAGGGTAAAAGTATTGAACAATCAACAACCAAAAGTCAATGTGTTTGGTTGTTATCTTGTTCCAGTTGGGCAATGCTGCCCAGTCCTGTTCCTTGATATCTACCTACCTGTAGAGTTCAGATCCAACCCTGATTCAACACACCTGTCTGTATTTATCAAGTGCTCCTAAAGATATCAATAAGCTGGATCAGTTGTGTTTGATCAAGGTTGGAGCTGAACTTTGCAGAACAATTAGATCTCCAGGGGCCGGTTGCACCAGCTGTGCGTAAGTTACAACTTAACCTAGTTTTGACATAAATTTATCAAAAATAAAGTAAAGTTACAACATACACACTGCAAAAAAAAAAAAAACAACAAAAATCACATTGCACCATTAAACTTAGTTGAAGCACAACTCTAGGTATAGACAAGCTCCAATCAGGAGTAGCTAACAGTTGGAATAAAAACTGCATCAATATGCTCTTGTTTTACCTGACAGACTTCAATTCTTTAGACATATATGATAATGTTGACATTTTCACACACTTACATTTTAAGAGAGAGAACATAATGTGAATAAATTACTTTGTTAGCGACTCTTCGATATGAACAAAGTACAGAGTTAGTTACAAACTAGCTAGTAGTTACTAAGCCCCAGACTTTCAATGTTCCAATTTAAGAAAGAATGGCTGGTGCAACTCAGGAATATGATTGGGCACCCCTGGCCTATACTACTGTAACTACAACAAAAAGCATGGTGGCCATTCAAATGTTGCTGTGTAGTCTGACTTGAAATAGCATTAAATAGATTTGTTTTCTTTCTGCTTTCTTTCTCATTCAATCAGCATTGCCATTGATTAGTCACATGGCATTTACAGCTCAGGTGATTGGCTAACCGATAACTTTATCAAGGATGTTTGCTCATTGTGTGCAATTTTAAATGTGAAATGTCCACTAGTCTCTTGCTTTTTCTGTTGTTTTTGCTCTCTCACACTGTCTCCCGCTTTTTCTCTCTCTATGTCGTTTTGTTCTGTCATCTTGCTTTCTCTTACCATGTCTCTCTCTGCTTTCTTTGTTGATCTTTGGGCGCTGGAGGCAATAAGAGGAAGACAGAATGATTTTTCTTTCCTTCTTTTCAAAGGTCCAGATGGACAATTTCTGCCCGTCGAGCCCATGAACAACTGTGGCACTGTGGCATCCCTAATTCTCTCTGCCCTCTGCTAGGCAGGGAAAATGGGAACGGCGTTGTGCTGCAGAGAATCAGAGAATCTCTCTTACACTCCACTTCTTTTTCTGACCTTTCAACCACTGCGTCAGTTTACCTCACGAACTCATGTTAAGCCACAGATATCTGTCTTCCTCCTACATCCTGGACCACTAGGATGAACTAAAACATCAATATCATAGCCAAACCAAAGCAGAATTAACTTGGCTTACTAGATGCTGCAGAAATGTGTATATTTTTTGCTGTTTTCTCTGCCATGACTAGAGGTGTTGGCATGTGCGGTAGTGTAGCTCTTTGTTTACTCAACTCTCGGAGGTGACTGTGGTTTGGAGTGGTGAGCTTTTGCATTGTGTTGTGTTTAAGTAGGATGGTGAGTAAAGTGTTCTTCATCACCCTGTTCTCGTTAACGACTCCTCTTCATGTGCTGAAACCACAACAGACGAAACCTTTGAACTGTGGCATCTTTGAGTGGAATGCTCCCTTTTGCCTGGCAAAGACAGAAATGTTTAATTGGTTACTGTGTTTGAGGTGGCGAGAGAGTGTGGCTGATGTTTTTATTTTATTTTATGAGGCATTATAATATGGTCTAAAATGAAATGTGAATCTATGTGAATGAAAATTCCTTTGAAATTTTACTGGGTGCGTGGGAGTAAATTACTTTTACCACTTGAAAAATCTTTCAGTGCGTCATTCATAACTTAAACATGAAGCATGGTGCAGATTATGGGGGTGTGGGGAAGTCTGACCACCCTAATTAAGGCTCAAACTGTCTAAAGCCCTCCAGGACCGAGATTGGTGAACCCTGGTCTAAAGGAAGCCAAAACAAAAGGTTTATAGCAACAGTAGGATGTTTGACCATTTTCCGCTAGGACCAAAATCAAATGGCACATTGAAAAAACAGATATGATACATGCTGTTTGGTTGATCTGAAAAAGTTGAACCTATCTGATACTCACTGTATAATTCACATACTGAAATCAAACATTACAAACAAAAGCCCCATACAGGCAACTCTATTAGTAAGAGGATGTGAGCTCTAAGAGTGTACCTTGCCACTGGAGTGCTTTTACTTAGGTGGGAAATGGAAAACCACTTGCCTTTTGCGCAATGATATCTAATCCTAAGATCACAACGAAAGAGCAGAGCTCTAAGATTTGCGACATGAGTATTTTTAGGGGCCCTAGAACAGACCCCTGAGGAGCACCATATCCAAGGAATCTTTTAGACATATTACTGAGTCACTAGGGGGTTGCATTTGCTCGAACAGACCCGGTATATTACGCAATAAATAAGGACTTTCTATTTAGTGTTCCCTGTATGCTGTTTTAACTTTCTTTTTTTTCTTTTTTTTCTGTTTCACTGGTGGTACTGTTCTGAAACTGTTATGTAAAAACGTTCATGAACCAGGACTTAATTTAAAAGATTTTAATGGTGGTTTATGAGCTCAAGATGACACCAGCCTTTAGAGAAGAATTTACAGTGAGGAAAATAAGTATTTGAACACCCTGCTATTTTGCAAGTTCTCCCACTTGGAAATCATGGAGGGGTTTGAAATTGTCATCGTAGGTGCATGTCCACTGTGAGAGACATAATCTAAAAAAAAAAAATCCAGAAATCACAATATATGATTTTTTAACTATTTATTTGTATGATACAGCTGCAAATAAGTATTTGAACACCTGTCTATCAGCTAGAATTCTGACCCTCAAAGACCTGTTAGTCTGCCTTTAAAATGTCCACCTCCACTCCATTTATTATCCTAAATTATATGCACCTGTTTGAGGTCGTTAGCTGCATAAAGACACCTGTCCACCCCATACAATCAGTAAGAATCCAACTACTAACATGGCCAAGACCAAAGAGCTGTCCAAAGACACTAGAGACAAAATTGTACACCTCCACAAGGCTGGAAAGGGCTACGGGGAAATTGCCAAGCAGCTTGGTGAAAAAAGGTCCACTGTTGGAGCAATCATTAGAAAATGGAAGAAGCTAAACATGACTGTCAATCTCCCTCGGACTGGGGCTCCATGCAAGATCTCACCTCGTGGGGTCTCAATGATCCTAAGAAAGGTGAGAAATCAGCCCAGAACTACACGGGAGGAGCTGGTCAATGACCTAAAAAGAGCTGGGACCACCGTTTCCAAGGTTACTGTTGGTAATACACTAAGACGTCATGGTTTGAAATCATGCATGGCACGGAAGGTTCCCCTGCTTAAATCAGCACATGTCAAGGCCCGTCTTAAGTTTGCCAATGACCATTTGGATGATCCAGAGGAGTCATGGGAGAAAGTCATGTGGTCAGATGAGACCAAAATATAACTTTTTGGTCATAATTCCACTAAACGTGTTTGGAGGAAGAAGAATGATGAGTACCATCCCAAGAACACCATCCCTACTGTGAAGCATGGGGGTGGTAGCATCATGCTTTGGGGGTGTTTTTCTTCACATGGGACAGGGCGACTGCACTGTATTAAGGAGAGGATGACCGGGGCCATGTATTGCGAGATTTTGGGGAACAACCTCCTTCCCTCAGTTAGAGCATTGAAGATGGGTTGAGGCTGGGTCTTCCAACATGACAATGACCCGAAGCACACAGCCAGGATAACCAAGGAGTGGCTCTGTAAGAAGCATATCAAGGTTCTGGCGTGGCCTAGCCAGTCTCCAGACCTAAACCCAATAGAGAATCTTTGGAGGGAGCTCAAACTCCGTGTTTCTCAGCGACAGCCGAGAAACCTGACTGATCTAGAGAAGATCTGTGTGGAGGAGTGGGCCAAAATCCCTCCTGAAGTGTGTGCAAACCTGGTGAAAAACTACAGGAAATGTTTGACCTCTGTAATTGCAAACAAAGGCTACTGTACCAAATATTAACATTGATTTTCTCAGGTGTTCAAATACTTATTTGCAGCTGTATCATACAAATAAATAGTTAAAAAATCATACATTGTGATTTCTAGATTTTTTTTTTTAGATTATGTCTCTCACAGTGGACATGCACCTACGATGACAATTTCAGACCCCTCCATGATTTCTAAGTGTGAGAACTTGCAAAATAGCAGGGTGTTCAAATACTTATTTTCCTCACTGTACATTTTGAAAAGTTAATTTGTTGTAAGTAGCTACCCGTTATCTGTGTAATCCACATCTGATTAAACGGATCAGCTGTGTCACAATGTCATGCTAGGGCTGGATTCTATCCAGTAGAAAATCCAGATAAGCTGTTAAAGGGGACATATCATGCCAAATGCACTTTTTTAGCCCTTAAATGCATTTTGTTGTATATTTGGAGTGTTTAGAAGTACAGAAAATTTGAAATTATTCTCTTCAGGTGCTTCGTTGATATCTTTATATTCTGTTTTGGTCATATTTTTCAACCTGTTCCGATTTTTCTGTTATCTATGACGTTTTTTGACCTATTACGTCACAGTATTTGCAGCGGAACTGCCAAATAAGGACATTGACTTCCGGCCCAACACTTCGAGCAATCCGCCATTTTTATTTCTCGCTGCAATTTTGTAGTCCAAGCTAAAGGATGCAGAAGTTACGAGAGGGTAAGTTAAAATGTTCGGTTGTTGGATGTAGTAACCCACACGCTTCATTACACCGTTTAATGTAGATGAACTGCCGCGCTTGTTACAGGACGCATGTTTAACTGAAAGAACGAGCAGAGAGAGAGACCCGGTCGCGATATTTTTTTTCCCAGGATGGTAGGGGAAGACTCATGAATATTAATTAGGGAAGTCATCCCTGATTGGTCTTAACCCCAGTGACGGGTAGGTTTAGGGCGGGGTTAGCGGTAGATCATCAGACCCCCAGTGGCGGGTAGGTTTAGGGGTGGGGTTAGGGGTAGGTCATCAGACCAATCAGGGATGACTTCCCTAATTAATATTCATGAGTCTTCCCCTACCATCCTGGGAAAAAAAATATCGCGACCTGGTCGCGCGCGCGCTCACTGCCTCTCTTCAGAGCCAGGCGACAGTGTAAACAAGACATCACCGTCTCCAAACTAGACGCTGTCTTGCTCTCTCTCCCTTGCACATATTAATCAAAATAAATCGACACGGTGGTAAAAGGTTGGAAGACCAAAGTTTCATGTGTAAATACAGTACACACCATTGCGATACATCCATATGAAGACGTTGTTCTAACAGGTTCGTCGTCTTCATTTTCATCTCGCTCCTGCTCCGACTCTGGCTCGAACATGTAAGGCTGGCTGGACAAGTCTTCCGTTGTTGACATTTTGTTAATAACGTGTGAATAAAAAGTTTCGGTGCCGCTAGATTATCGTATCTCTGCTATCAAACTACAAAAATGGCCGAACGGGGTGGAGTTGAACCGAGTGTGGGCGGGGTATGAAGTGTCTCAATTGTATTTAAAGAGACCGCACCAAAACGAGTTGCTCTCAGACGCACATCAGAAAAAGGGTAGAAAAGGGGCCTGTGGAGCTATAATAATGAGGAATTCAGACCCAAGCATTGCAGTTCCGCTTTATATAGACTACAAATATATGATTTATATGTAAAAAGGAACAATTTAAAAGCATGATATGTCTCCTTTAATTGCTGAAGCCTCATTGATAGTTTTGATTAATTTGAACTCAACTTGTCCATATTAAAGATGTGTTTTGTGTTTTTCTCAATCTCTATCTCTTATAGTAACACGTTTTACCTGCTTAGGTCCTCTTGGATAGAAATCTTCATTAATTTGTAGTCTAGAAGGTTTTTTCTCTCTTTTTTTTTATTTATCCATCTTCTGTTACTTATCAAACAAAATTCTCATTCCCTATAGATCTACACTGATTGGGCGAACCATTATTTGGCCAAGTCCGGTTGTCCAAGGCTTATTAAGGACCTGACTCAGGACATACCCGATGGAGTTCTGCTGGCAGAAATCATCCAGATAATAGGTGAGAGCATGCACACACAGACACACAGTGCAGGCTAATAAATCTTCACAGCTCATTTGAGTGATAAAATTATTTGTGTAAAACATAACTACACTTACAGTGTTTCATCTTTAAGTTATTCTGCTCACGTTAAACTGGATTAGAAGCCGTAGAAAATCAGTCACATGAGAATTGAATTCTATTTCTGCACTATTAAAGCATGTGTCTCCCATGTGTTCACTTTAGTGAGCCCAGAGTGGTTTGCGTTGTGTGCATGTGTGTCAGTCTGTCTTTTTTATTTTTCCTTCTTTCTTCACCCCCATCCCATTTTCCCCTCCTCTGGGCTGTCCTGAAACGTTATTATGAACCTCCAGCATACAATGGCAGATCTTATGTCACAAACTCGCTACCAACAGCTGATGAATTAACAGCCGTTCATTTTCTCAGCATTTTCTCCCACACTTCGAACATACATATGCCCATTCAATCACAAATTCTCACAAACTGCAAAGGCAAACTTTCTTGCCTCATGACGGTAACCCGTGGATGGAAAGGCCAGAGGTTATGGTATGCTTTTTTGTTGTGTACCAGTGTGCTGCAGAGGTTTAATCAAGAAATATCTCTTTTGCAGCTAATGAAAAGGTAGAAGATATTAACATCTGCCCCAAGACTCACTCTCAAATGGTAAGTGTCTTTTTTCATCAATAATGCTTTAATATTCATTGCTTCATTGGTTAAATTAGTCCATTTGTGATTATGCAATGTAAATAGAGTAATAGCATGATGATTGATACAAAGTCCTGACATATTAAGGTTTTTTTTTTTACTTTAGCAGCTATAAATAATTCTTACAGAACTTTTGATCAGAAGGTGAAAATACTTTAAATTTGTTTAGTAGACAAACATAAATTGTATCTACGTATAAGTTTAAACAATTACATTAACTGAAACTGATAGTAAAGGAAACAAGTGTCCAGTATTACATGAAAACTTCTTCAGTAGTATTTACAAATCATGCTAGGATGCTTTTCATGAAGTTGGTTGAGAGAATGCTTGTTTAACATTTTTTAGATCTTCACGTAATTCACATACTTTCCTATATGTTATTACGTAGTTATGATGACATAACTGTTATATATTATTATAAAATGTGTCCAAACCTTAGACTGGTATTTATTTATTTATTGTCACAACAGTATTATATAGCTATTTTGTCATTGCATTTCTATGATAAACAGCGCATGTCACTATAAAATAAACCAGTCTCATGAAATGATAATGTTTTTGCTGATGATTTTGCAAACTAATGATTCTTTGTTGTTATACATGTAAGTAAGATCCTCTATGCTTATGTTGTGTTTCTGCTGTGGCATTGCAGTGATTAAACTCTTGCTAAGCTGTAATACAGTAAAGGCTTTAATGGCCTCACAGGTCTTTTCTGCAGTAGAATGGACCGACCGGGCACTGGGCTATAACTCTCTGCATGTCAATGAGTATAGCAGAGAATGCTAGGATAGTTGCTGTGGACTTTTCCTGACAACTCCCATGTAGGTATGCTTGTCAAATTGGAAGAGCACAAAGACTGCAGTAAAAGATTTAGTTTTAAGTTCAAGGCTGAGTGTTTTGGGGAGTTGTAGGAGGTTTCATTCAATGGCCATTGATCTTGCACCTGCGGCCAGCATGTGTGTGCACACATATGTAGAGGTTTTACACTGAGGAAGCGTGCCTGTTTATAAAACTGTTTACGGGAAGTTGAGGTTATAGAGGAATCTGATATACACATACTGTATCACAGCCAAGCTTCACAAGAGTAACCTATCAGCACAATGTTGCAGATTGCTGGGAAACTTGTCTGTAATTGCTAAGGTTTTTGTCAGTGTTTGATTGATAGGAACAGGTTATTGTGCTAAAGCAGCATGCCTTTTTTATAAATGGGATGCTGGTGTACAGGGTTCTTACCTATCTTAAACGAGTAGTGAATGAAATGAAAATGTTGTTTTTGTCTATGCAGTGAAAGTCAATTTGGCCACATGTCAGGAATATCAAACCTCATTGGTGCTTATAAGTCATGTGAGATGCATACATTCAAAGTAATCAGAAGGGTGATTAAACCACTGGAGTTGGATTACTTTTATGATACATATATGTCCTTTTTTAACTTTTGCACACAATTACCTGGTTTCTCCCAAGGTTTTTCTTCTTCATTCTGTCACCTGATGGAGTTTTGGTTCCTTGTCACTGTCGCCTTTGGCTTTTGGCTTGCTTAGTTGGGGACGCTTAATATTCAACAATATTATTGATCTTCCTGCATTGACCCCATTATATGAGAGCTGAACTGAGCTGGACAATGACATTACTGTTTTCTCCAGAGCGACTATAGATATATATAAATGAACTAAATTAATAACTTTTTTTATAACAAAAATGAACCATCACTGAACATCAGCTGGACTATGACACTATTTTCTTCTAGATCTGTACAGCCGAAACAAACTTATTTGCATTATTTTCCATTTATAACTGTAAAGCTGCTTTGAAAAAATCGATATTGTAAAAAGCGCTATATAAATAAAGGTGAATTGAATTGACTGATTGAATCTGGAAGGAAAGAAAGCAAGATAACTGAGAAAAAAGGAGATATAGTCCTCTGATGCCACGTCTTTAATTCATAGCAAAAAATCTGGCATTAATTCAATCTCAAATGCATGATATCATTAACAAGCGTGGTTGAACGTCAAATTTGTGACAATACGATTTAGGGAAAAAGTTGTGACTAGCTAGTTGATTTCTTCACCGATGCACCATATTATGGTAGTTATGCAGCGAGTAACGTCATTGTATGGGAAACTAGCATTTTTTGCTGGTTCACCATCAAAAATCCATGCTAGTTTAAGATGGTCTTTTCTGGGAGTTGTGTAGGACGGGGTCATTTATGTGTGTTAAATGAGAGGATAAGAAATATCCTGCCCTCAGCCTGGTTAACGTATTCAGGAATAAGTCAGGAAGCTAATCTATTGTGCCCCTTTTCCTGTATTTGTTACTGTGTGGCAGTTAATATTAAACAGTAAATCATGTCAAGCCTCATTGCTCAGGGAGTCGGCAATCTGCCATTGAGGAATAATCAATTATAACTATCATTCAGAAAGGAAATTCCTTATCGATTAGGATTAGATAGCCCTCCATGCATTTTCCGCTGTGAACCAATAAAACTTTACAACTTTGGCATTAGCAAAAAAAAAAAACCACTTGCTCGTGTCCATTAAAAGCACCTGTTAAAAGTGACTCAGCTTCAGTTAAATGAGTGTACTGTTGGGTGCTTTCCCAGGCAGTGAAGATGGTTGCTAAATTACATGCGTAATAAACTCTCTCTCATTGATCTGATTGGTCTCTCGGGGCTTAATTAAACTGGCATGAAGAGAGGCAGATAAATCGTTGCTACAGGCTGTCTGTTCATTCACTGACCCGTATGGAAACGTTTGTCTTTTGAACCGCAATTGCACAAGAAGCTAAAAAGGTAGGACCCACTTAGGACCCACTTTTCCCATAAGGAATGGCTATGATCCCAAGGCTGGTATTCGGATTAGTCTGGAATTCTGAACATGTTGGTATACCAAATGAGCCCTCTCTGCCATTCGCAGCGTAGTCAGTGAGAGACAGCTATTTCGGGAGGTTATGCATCAGAATGGGAGTTCCCCTGTACACAAGCATATCCCATTAGCCTGGCTTTCTTAGCAGATTCAGGGATTGCAACATTTGAAGCCATCCCCGAGGCATGTACACAAATTATTTTGCACAGACAGATCCTGAAGATCATCAGAGGCAACATATTGGAAAATTCAAAATTTAAAATTTAATATGCAGTTTTGTGATCTCATTTAGTATAAACATTAAGCTATCACTGAGGAGACTGTTGGCTTCTTAGTGGATGTTTTGTGGCTGACGGCTGCTTCATCAAATCCCTGTTTGCACCTCTTTCCTCTCCTATCAGGCATTGTTGGGACAAATTCAGTCTGACAGTGTTGTCTCATCCCTAAAACTGGAAACCACAGGAACTGTGCATGCAGAGCGCGCCGTTGAACACAACCAGACGCCCTCCAGCTCAGAAGAAGACAGAAAGAAATCCAAACAGTGCCATAAAAAGCCATTCAACTGAAAGTGTTGCATTACTAATCTATATAATAAAAAAACATCAATAATAAACCACATTGCACTTCAAAAGGCTACAGATGACTAGGCACACAATTGGACTGCAATTCCCAGAATGCACCACATAAACTTCAAGTCTGTCTATACACATATGAGTTGCTGTCAGTGTCTCTTGCAGGTTTGATTTTGTGGCCATCAAGAGAGGCTGACTGATTGGTTACCTCTCCAGGTCTTGTGGGAGGACCAGTGCAGTTAAGTGTGTTAGGGCTTGTAAAGTGGCTGCATCATCTGGGCTCCATCTGTTAGCTGACAGCTGAGAGATTCGCTCCTCGCTGCGTACGCAGACATCAGCATATCCCTCTGATGGCACACCGCATTCATCTTTATATGATTAATACAGCATCTACCCAACTGGTCGTTAGAGAGACCTCAGATGCTCAGCTGGTTTACCCTTCTGGATGTCAGCTCGTCCACATGTCAGGATCAATGAACCATTTATTGAGGATGAACTTTGGGTTTTTACAGAGTTAGTTTGGTTAGTTAGAAAATTAATTCGTCAAGAGGATGGACTGTGCGACTTAATCGAGTTAGTTTAGTTAGTTAATTAGTGAGTTAGTTCCTCGAAAATAAGTTTTGGAATTTTATTGCGTTAGTTTGTAGGTTAGTTCATCAAAAGGATGGGCTTTTGGTGTTGATTTTTTTAGTTTTGTTAGTATGTTAGTTCATTGTGAAGCATGGCAATGGGTCTTGTTTGAGTTGGTTTTGTTGTTTAGTGAGTTACAGTAGATCATTGAAAAGATGGACTTTGGGTCTTTATTGAGTTTGTTTTAGAACTTTATTGTGTTAGTTTGGTTAGTTAGCAAGTTAGTTCATCAAAAGAATGGACTTTTGGTGTTGATTTTGTTAGTTTGGTTAGTATGTTAGTTCATCGTGAAGCATGGCAATGGGTCCTGATTGAGTTGGTTTTGTTGTTTAGTAAGTAGATCATTGAGAGGGTGGACTTTGGGTCTTGATTAAGTTTGATTAGTTAGTCAGTTCATCAAGGGGATGGTCTTTTGGAATTGATAAAAATGTGTTTGGTTAGTTTGTAAGTTAGTTTAGAGGGTGGCCTTTGGATCTTGGTGGAGTTAATTTGGCTTGTTAATGAGTTAATACACTTTGGATTTTTAGGTAAAAATTTTGGAATTTTTTTTTGCTAGTTTGGTTTGCGAGTTAGTTCATCAAAAGAATGGGCTTTTGGTGTTGATTTAGTTATTCTGGTTAATGAGTTAGTTCATTGAGAAGCATGACATTGGGTCTTGATTGACTTGGTTTGGTAATTTAGAGTTAGTTATTTAGAAAGTTAGTGAGTTATTAAGATGGTCTTGATTAATTCAGTTTGGTTGGTGAGTTGGTTTATTAAGAGGCTGGACATTGGATCTTGATTGAGTTAGTTTGGTTAGTGAATAACTAAGTAAATATAAAGAAGTGTTCTCTGAACAGAACACGTTTGCATCTAATCGTTCAGCAGACACTTTTTTATCTAAAGTAACTCACAAATGAGTATTATTTTGTATTTGAAATGGGTATATATTTCTATTTTGTTTTTCCTGTTAGCATAGCATAGTGTACTGTAGTATTTTTGGACCATTTAAGAAAAAATAGCTTAGGTTTATTTAAGATGGATTTTTTTCTGCAGACTTGTTTTTTTGTGTCTCACTCTCTTTCTGTGCTTAGCCTGCTCAGAGGGGTTGAGAAGTTTAATGACTGAGTGCCTCTTGCACAGAATCATAGGACATTTCTCACCTTGTCTTTTCGTGTGTTTAACGCCACATACTGTAGTGACACTCTACGTTCACATTTGATTTGTGACGTTTAGCGTTTGACATTAGTGATGACCTTTCCACTTGGGCTTGTAGACATAACACAAATGGTTCTGAATGTTTCCTATCTGAAATGTTTACTCCCACTGGACTGTGATTGTGCTTTGACCTCTGCTGTGTGAGGATCTGTTTTTGGATTGATGGCTTTTCTGCTTTATACTTTTGACAGGGAGTCATTTTAGTAATTATAAAGATTTCAATCCGCTTAGAAATTACCTTGAGGTTGGCGGGCCCTGATGTCTTTTTCCTTCCTCAGACATGTTTGACATGCTTTCAAAATCTAATTTCCCTGTCCTGTTGTAATCATGTCTTCGAAGACATTTTCACAGTTATGAATAAAGGAAATGTTCATTCATTATGGCGACAACAAACATATTTGACAGACATTTTAATGGACCTCCAAATATCCGGTCTCCCAGAGTGAAAAACAGAGAGTCTAATCCTCTGATTACATCTCATTGAATGCTTTTCTGCTCGGCAACAATAAGCTTAATAATTCTACACAGAGGAAACTATGAAAGTAAGCCTGTTAAATCCCAGAGCAATTTGTAGAAATCTACAAAGATCAAACATAAAACAGACTGTGAAGAGGATAACTACAGCAAAGAGGTTTCCGGTGGTAACATGAAAGAACCGGTTGTGTGACGTGACTAAAAGAGCAAATCTGTCAACCAAAACATTATTCAAAAATACATGAGTATTCATGAGATAATTTTTGATTTATTAATTTATGAGATGATGGCCTTAAATTGATAGAAATTCTGTCACCCTCATGTCATTCCAAACCAATATGACATGCTTATGTTAAACGCAAAAGGAGAGAATTTACAATGCATTTACAATGAAAGCGTACTAGAGCTTTCAAAATGAAAAAAGTATCATTAAAGTAAACAGCTTGTGCGCTACATCCCAAGTCATCTAAAATTTAAGTCATTATTTACTGTAAACATTGACATTTGCTCTATTGCTTGTTCAGGAAAAAAACGAATTCTCTGACTCCGATCTTTTCTATTATTTAGTTGTTACAGTTCACATTTTTTATGAATCAAACTGATCTCTTATTTATTGAGTTATTTCTTGAGTAATACTGTATCTCTCACTGACAAAACAACAAACCATGGACTTGGAAATATAGTGCCCACGTCACATGGACCAATTTTATGATATTTTCTGGTGCTTTTGGGTTATTTTTTTAAGTTTCAAGGAAGAAAATAAATGGTGGACCTGCAGTATGAAATCTTGGCATTCTCAGATGTTTTGAGAGAGCAGACTCTTCAAAGCACATGTTGCAGGCGGTCGATCCTGCTGGTGCCGTACCTCCACCAGTCTTGTGCAGGGCAGCGGCTGCAGCCTGATCCATTTAGCTGCTAATTAGATAGAGGAGGCCACAGGAATTTAACGGCTGTCTTCATTGGCTGGCATCATAATAGCTCAGCTACGGTTGTTTGTCTCAATGCCACTGGGCACAGAGAATGGCATGCTGAAGTTGGCACTGAGATGGTTTTAACAAATGGACCTGCCAAGCATTACCATAACACTATTAGTGCAGACATAACTGTCATATTGCATGAATTAAAACAATTAATAAAAGTTATTAATAAAAGTCCTGAAGAGCAAAGTGAAAAAAGTAGCACTAAATTATTTTCACTTGGTTTGTAATTTCAATTATACACAGGCCTAATGGCAAATCTGTAGTATAATTTGTTGGTAAATAACCAGTCATATTATGTAGGGGGAATGGGACTAGTTGTCACACTTTTTACTCCAGTAAATACATTTTTAAGGGGGGATTCTCCTAGTCAATTTTTCATCTTAGCTATTGTTGTTTGTATTAAGATACAGTTTATTTAACACACTTTATGGTGTAAGTTGTCACGACAGGAACCTGCCATTAAACAGCTTTATCAGCAAAACTGATAGTAAACTTATTATAAGAATAAAGAAAGAGAAAAAAAAAATTTGTATGGAAAAAATAGAGCGGTTGTTTGGCTGAAATATTTTTAATTAACTGCATACATTTATGACATTTAAAACACATACATCATCTGAAAGCTGAATACATAATCTTACCATGTATGGTTTGTTAGGATAGGACAACATTTGGCCGAGATACAACTATTTGAAAATCTGGAATCTGAGGGTGCAGAAAAATCGAAATATTGAGAAAATCGCCTTTAAAGTTGTCCATTTCTATTGGCGATTGTGCTGCATCCACTCACAAAAATATTTTTTTTATATATATTTAAGGTGGGAAATTTACAAAATATCTTCATGGAACATTATCTTTACTTAATATCCTAATGATTTTTGGCATAAAAGAAAAATCGATAATTTTGACCCATCCACTCACAAAAATATTTTTTTAATATATATTTAAGGTGGGAAATTTACATAATATCTTCATGGAACATTATCTTTACTTAATATCCTAATGATTTTTGGCATAAAAGAAAAATCGATAATTTTGACCCATACAATGTTTTGTTGGCTATTATAGCCAACCTTATTATAATTGTACCTATGGGCAGCTCATCAAATTCATGTGTATGTGGTCACTATGATCAGAGGAAATTAAATGGTACAAAACGACTGCAGCTGTCTCCCTGGAAAAAACAGAAGTGCCGGAGAAAACAGCATTTATCTGTTCTTTTTGCTCTGAGTGGTTTTTAAGTGAAAACCATATAATTAAGGCAAAAGACCATTTGTATTTCATAGTAGTGTTGGAGCAGCAACACTTTCCAGAGCCAGCGCTCACCCCACGGTTATCTGATATGCTTGGAGTCGGTCCCCGCGCAGCTAGCTTGGGCCCCTCAGCATCTGGATCCACACAGCCGGACCCAAGTGCAAACATTTACTCTGCATTAAAGCCTCGCTCTGATAAGTGTGTTGTATAGATTAAACATGATCAGATTTATGACGGTTGCAGCTCGCAGAGACAGTAAACTTAAACAGCTCGCCGTTGTCATTTCGAGCAAGGGATGTAAGCCGACTCGTGGTAATTTTCCATCCCGTTTGCATCCGTGTCAGCCCTGAAAAGTGCTTGCTTATAAATTTCTCAATATTATTTTGTGAAAATATACCTCATCAAAACATTCTCCTCCCTAATTGCGTTTAATGGCATATCTGGTGCTGGAAAATGTCTGTTTATGTCGGAAAAACAGATGATCTGACTTTCCCGGAGAGTTGTTAAAATCCCACATGGTTTGAAAAACCGCTCGGCAAGCGCGGTTCGGCATCTAAAGCTGGCGAGAGCTCTGCTCGCCATTAGCGTATAGAATCACGGTTTCTGTATGTGTACATCACTGTAGGCTGAAAGACAGACTAAAAATAAACAGAGGGATGGGTTGATGGGACTGCTATTAAAAGGAGGGTGGAATTTCCAACCGTACTTATGGGATTATATCCGTAACGGACACCAAACTTGATGATCTTCTCGCTTTTAGAGCGCAAACCCCATCCATATGTCTGTTCGTGCACGTCTGTCAATCAACAGCATCCACTCGCGCTTTTGGTGACGGCAACAAATGTCCAGTCCATTGCTGAGACATTATAAGCTATCGTATATCGTAAACACTCCAGAAAAGCATTAAACGATGCGGTTGAAATACCAGGCAAGCGTTTAGCGTTTGACCGCATTAGTGTTAAGTACGTTTCATCTTCGTTGAGAATGTCTGAATCAGTTTTTGGTCAGGACTCACAGTCGGGTGCCCATGTGCACGGGTGCCGTCGTCTGAATGAGACTGCAATGAAAAACAGCCCATCTCTGGTGCACCACACATGTTCTGCACTGTGTTGCCATTAGAAGAGGTTTATGAGAGAAGATAATCAAAGCGCATTAGGCTCTTTGTGTGTGCGGCTGTGTGTGGGATGTGTGTCATATAAAAAACAGGCTACTTGCCATCGGGACAGATGTAAGAAGAAACAAGATGCTGTCGATACGGATCGCATTAACAATTGCTCATTCATTCGTCATTCTGTGTGTTTGCGAGTGTGTGTGGGAGTTAATACTGTATGTGATCTGTGTGGATCTTTCTGGCTCCATGCTGGATGCTGTGGGGCACTGAGGTCAGAGGATGGATGGATGGAGTTGCGTGAAAGATTGTAAATCTGTGACAGCTGTGAGAATGACATTAAATCGTGTTCCTTTCAGCCTTCACAGCAGAACTACAGCATTTTAGGACTCACTGACTGTATATTATCCAATGTATTATGGCTACTTGAAAAAATGCGAGACAAAATATGAGTGACATGAAACTAGAAACTAGGTAATTAGGTGACAACATTACAGTGTTTATTATACTGTACACACACACGCAAAAAACACACACACACACACACACACACATAAATCTTTAACCATAAAATGCTGTGATTGACCAATTAGAATAGTGTTCGCCGTGTGATAAGGTCAGATTTTTTAATGAAAGCACTGCATGAATTAATTTGTTCGATTTCTGTTCACTCTGAATGCTTGAATTTAATTTGAACATGCTTAATGAAACACACACATTAGCTAACATTCATATTATAATGTGACAGGAGTAACAGTTTTTAACTTTTCTTAACATTTTTCTTAACTTCTCAGTATCGTATTACGATACTTTTTCTCATTTTATCTGTATTGCAGTATTTATTTTCAACAAAATCATTTGAATTAATTATACAATTTAATCATTTGATATAACCGTTAAATATTATTTTTTATTATTTATGTGACTTAGATTGTTTTAGTTCTTTATGTATCAGCATGACATATAAACACTTTCTATATTACACAGTCATCTAAAGTGAAAACTGAGGATTCTTTACAATACCCTTCAAAACAGCATTAAAAACAGTAATAAAATAGTGGAAATCACCACTAGAGTGACATTTCCTTGTGAGACTGTGTATTATAGACCGCATTAATAAATGTGCACAAGGGCAACCCCTCAGGGTCTCATGTATGAGCTGAGTCAACTGTCTTCGCTTCTGTCACAAGGGTCCAGCACACAGCACAATGCATTCCACATAGTATTGAGCTTGTCGCATAATAATATAGTGCGGTCTGGCCCATTGACTATATCTGACCCTACTGTACAACTTCTTCAGCATTCTGCCCTATACTAGTGCAAAATATGCAAGCCATTTGTATCACATGGCTAAAGTCCCTTTGTGTGCCCATGAGTGGAGGCGCCATGATAATACCACACTTTCAGTCAAGTGCTGTATTATTACAGCCCGCAACGTCATGCCTGGTCCGTCTGTCAGCGTGTGTGTAGGTGTGACACACTGCCGTCCCAGAGTCACACTCCGGGTCCGACCCACAAAGGTTAGCCAGGGGTCATGACACTGTCTGACTCCCGACAATAGAGCCTTTGTGGGAATAAATCCGTGGACGTGTCCCCACACAACATCGACATGCGCACGTCAGCTACACGGACACCAGTTGAGCTGTCATACATACTGAAGTATGCTATTACTGAAGGCGACCTTCAGAAGAAACCATCGCAGTCAAAGGCTTTGTTGAATTTTTAATACTGAAAGGAATGTGTGTGAGGTTCAATAGCCGCCTCTCTGACACCACTGGTCACTCACATTAACCGTCCACATCCTCAGTGTAATGGCCATGTGCTGGTGAGTTTGCTCTATGGCTAATCTCTTTGTTTTTGTCTTTCAGATTGAGAATGTGGAGGCTTGTCTGAATTTCTTAGGGGCCAGAGGAGTCAGTGTTCAAGGGCTCTCTGCTGAAGGTAAGACCCCTCTGTCTGCTTGAAACTAAATAACAACTGTTAAATTCCTTCATATACACAAATAGGCCTGCTATTTTTATGATTGGTGGTGTTTGCATCAGTATTATTGCTACATTACTGCTTATATATAGAATTAATGGCTTTTCATTATCACCAACATTAAGTATTACATTTTAAACATAATATACTGCATATGCAGGCTATGAAGTTTAATGATACCTCAAATTGTGTGGCTAGTTTACATTTATAAGCAATCATATGAACAGATTTTGCAGTACAAAGGATAAAATGGGTGAAAATCCCACAGATTTGTATTGAAATAAGGGCCCAAGACATATCTAATGACTAGAATATCATAAAGAAGTGGTTCTCAACCATGGGGCAACAGGATGATTTTAAATAATTTAAACTATATTACAAATAAATCTATACAATTTTATAAAAATCTAAATGTAAACTGAAATTTACTGTGAAATATATATATTTATATATATACATTGGTGGCAGAGTGTTTGAGCCCATAGATACTAGTTGATATTTGAACCTTATTTTAAAATAATTTTAGGTTTTTTAGAACGGCTGCACTGACAAACCACAAAGATCCTTGATATTCTTTTTCAGTCTGAGCTCAAGTGTACTAAATTCTGTGTGGAATGATATCATTAACCTAAAGCAGCTTGGATACTGTATTCACTGTCCCGCTAAATTCAGCACCATGAGTGCACAGGGTCCATAAATATACAGTGTATAGGGTTTCTCAAGCTTTCATCACACACTCATCCCCTACTTTTAGTGTGTGTGTGTGTGTGTGTGTGTGTGTGTGTGTGTGTGTGTGTGTGTGTGTGTGTGTGTGTGTGTGTGTGTGTGTGTGTGTGAGTGAGTGAGTGAGTGAGTGAGTGATGGAGGGTGTGTGTATGTGTGAGTGAGTGAGTGAGTGAGTGAGTGAGTGAGTGAGTGAGTGAGTGAGTGAGTGATGGAGGGTGTGTGTATGTGTGAGTGAGTGAGTGAGTGAGTGAGTGAGTGAGTGAGTGAGTGAGTGATGGAGGGTGTGTGTGAGTAAGTGAGTGAGTGAGTGATGGAGGGTGTGTGTGAGTGAGTGAGTGAGTGAGTGATGGAGGGTGTGTGTGAGTGAGTGAGTAAGTGAGTGAGTGAGTGATGGAGGGTGTGAGTGAGTGAGTCAGTGAGTGAGTGAGTGAGTGAGTGAGTGAGTGATGGAGGGTGTGTGTATGTGTGAGTGAGTGAGTGAGTGAGTGAGTGAGTGAGTGAGTGAGTGAGTGATGGAGGGTGTGTGTATGTGTGAGTGAGTGAGTGAGTGAGTGAGTGAGTGAGTGAGTGATGGAGGGTGTGTGTGAGTGAGTGAGTGAGTGAGTGATGGAGGGTGTGTGTGTGTGAGTGAGTGAGTGAGTGATGGAGGGTGTGTGTGAGTGAGTGAGTAAGTGAGTGAGTGAGTGATGGAGGGTGTGAGTGAGTGAGTGAGTGAGTGAGTGAGTGAGTGAGTGAGTGAGTGAGTGAGTGAGTGAGTGAGTGAGTGATGGAGGGTGTGTGTATGTGTGAGTGAGTGAGTGAGTGAGTGAGTGAGTGAGTGAGTGAGTGAGTGAGTGAGTGAGTGATGGAGGGTGTGTGTATGTGTGTGTGAGTTAGTGAGTGAGTATGTGTGTGAGTGAGTGAGCGAGTGAGCGTGTGTGTGTGTGTGTGTGTGTGTGTGTGTGTGTTGAGCATCTTTCCTAAAGCTGTGAGTAGTTGTCTTAATTAAATTAGCTAAGGTTTCAGAGTTTGGGTTTTGAAGGCTTGCATACGCTTGTGTTTAGTACTTTATGAGGCATGCCGACTCGAGACCTTTATAAAATAAGTTGTTTTTTTGTTTGATGTGCTTGACTGTGTAGGAGTTTTCCTAGGAAAATAAATGTAATAATGTCTCAACCACAGACACTATGTCATATAGTATTTCTCTTTTTCTGTCAGTTTTGAATTTATTTATTTTTGAATGTATTAAATTATTTCTCCTAAACAACGAGATTAAATTCAGAGCGAATTAGATTTCACTCCTCCTGAAGTATCCTCAATTTCTTAAATAAAATGCATTCACTTATGCTATTTAGTTTAATAGCACTATACTGCAAGTCATTAAAAAAAAAGAGTACAATTTTGTTTTGCAAGTTTAAATATATAAATTAAAAAGTATTTAAAAACATACGATTAAAAATACCATTATCATTATTGTTAGTATTATTGCCATTGTAGTCTGCATTCACAGTCTAATTAATAACTAATTAATTAATATGTCTATGTATCCCAATTCCCACAACGCATGGCTTATTTACCTCAAAATGATAGAAAACTGTAATTTTAAGATGGAACCTCTTCTTTTGAAAAGGAAGTAACAACATTCAGGTTTTCAGACACTCCGAGACTCAATCCATTCTATTAGCACTTAATGTCATTCTTTGTCTGACAGAATGTTTAATGTACTTTAAAACAAATCACCATTCCAAATTTAAAAAGGCAGTAGTTTAATAGAATACCACTCTAACTGTATGTGTACAGTTGTCACATTTGTTTCTATTTCTATCTCTTCGTGGAATTTTAAGAGAAACATCTGAGACAAAGTTGACTCTTAAATGAAACCCAACCTCCTTCGCTATGAAAGTGCATCATCTGTGCAATAAAACTGTCCTCAGGGAAAGTTTCCTCTCGACCCCTGCTGAGTGTTATCCTAGCCCTCTTTCCCCAGAACAGTCCAATAATGAGAGGTGCAAGATCTCAATATCCCTTTTCCTGCTGCACTGGCCATGACTCTCTGTTCACGGTGTGTAGGGTATCAGAACGCACAGCGGGATTCCGGTTTTAAGTGCTTTAAGTGCAGGGCACACCATGACCTGAGCTTTGATCTCATTGGCTGTGAGGATCTGGTGAAAAGTTGCAGTTCGTTAAAGAGCAGGTTAGTCCTAAAGACTTCTCATAGGGTCAAAGGGGGCACCTTCTCCGGTGACCTGACCGTGAAACCCACCATGACAAGAAACACACACGTGTATTAAGACAACTGACGTCAGCATAACTGAAGAGGCGCTTCCTCTGAGCTGTTTAATCCCTCTGCTCAAATCAAAAATCCTCACAAGTCATACAAAAGAGATCAAGCATGACCTTCTGAGGTATTCAAACTGAAAGACACTCATTAAAATGTAAAATACAGGAAGCCTGTTTTCATAGAAATCACTTTTCCTAATCTCAGCTGGGCTAAAGGTATAGTTCACTCAAAATGAAAATTCTCATCATTTATTCACCCTCACGTGGTTGCAAACCTGTAATGACTTTCTTTCTTCTGTGAAACACAGAAATAGAGGCATGGGGGCTGTTAAACTCCAGAAATGACCAAACTACGCAACTGTTTTCAATATTGATAATAATATGAATAATAAAATAACGTTTCTTGAGCACTACAGTAAATTAGAATGATTTCTGAAAGATCAGTTGACAGTGCAGACTGGTGTAAGGACTGATGATAATTCAGATTTTCTATCGCATTTTAAAATATATTAAACTGTAATTTTTGTTAAATTGTAATGTTTCACAATATTATTGTTTTACTGTATTTTTGATCAAATTAATTCAGCCTTGGTGATGAAATATCTTACCGACTCCAAACTTTTGAACGGTAGTGTATATACATCCAATCCACTTTGTAATTCTGTACAAAGTATTACATGTTTACTGGTACTTTTGGCTAGGCAATGATAGAACGCTACTGTATACAGAGGAAGTGGTCAAGGTCACATCACTGTAAATAGATAATGTATTCACACTTCCCTGTCCTCGCTTCCCTTAATGAACCCGGCTGAACAGATACGCCTATGACCTTGTGCGGCTAGTGACAGAAAGAGCCTGATGACTCCACATTTAAACTTCTGCTTAAAGTGTGTTCATTAGCATACAACTTTTACTTCAAGTTTCCAATGTACATCCTAACTCACTGGTGTTTGTTTACATGGTTTGGGGCAGTACTGTCATGAAAAAATGTTTTTGGAGTTTTTTTGAAAAGAGTTTTTTGGGGGGTGGGGGACAATTAAAATATATTTTACAGTAAATTTCAGTTTACATCTTGATTTTTTTAATAGCATTTTATTGATTTATTTTTAATATAGTTTAAATTCATATCTCAATGTTATTTTTTTAATAGCATTTTATTGATTTATTTTTAACATAGTTTAAATTATTTAAAATTAACCTGTGGTTGAGAACCATTTCTTTATTATATTCTAGTCATTAGATATGTCTTGGGCCCCTATTTCCATGAAAATCTGTGGGATTTTCACCCATTTTATCATTTGTAATGCAAAATCTGTTCATATGATTGCTTATAAATGTATACTAGCCACACAATTTTAAGTATCATTAATCTTCATAGACTGAATATGCAGCATGTTATGTGTAAAATGTAAAACTTAAAGGGATAGTTCACCTCAAAAAGGAAAATTCTATCACCATCACCCTCAAGTTATTCCAAATCTGAATGAATTTCTTTCTTCTGCTTAACACAAAATAATGTATTTTGAAAAATGTCGGTAACCAAACACTTGATGGGCCCCATTGACTTCCATAGTATTGGAAGTCCCATTGACTTTCATAGTATGTTGATGGGTCCCATCAACTGTTTGAAGTAAATGTCATAATAATTTATTATGATTTTACAGTACTAGTAATACTAGTAACTATGTTATTTTCTATAGTGAAATCCTTATGGTAACATCTCATAAGCAATGTTCAATTCACTGGTGTTCGTGGAAATCGTTAATGGCTTAATGTGAATCAATGTAGCCCCCTAGATGAAATCTAAATGCTCTCCATATGCTATTGCACAAAGCAGTTGTGAGGAAAAATACTCCATTACTCCAATTCCCTCCATTAATGCAAACAAAAATGCATTTACAAATTAGCCTGCTAGTTTTTCATTTTCCGCACTGACCTGAAGTGCAACAACACCAAATAGTGCCAAATTTCTGTCGCCTGACTCAAAAAGTATGTTCAATGAAAACATACCATCTAAGTGCTTTATAATGTGGAATACAAATTACAGCACTGCACGGTCCCAAATTGAACCGGGAGAAGATTGATAACCCCAAACATCGCTGACAGGCAGAACAAACAGGCGGGCTGTCAGAAATAAACTGGATTCTTCTCTTTAGCGCTGCCTCAGCACTGCCATCCTTCAGTCGCTTTCTGCACCAGCCATTAGCAGTGTGTGACTATGAATGAAGACCATTTCATAAATGGGCACAAGAGAGAAAAGCGTCTCTGGCAGGCAGAGCGCAGACAATCGATGCTCTTCCCTTCATCTTCAGTCCTTTATCTCTGTGATCAGAGCAACGCCATGCTAGCACTTATTCAAACTCACATCCTCAATTTGGAAAAAGTTCCAAATTCCTCGTAGCACACCTCACAGCGCTAATGTGCATAGGATAATAGCGTTTGGGCTTCTAAACTCCATCCGGCACCTCAACGTTTTGCTTATTGAATCAGTATCTCCTTGTAAAAGGTCTCAATTAAAAGTCAGATCCAGTCGTTACAGCGACTGTTTACAAATGTTAGCGTCTAATTTATGACGCACAAGACTAGACAGTCAAATGACAATGCTAAACTTGGATCCTCCAGACAGTTGTATATTGTCATGCTGTGTATTACTTCCTCATTCAGAGAACAGAACTTATCTCCCCCACATTCTCAACTGATTGTAAACTCTACTCGAACTTCCTTATAATGAGGCTAGCTACCATATGACTCAACGGCCGTTTCTTCTGACTTGATCCTGTACTAAAAACATGATGCGTTTAAGGTTTGGGCGCATCAGTGGAATGCAGTCGTTCACAGGATTTAAGAGCTCTTCCTGTGGTACTTTCTAAATCTGGTGTGTTTGATCCTCAGAGGTGTGTAATGGGAATCTGAAGAGCATCCTGGGTTTGTTCTTCATCCTGTCCCGCTACAAGCAGCAACAGCAGCACCAGCAGCAGTACCTGCAGTCACTGGTGGAGCTTCAACAACACGTCACGCATCAGAGCACAGGGGCGGCGCCAGCGAGCCAGCACAAAACACAAGACATGCAGTCCAGGTAGGACACGTCTGATGAGACCTTTCTCTGTCGCTCCTCTATTTGAGTTCTGCATCTTTCGTCATGAAATATATGGCTAAATAAATAAATGGAAAAAATGCTGGCTATAGTTGAATTATATGTTCATAGACCTTGTAAGACTTATATTATACTTTCTTAACGTCTAACGGCCGTAAAAAATTTCACAACCCATGTTTTCTGGAGCTTATTCTGAAGATGTTTTGCAAAGTATTTTCTGTGTTTCGTCTACTTAACAATCAACATAAAGGTACAAATAATTACCAAAACAGTTGTTCACATAAAATTAAATATGGCTTCTACAGTAACTAAGATAGTTTATACACTGGTAGCATACAATGTGTTAGATCGCTAGATCAAAACTAGTTGAGTTCTTCTGAAAAAAAGAAAAAATTCTTAGTAATTTATAAATATCACATGTATTATTTTTAGTAAAGATAATAAATAAAGTAAATTGATATAATATCATATAATACAGTACAATTGAATAAATATACAGTTATATACTTATATACAATTAAAATGAAATATGATAATTTATTACATGGCTTGGTTGAATTCTAATGTAGAATGCGGTCTGTTATTTCTTGATAACAGCCTGTCGGGGTTGTATTCGCTATAACAACCGTCTCGCTCCACATTATCCCTTACATAAAAAGTTGACTTTTTCACTAAAGACACTTGGGTTGTAACCATTATGTATATAAGCCAAGAATCACCTAGAAACACATACACACACACATACACACACACACACACACACACACGTATATACTGTAGGCTATATATATAAATATACAAGTCATATGTATACACTATTTGAACTGAAATTTAAAATGGTTAGTAACTAGTTATAGTTAAACAGAATAATAGAACTGTGTGTGTGTGCACGTGTGTGTGTGTGCGTGTGTGGGTAAAAAAGGAAGGCCATAACTGTGATGTAAATAGATGAGTAATCTTAGCAGCAGCTACAGAGAGGAGATGCCGCAAATGAGTGGCGTTACACAGCCTGGCTCACGTTACCTGGCCTAGAATGCATTTGTGTGTGTGTGTGGGACAGGCAGAAAAGCACGAGTGTGCGTTTTGTAGTGCTTCTCTGTGCTGTCAGCATTCACAAGTGCAAAGAGAAGAGGGAGAGAGAGAGGAAGAGAGTGAGAGAAAGACAACAGCTGCCCCTCATTCTTGTCCGGGGCCCGTGGGATCTCTCTCAACTCAGATCCAGCAGTGACAGGTGTTCAGAGGGCATTGGACTGCCAGCCTGCCACACACACACAGCTTTAGAATTCCACACACACCAAATGACATCAGTGAGCAGAATTGGGCCAGGAGGGCTGTAGATTGGCCGTACTCCTTGAGGATGTTGTAAACACAGTCCCCTCAGATAACTATCACAGTTCTGTCCAGACAGTCTGGTAAAAAGGAAGCTATTGTATTGCGTTTAGGAAATGTTTCTTCAAACGTTTACTGGCTTGGGGTTACAGGTGTTAAAATGGGTGGCTGGTTGATTGTGTGTGTGTGTGTGTGTGTGTGTGTGTGTGTGTGTGTGTGTGTGTGTGTGTGTGTGTGTGTGTGTGTGTGTGTGTGTGTGTGTGTGTGTGTGTGTGTGTGTGTGTGTGTGTGTGTTGTATCAGTCACAGGGGTCTTGGTGATTCATCAACTCTGGTCTTTGGCCAACAGCACAGAAACACTTAAACAGACTCCTGGGAGTTTCTTAAAGCATTTTAGCTTACTGGCAGAAGCGTATCACATACTCAGTGAATAAACTCATTATGTTTAATTCAATGTGTAAAACGGTCTTCCATACACTGACCTGAGCAAGCGCCATTCGTCAAGTTGCTGGTGCTAAATATTTTTTCTGTTCATACTTCATACTTAAATTTTCTGCCTAACAAGACATTTTATTTAGAAGCCAGTCAGAAGATATTTCATGTTATATACAGTACAGCAACTTGTGGAGCAATTAAATTTCAGCTACTCAGCACTATATTTACTCCCATTTTTGATCATTTCTTTTTTTAATGATATAATAAAATTTAATTAATTACATTATATTACACTGTCAGTGTAAATGCTTATAAAATCCCAATTTAAGTTTTTAGTGGCTTCATTTTTAGCTATTTTTAGCTTTGAGTGCATCTATACTCTATATTGTATTGTATTGCTAAAAGTTAACATTATATTTTAGCTGATATATGCATTAAAAAAATAATGATGACTCATCTTGCACTCAGGGGCATACCTGAATTTTTAACCAATCAATTGTTTTCTAGAATAAGCATGCCTTCTCTTAACCATACTTGCTATGTTCCAGCAAAAGCATCATGGTTAAACTAAAGTTAAATCATGACTTAAACTAAAGACTATTGACTATTTACCAAAAAGAACAAACCCTTCGATAAGTTCCACCCCATCTTCCTGTTTCAATGAGACTGCTGCATTTAGTGCTAATACATAGATTTACACACAGTAACTTTTATCACGTTTTACTGGTAAGGACATTATATAAAATTCTGTTGCTGTTGCTTTAAAAAGGGAAATTGACTTTTAACACTTTTGACACCAAGTCAGCTGGATATCTGTTTTGTTTTAAAGATGTAAATACCATAATACAACACTGTCTGAGATCCCTGGGAATGAGGGGGGGGCTTTTTATAATGCACTCTGGCTGGTTTTACTCACAGGCACTGCTACCATTTACAGTTTTAGAGATCCAGGCTTTCTATAGCCAACACCTGCTGGAGTGTTGGTCAGAGAGAGAGAGAGAGCGAGAGAGAGAGACAGAGAGAGAGAGAGGGGGGGATAGCTGGACATCGCGGTGCCTTTAGGTCTGGGGAAGATATGGGGGGTGAAGTGTCATCCCTCCCTCTCAGCGCACCATGTCCCGAGATGAACAACTCGACTCGGTTGTCTCATGCTCACGATTGCCTGCCCCCAGCTCACGGGACAGGAAGAGCCGACTGTCCTATGGGAGAAAGTCTGACAGCAATAGGTACAGTAGAATTGATCGTGTCACGGATCTGGGTTACAGAGGTCCTTTGACTGGAAGCAACATGGTTGTTGTTAAATTTGTGGTAGTTTATTAATCGTTTATGGTGCGATTTTGGACTGTCCTGTTCTGTTGTATTCAGGCTATTGTGTCCCTCCAGATTTGATAATTATTCTGGGTCTACAGTGTGACATTTTATATTTAGGTGTTAGTTCCTTTTTTGGAAGTTGTCTGTTCTGCTTTGAAAAATGAGATGTTTCTCTCTCGGGAGGTAAGTTGAAACTCTTTTTATGGGTTGTTGCACTTCTATCAGTTTAAAACTTTTCTGCAGGTTGGTCATTCTTTGCTTCCTGTCTTTTGCTGTTGAAAGTCATCTAGTATTATTGCATTAGAACTTGTAAAGTACTGCTAGTTAAGAGTTTTTATTTTAAAGGTAGGATTGTCAAAAAATATTAACTAAAACTGTACATAACATCTGAAACTTAATCTAAATTAATAATCAAATGTACTATATGTTAAAATGCAATGGGGGTATTTATCAGAATAGACATTGATTAGTTTGTTACAACGCAAATGTTACATCTGCAGTGGTTCTATGTTGTTTGATAGATTTTTACTGTCAGTTGGAAAGTTTTGATTTATAATTTATGCTTTTGTAATGTGTCTTATTTCTCTGGTCGATACGACGGTTGTCTTGAAGTCAATTGGCATGGATGTATTCCATGTGACGTGGTCACCTTTGCTTATATGACTGGAAAACTGCACAACATTTAAGATGTTTCATATGCATACTTATCATTTTGATGCTTTTACATTTGAGTAGGTAGGCTAATCTTGAGATTTAATGATTCCCATTAGACAAACTATAGTGAATGGTTTTGTAATCCTCACTAAACCTAATTGTTTAGATTCAATTTAAGATTTTCAGAATAGTGACCTTGGCGGATTTTGTCTGTGTTTGATTTCTCACTGTGAAGTGTGTCTAAATGGCCCACGGCAAAAGATTTATCCTTGAGACTGTCAGACTCACCACTGTCGTACTTTCATACTGCTTGGCTGAACGCTTTTAGAAGTGAAGGAAAAAGAAAGAAAGAAGCTTGTAGAGCAACTGTCCCAGCTGAGTTCCTCTTTGAGCTGGAGGAGAAACGGTGGGCCTCATTAATCATGTGGACATGATCACATTCTCAAGAGAGAGAGAGTGAATGAGAGAGTGAAAGACAGTGTTAGTGTCTCACTGGAGCTGTCTTTGGTTACAATGCTTGTTAACCTGCTGTCTTGCCTCCTTCTTTTACTGTCTTCCTCTCGTTCTCTCAGTCTGGTGAAGTCTTTGTTGCTCCTCAGGGTTTTACCTGTGGTAGTCTAGCCAGCTAGACTCAAGCCAGCTCCTTGTCACGCACTCACCGTAGAAACATTCATGGTGGTCATAATGATCTCTTTCTGAGCAGACACTCCACCTTCTTAGTCACTTTGGGCAACTTTTGGAAGAATGGAATTGAAAGTCCTTTTTTGATGTTGCTCTGAATAGATATAGTTGATATCCAACACGATATCCGACAATATAAAGCTGGTTTTACCTTATGTATAAATGGGCGTGACATGACACAATCACAGCCAATCAGAACATATTTGATATTTAATTTTGTGGAACAGGTTTTTGAACCAATGAAATTTCACTGTGGGCAGGGTTGCCTATCACGGAACACTAAAGAAACATAAATCAAATGACTGAACACTTGTTACGTTAAGATAAGTTCTGGTCTAAATTGGTCATTCATGATCCAAGATGGTGTAGATGGTTGATCAGCTCTATTACCACCTGGTTTTGACATTGTGAACCATTCTGATTGGTCGTGGTAAACTACTTTGGACCAGCCACAAACCATATTGACGACCTTTTTCTGATATGAGCTGTTATTTTCCAGCATGGCAGATGTTGATAGCAACTAGGTGCTGTTTAGATAGATGTCTTCTTACTGTAACTGTTGAACCGTTGTGAACTGGACATTCCCTCTTTCTCATTCTCTCTCATCTTTCAACTTTCAGCAATTTTCATCCATCCATTGACATTCTCGTTCCATCACGCAGCGCTCACAAACCTGCTAAACGCAAAAACTTGTCAAGGCACATTTACCGCTTAGACACAGCATATACAAACATATACAAACAAAAATGCACACCCAGAACGAACAAAGGCAGTGTCAGTCAGCTGTCAGGGGATAGAGAGAGAGAGAGAGAGATTTGAGACCTATACAGCCAACTGTTCTGTGTTTTGTGTTTGGCTTGAGGTGTTTGGGTTTTGTTTTAAATGTGTGTGCTGTAAGTACAGCTCCTACTGGCTGGACCTCCATCTATCATTTATTCCATCTGACAATGTATTCCTTCATCCAAACCTCGGTAAGGGTCTTCTCTGTCCTTATAGAGATCAGTTCAGTTATATTTATTATTATACTTACAGTTTTCATTATAATATGTACACTAATGTTATAAAGTTCGGTCAGAGTTGGCAAGTTTTTTTATATTTTTGAAAGAATGTTAAGCTCTCAAAGGCTGTATTTATTCGTTCAAAAATAGTCAAAGCAGTTATATTGTGAAATATTATTATAATTTAAAATGACTGTTTTCTATGTTGATGTATTTTAAAAATGTAATTTATTTCTGTGATGGCAAAGCTACATTTTCAGATTTGTCTTCATTGTTACATAATCCTTCAGAATTCATTCTAATATGCTTGATTTGGTGCTCAAGAAACATTTATTATTATTACTATCACAGTTGAAAACAGTAATATTTTTAGGTACAAACCATGGTACCGTTTTTTCTTGAAACCGTTTTTTCTTTGATGAATAGAAAGTAAGTGCATGTAAAGTGTAAAAGTCTTTACTGTCACTTTCGATCAAATCTACTGCATTCTTCCTAAATAAAACTATTTACTTCCTCTATTCAAAATCAGGATCAGAAAGAGCTTTATTGCCAAGGAATTTACCTTGGTATTAAAGCTTCCAGTTAAAATCTTACTTACCCCAAACTTTTGAATGGTGTGTATATTTATGAATTATTTATACACACAGTAAAAGTGTTCCTGGAAGAGGTATGTGTTTGTGTGAGAGAGTGAGTGTGTGAAGTTTTGTTGTTGTTGTTGTTGTTGTTTTTGTGACTGGACCTACATGAATATCATCTCTGTCATGTGGGATTACTTTCTTTGAGTTATATGTTGTTATAGAGGTCATTCTCAATGGATCAGTGATTCAGCATTACGAAGAATAAATCTCGTACTGTATTCGCACACACGCATAGTTTAAGATACAGGTTTATAAAGAGTGTGATTTGGCTTTTAACTTTAGATCTACAGCATTCAATGGCTACTAGAACAGTAGGACGGTTGGAGGAAGTACACATACTTGTGGTCGGAGACGAGTGACATGTCATGTGAATCTGAATAGTCGCACACAGAGGCCATGCTGTTTGCGTTTGCACGTAAGCGCCCAGCCCTGATTGTGGCTCGCTAAGTGCCGCCCTTATTGCATTAGAGAGAAAGATGCCACAGTTTAAAAAAAAAAAAAATTCAATCCAATCATTAACCTCATTCCTTTCTCTCTCTCCCTCCCTCTTTTTCTCTCCCGTTTCTCTCTCGTTCTCTCCCACTACCTCTTTACAGTCTCACCGCACGATATACAAGTCCACCAGGTCACAGTGGAATAGCAGCCCCTCAGAAGAAAAACACAAGGTAGAGTCTTTACAGTATCTGCCTGCTCTCGCTCTGTTCTGACACCTGAAACTCTCCGCAGACCTTCAGGCTAGAGACTGGGAAAGCTGATCCACTGATGTTCAAAGCTGTAGCAACAGATCTGGGTGATGGAAGTGGTAGATGATATATACGCATGCTGGTTCTTCAACTGTAGTCTAGATTTTTTTTATAAAATCTTGCTGTTGCTTTTCTAAGGGCTTTGAGCTGAATATCTTGGTTTAGCCGAGGTGAGCAGATGCAGAACGTCCTGGATCATCCCTAGATCTTGAACGCTGTTTATCTCTGACCACTTTAGCCGGAGGTTTTTGTAGTTTGAAGCTTCGGCAGCAGTTGTCTGGCCCTGAAAGCATTTGCTTCATCTCAGAGCTGATGGGAAGCTGAGTGCTGGCGAAGCATTTCAAGCAGCCCCTGGCCAAACTATGTGAGATATGTGATGGACACTATGTGTGATATAGTGCTTACTCCACTGACAGCCTGATGGCTTAGGTTCAACTGATGGCATTATTTGCTCAAAGACAATATGTGCCTGCAGGGAAAGGGACAGGAATGGAGACGCTGCAGACTTATATGAGGTCTGGGATCTTCTCTCACAGCACTGATATAAAATGTGTCCTGAAGCAACTTTTTTTCATACTGGACTCTGCCCTCGTCCTAAGTTCAGATGTACTGTATATTTTATTGTATAGACTTTTAAATAGTCTGTTAAGATGTAGAGGGCTGTTCACGCCTAATGTTATCAGTGGGCTACTGGCAATAGCTTTTGAAAATCTGATCAGATATGAGATTTATTGGTGGTCGTAAGTGAGAACGCCTGGTCAAATGCACTGGAAAAAAAAATCTTGTATCAAATATCTCCAAAGAGAAAGAAAAAAACTATAAAAATGATGAATTGTGTATATATAGATATATATAATGATCTATATAAGTATCTCTAAGTACACACTTTCTCCTGTTTGTGTCTTAATTAAATGTTATGTGTGATTAATTAAACAGGATTATTGTGTAGTAATTTGGGTTAGAGAGACCAATTTAATAATCTATGATCCTGTTTTTTTTAAAAGGGGAAACCAGAATAGATAATAGTGCATAAATTAGCTGTCCTCTAGAATCCAAAACTTCCACCTCAATCCAAAGCACTTCAGTCGGAAAGATTACGATTCACCGGAGATGACAGAAGCAGTCTTATTTGATCCTGAAACACCCTGCTCTAAATTTTAATAGGCATAATTTGAAAGATTTTTATCTTCCATAAGGCCTTTTATGTATGAAGGACACAGTTTGTAAAAGATGTGACATTTTAATAAAATCCAGTTATTATTTAGCAGTGCATATAACCCCGTAAACGCTCACGGTTTTCATCTGAGCCCCATTGACACTTTAATTGTTACCCTAAAATAATCAGGAGCAGATCCGGAGACCTGATTTTCCAGCTGACCATTTCAGCTTCAGGTATAGATTTTTCAATATCAGCCCCTAAAGCAGAATATGCCATTTCTTTAGCATCATTTAACAACCCCCATCCCACATAAAAAATATAATATTTCAAACAAGTTTCCCTGCTTCCCTGCCATTGGTCAAACAATCAGATAGTCCTTCCTCAACTTGGTTGAGCCAGTGTGTGGCTGTGTCGGCGTGTTTTGGGATGCTTAAAAAGAGTAATGCTTTAAAAATACCTCCGATTTTTTTTCCCAGAGCCTATGAATGTCATATTTGTCAGGATAGGATAAAGTATTTTCGCACATGCAGAAAAAAAATTATGCACCACAGCTTTAATTCAGGTCTATTTTAGCGACGTTCTCTATCTTCAAATGCCTGGTAAGCACCAAATCTATCCTCTTCAGGCATATTTGTGTTTATGTATACATGATACATATTTATGCAAATCATAGTCTAAGGAACATTTCAAGACCAAATTAGAAACCCAAATGTCTTATAAATGCTGATGTCAGATGTTGTCTGCATCTCTGAACCAGGGCGAACTGAATCTGCTCACTTTTGATGTGTTTGCTTTGCAAATTCAGGGGAAAAATCTGCAGATTTCAACATGATAAAATGCGTTACGCTCAGCTACGGTTGTATTGGTAGCTGAAAGCATGATACAATTAGTCGACATATTTAATAAACAAACACATGAGGGCTGATGTGAATCTGCTGAGCTCTCAATAGACATCAATTCCATGTGGGCCTGTTATAACGAAGACTTCTAAAACTCTTTCGTTCAAAGGCTTATCTCAATTCAGACTGCTATCCACCCCGATTTTCACAGAAATAACCTCTCTGCGAAATAACTTGAGATATGTTTTTTCAGAGCCACTTTTCACTCTTGTGTATTATCATAGCTGGCAATGGTGGCCTGCATAACAGGTTAATAGGGAAAAGCAGAAGTTCCTGATGGGAAATGAGCGAGTGATGAAGCAGTGTCATTAGATACTTGATGAGACATGCACCTCATCTGCCTGAATCATTGGTTTCCAATCCATCATGATAAAGCTATTTTCTCTGATTCTTTATAATAATACTTACATATTTGATCAGCGTTGAGCTTCAAATAATGATGGAAATTTAAAATGCTTTTATTAGTTTATCAATTTGGTTTGTTAAAATCAATTGACTTTTGCCGTAATCAGATTTGAGTAACGTCGAACATTTCTTTTTGGTGAGAAATGAATCGGCTCTAAATATATATTTGTCAATGTCAAAGTCCCTGTAAATTCCTGCCTTTTCTGTTCTCACACGACATGTTTATGAGATGTTGTTAGGCTGATGTGCCACGGGATTGTGTTTCCCAATTAAAAACTACCACTCGTGAGTCATTAACAAGCTTTGTGCAGGAGTAAATCATCAATAATGTGGATACAGCACAGGGCAATGCAAAGAAAAAACACACATACACACTCCAGGCTAGTTTCATTGCAGATTTTAGAGCAATTAAGAGCTGTTTATTATGCTGACATGTTGAGGAATGAGCCGTTTTATTCCTAAATGGCATTCATTTATTGACTCAAAAGGCATTACCAGAGCTCTATGTTATTAGAGCTTATAAACAGTTGGAAATATATGTCTACCCTCCATTGGAAGTAAACCTTCACAATATTTCAATGGAATGCATGCATATGTTTGTATGGGTTTACTTACCTATAGTTTAAGAATAAATTGTCCTTAGAACGGAGCAATGTAAAATTATCTATCTATCTATCTATCTATCTATCTATCTATCTATCTATCTATCTATCTGTCTGTCTGTCTGTCTGTCTGTCTGTCTGTCTGTCTGTCTGTCTGTCTGTCTGTCTGTCTCTGTCTGTCTGTCTGTCTGTCTGTCTATCTATCTGTCTGAGTTTTAGACCATCAAAGTGAGGACAAAGAGAGTAAAGTGAGGACATTTTGGACGGTCCTCACTTTCTGAGAGCCCTTTAAAGGCCTGTTTGAGGGTCAAGACTATCAGGTTATAATTACGTTAAGGATAGGTTTAGGGTAGGGGTTTGGGTTAGGCAGTTAGTTGTAATGGTAGGGTTAGGGCAAGAAGATAGAGATTGAATTGTGTCAATGAATGTCCTCACAAAGATAGATGTACAAGAATGTGTGTGTGTGTGTGTGCGTACGTGCGTGTGTGTGTGTCTGTCTGTCATAGTTATATGTAATCTCATACAGCTCATATCCAGTGATTGAAGACCAAACTAATGTGTTAGTGTTGTGTGTTACAGGTTACCAGGTCCCTCCAGAGTCCCCGCTGCAGGCAGCGGCAGTAGCAGCAGTAAAGCCCACGGCTCCTCAAACCTGAACCGAAGGAGCCAGAGCTTCAACAGTATTGACAAGAGCAAACCACTGCAGTATGCTAGCGGCAACGACAGAGGTGAGTAATTTACAGACTTTACAATCTCTATCTTAATATTAAAATCAAGGTTTCTGCATGTCACTAACATGAAACAGCAGCAGCTATATCATGTTATCCACTAGATGGTGCCACTATCTAAGAAACAATAGAGCTGTGAGACCGGGCAAGATGCTCTAAGCTGGTTCCCCCAGTAAAAAAAATGCATTTCTTATTACATTTTCATAATGATGTAAATAAATCTGCAGAAAAACACATTTCCTGAGGAAAATTTCGGGACCTGAAGTATAATATTGCACTGCGGTTCCTTTGTGGTGTGTTATTCACATCTGAAAAGGTGATCTGCCCTAGGCATTCACTGTCCTCCTCCTACATATTTAGAGATGACGTTAATGTTATATTTTTGCTTCTTCCACATAACCAGCCTATTCAGGGTTCACTTCAGATTTCATCTTCCTGTCAGAGCCGAACCATCATTCAAAGCCGACTTCATAAAACCACACGGCCATTCAGCCACCAGTGTGTAAATCTCCACAGGCTAGTTGGTTACTTCATAAATCTGCACTAGACCTGATGGAGTGTGTCGATTGAAGTCGGATTGGGAGTTCAAAGGCGTGTGACCTGTATTTCGCCCCTACTTCACCCTTCACAGCAAGGATCCATGGCGATCGGTGAACAAAACGCAACTGATTTCCCTCGCAGACTGTTTGTTTTGGCTGTGCTGCCCGATTAGATTTATACTGGACTTTACTGGTCCTTGTTCACCGTTAGCACAGATGCTGGTGTTCCCAGACACTGGGTATGGAGAGGGCGAGACGGCACACACAAAGCCAGGGTCTCACATGGCAGACGGAGCTTTGATGAATCAAAGAGTCCTAATAGGCGACGTCTCTCTTGAAACCCATGGCTGCCCTTTTCCATCGGGCCTAACATTACTCAAAACCTTGATTTACAGGGCTACTGCGCTAATACCTCCACAGATGAGAAAAGCAAACTCCCATCTGCCTTTTTTTCCTCATCTTCCTTTTTCTTCTGTCCAAAGAGTCTGCTGCACTGGAGGAACCATGGGAGGGGCTGGTAGGGAGAAAATGAGCTCTGTTCCAAAAACTAGTGAGCTGCCTACCTAGCATTTTAGGACACCATAGGTGCACTGTTGACACGAAAGCTGTTCCAAACAATAGGCAGAACAATGATGCTGCCTTTTGAGACTTAATGTTTTGGCCAAATTGTAAAGGTATGGTCACATTAATGAAACCAGGTCCATTGTGGATTGTCAATAGTGTAGCGATATATAAAGCAGTTCACACAGCTTTATTTTGGTCAATGTGGTGAATCCATGTGTCCAACTTGAACCAGTTGGGGAAATCTTTCACTAAACGAATATTTCCTGATTGAAATGACTATTTTACCTGTGAAAATTTGTCATAAAATGGTAAATATGGCTGGACCTTCATAGGGGAGGTTATCCCAGAATGCATTTTGCCAAACGAGAAGCTGAAAAAGCGGCAGGAATGGTCTGGTACATTTATGAATTGGAAAAATTGTAACTGTAGTCACACTATACAGTTAAAAGAGCAAATTGTGTAGTAGTTGGACCAGCCTGAAAAAAATTCTAACTTTCATTATGTTTATGACACCATTGTAGTGTAATTCTGTTCCTGATTTGAAATGTGTTGTTAAAGCATAATTTCAAACGACAGTTACTTAGATTTTGGTCCACATTCAAATAGATCAGGAATTTCCAAACTATGTTGTCCCCTTAGTACCCCATTAGATTTTAAATCCATATTTCAATAATTGAACAACACATTCGCGTGTTCACGGTTCTGTGAAGTTTGTAAGGGTTACATGAGATGCAGGTAAACTAAATGTTTTTAGTTTTTTTTAGTTAGTGTTTTATTTTTCATGTTTTCATAAAAATATTTTTTTTTTACATTTTTATAAATTATTAATTAATGAAACGCTTTTCGGCTCACAAACCCCTGCAGTTCCCTCACGTACCCCCAGGGGTTCACAAATATTAGTTGGGGAACCCTGAAATTAAATATAAAATATATATTATATAATATTGGTAAAATATAAATAGATCAAGAAATGGCCAGAAATAGCTTGTGTATGTTATGTATCTATTATGCATATTGTATAAACTTTGTTAGCTTAGCAACATCCAATTGCTAATTAAGATGTGAGATGAGTTCAATCAATTAATTAAGATGTGAGATGAGATTAAGATGTGAGATGAGTTTTATTTGCACTCTATGCTGCCTACATAGTGTTCCAAATCAGGCACTTATGACGGTTGGGATGCTGCTTTTGTAGCCCTTTAGGCAGCTCGCTAGGTTCTGGAACAGAGCTAGCATGTAGTCTTTCATTTTATGGCAGGCTTGAATACAAATTTCATAATCCGGAGTTTGACCTTTAACTGATTTAATCCTTAACCTCAAAATCTGTCAGCACCCAGTGCTACCGTCACCTGCGTGTCTTAGCACAAAGCCTCTCTGTGGATGCAAATCTCACACTGTTTATAAACCCTATGCCAAGTTAGTAGGCACAAACACTTGCATGTTAAGTAGTCTTGACTCTTGTATAACAAAGCTAATTTCTCCATTCACACTGGCTGCAGGAGTGAATCAGCATGTTTAGCTCATGTCCACTTCCTGGATTAGTTTGAAGGAAATCATTGTTATATAGTGGACTCAATGAACTTCTGGCATAGCTTCATACAATAGCACCTGTGACGGTGGAGATATATCAGAACTGGACAGAAGAGATAACAAAGAAAGCCAGAGGCAAATGAAATGGCTAATGTGATCCATTCTGGATTAGACAGTAGTGAATTAAGTATTTTCATTACAGAGTTGCTGTCAGTACACCTGTTAATATGTTTGTTTTGGAATGTGTATGGCATCCTACCAGAATTCCCAGACCAAAGTGGAATTTCACTTTCAACATACTGTATAAAGTGTTGTGGCGAAAAGACGGGTAGCTATGGTAACCACGTTTCGATGGTCTGGTGTGTGTGTACGTGCGAGAGAGAGGCTGTTATTTAAGCTGCTGTTATCTCCAAAGACGGGGTTAATTTAGCTGACACATGCACTGAAGCCCGATCCACACAACGCTCATTCATAGTCCAATCACTGTTCCTTCTACATGATTTTCAATGGAACCAATTGAAGTCCCATCTCCTCCTCTCTTCCTTTATGTTTAGAATTTTTCAGCTTGAGACTTTGATATATCTGGATGCAAATCAAAGTTAGGGACAGCCTGAGATTAAGCAGATTTACTTGCAGTTTGTTGTGTTATAAGGCAGCTGAAGCATTGGTGTATTACTGATCTTTTTAAATTCACAGAAACTCATTAAAATGGTATGTTATTTTCATGTATAATCCATTGAAGTTCAGAGAAAGCGATCTGATTTAAAAACACTTGAGAGTGAATCTCACAAAACGAAATAAAAAACAAGTTTTATTTGGCTTTTTTTTTCTTCTTTTTTTCATTCTAATATTATTTTCATGACAGTTAAATGTTTTATTTTTACTTCCTTTTTTGGAATTTTGGACCATAATTCTCAATTGGAATTCTCATTAGATTCTCATTAATGCTATATATATACACTCACCTAAAGGATTATTAGGAACACCTGTTCAATTTCTCATTAATGCAATTATCTAATCAACCAATCACATGGCAGTGGCTTCAATGCATTTAGGGGTGTGGTCCTGGTCAAGACAATCTCCTGAACTCCAAACTGAATGTCAGAATGGGAAAGAAAGGTGATTTAAGCAATTTTGAGCGTGGCATGGTTGTTGGTGCCAGACGGGCCGGTCTGAGTATTTCACAATCTGCTCAGTTACTGGGATTTTCACGCACAACCATTTCTAGGGTTTACAAAGAATGGTGTGAAAAGGGAAAAACATCCAGTATGCGGCAGTCCTGTGGGCGAAAATGCCTTGTTGATGCTAGAGGTCAGAGGAGAATGGGCCGACTGATTCAAGCTGATAGAAGAGCAACTTTAACTGAAATAACCACTTGTTACAACCGAGGTATGCAGCAAAGCATTTGTGAAGCCACAACACGCACAACCTTGAGGCGGATGGGCTACAACAGCAGAAGACCCCACTGGGTACCACTCATCTCCACTACAAATAGGAAAAAGAGGCTACAATTTGCACGAACTCACCAAAATTGGACAGTTGAAGACTGGAAAAATGTTGCCTGGTCTGATGAGTCTCGATTTCTGTTGAGACATTCAGATGGTAGAGTCAGAATTTGGCGTAAACAGAATGAGAACATGGATCCATCATGCCTTGTTACCACTGTGCAGGCTGGTGGTGGTGGTGTAATGGTGTGGGGGATGTTTTCTTGGCACACTTTAGGCCCCTTAGTGCCAATTGGGCATTGTTTAAATGCCACGGCCTACCAGAGCATTGTTTCTGACCATGTCCATCCCTTTATGACCACCATGTACCCATCCTCTGATGGCTACTTCCAGCAGGATAATGCACCATGTCAAAAAGCTCGAATCATTTCAAATTGGTTTCTTGAACATGATAATGAGTTCACTGTACTAAAATGGCCCCCACAGTCACCAGATCTCAACCCAATAGAGCATCTTTGGGATGTGGTGGAACGGGAGCTTCGTGCCCTGGATGTGCATCCCACAAATCTCCATCAACTGCAAGATGCTATCCTATCAATATGGGCCAACATTTCTAAAGAATGCTTTCAGCACCTTGTTGAATCAATGCCACGTAGGATTAAGGCAGTTCTGAAGGCGAAAGGGGGTCAAACACAGTATTAGTATGGTGTTCCTAATAATCCTTTAGGTGAGTGTGTATATATATATATTATTTTTTTTAATTTATATTTTTCAAATATGTGAAGAAATTACTTTTCAACAAAATTTATTTTATTTTATTTATTTTAATTTTATTTTTAGTACAAATGACCCAAGTGAAAAAATATGCCTTTGTCTGGTTGCATGGGATTCACTCTTAAAATGTAAAACATATCCTTACAAAGAAGTACTTGAGTACATTGGTAGAATCAGATGGTAAAACCATGGTAATTTGGTATGTATGTTGGTACTGCATGATTATGATTACTGTATTCATATACCATATTCATATGGTGCTAGAAAGAATGTCATTCATCATAGATAAAGAAGGAAAAAACAGCATGGTAATACAATGGTACTTTTTTGTCAGTAATGTACAATCGACAGAAATCTAGTCAAAGTAATCTGATTTATATACACTTACATTGTAAAGCATTTTGAGTCTGTGCCCTGAGCCTTGCAATGGGAAGTTATCATTATTGGACTGATAGTCAGTGCATTTTAAATGATGTTACATTTGTGCAATGTCATGATCTAAAAGGCTTGATATATGTAGATCTGTGGACATGATGTATTTGTATTGGATTAAGTATGTTTATATATATATATATATATATATATATATATATATATATAATTCTGTGAGCCATGTTGATTCTCTGCAAAACATCACTGCATTTACAAAGAACAAGAGAGTGTCTGGCAACAACAAAGTATTTGAAATCCCACAAAATCAATTTAGGAGCCAATTTTCTGCCTGAGTGCATCGCAGCATTGCTTGGGATTTTTAGTATGCGGTGGTTGCAGAGTAAAGATTTGGTTGGAGCACTATCTATTTCTCTACCATTCCTTTCCCACAATCCCTTTCCTCTTAATATTTGATTATTGCCGCAGTCATCATTTTTTTTACAATTTTCACAACACAAACTTCGTATTGCTTCTAGGGTGTAGTTTTATCAGTCTAACAGATGTGTCCACTGTGTGGTCTGTTTCTCTGGCACAGAGTCGGTGAAGGGCATCCCTCTGCCAGGCAGCATGAACGGCAGTGGCTCGGTGCCCTCAAGCACCAGCGGGCAGCAGCTGGCCTCTGCCATCCCCTCTCCCACAGCTGGAAAGTCCTGGCGCAGCAAATCCATGAACATAAAGCACAGTGCCACCTCGTCCATGCTGGCCACCAAGCCGCCTAGCCCAACCGCTTCCCCGACTCCTCCCTTATCATCTGATCGCCTCCGGCCCCCAATCACAGATGCCTCCAAATCAGCCCCCGGCAACCAGCGCTCCATGTTGGAGAAGTTCCGGCTCATCAACCCTCGCTCTGCATCCAGAACCTCGCCCTCGGTGGCCGAAATGGCTCTTCAGGAGGAGGACGACTTGTCGGAGTTTGGAGATGAGGGGACCTGCAGTCCCACACCACCCTGCGGGATCTCGAAACAGCAGGGGAAGACCCCTGCATCCTCCTTTGCACCCCCAAACAAGACCAACAACTGCAAGAACCACAACAATAAGTCCTTGCCGCACCCCAAAGACAAAGAGGAGAAGAACAAGACAAAGAGCAAAGCCACCACACCACCCAAAGAGGAGCCAGTAATAGTGGAGCCCTCTAAGAAAGGCTCAAAGATCGCCAGCTTCATCCCCAAAGGAAGCAAAACATCTGCAGCCTCTGTGAAGAAAGAAAGTGCAATCCCCGCCTCCAGCGGCATCCCCAAGCCTGGTCTGAAGGCTCCGGCGGCGACCGCCAAGCCTGCAGCAACTCAGCCTAGTGTACCTGCAACTAGTGTACCTGCTACAAGTGAGAAGACCAAACATAGTAAAGGCAGTCAGTCTATATATATGCAGAAATCTTTGGGAGGTTTGGAGAATCGTAAGACCAGCATGGTGTCATCAACCAGTACCTCAGCACTTTCTGGATCCGCCACTTCAGGGCTAGGTGGTGGAGGAGCTCTAGGAGGCAATGGCGTAGTACAACTTCCCCAGCAGCAGCAATACAACCATCCCAACACAGCAACCGTCGCCCCCTTCATGTACCGGTGAGTGATTCTCAAACACAGTTGGACTTGATTGTTACATTTTTTAAATATCTTGCTTTGCATATTGTGAATGATGGTTTCCGAAGTTACGGGTACCTGCTTAATGATTAAGGATCTGGATCTGTCCTGTTCAGTCACAGAAGAGTCCACCTCTGTCATATTACATTTACCATTATACCCCTAGCGAATTAATTAAGAGCAGGTGGGCTTTGCTTGTGATCAGTGTACTTTGTCTCTTTGGATAAAATTAGACAGAAATCCCTCAGTAGGAAAAACAGATGTCAACATTTTTCAAACTTACTATGTCCTCATCATAGACCCTTCTGGCTTCTAGTCCTGGCAGGGCTACTGGGGTCTATACATCTGATGACGCTTAGAGACATTAAAGTGTAAGGCTCAGATAAACAGACAGATCTGGGTTCCTTGGTTCTATTCTGGGTTGTAAAATCATTATCATTATCCATGAGACAGCAGGACCATGTCTCTGTAATTACCCTCAATAGACAGGCAAAGATGAAACCCTCATCCCCAGGAGGTCCAGAATAATTACCTCATCTTTTACTCATTCTGCACACTGATAACCAGTTGTGTGGCTTTTGCCAAATGTAACAGGTACTATTCTGCCGTGCAAAGGCAAAAGACCGTAACTTCGTTTTTGGTCGAAAATGAGTTATTTATATTTTTGGCACATTCAAGACCTCCTTTATCATGTGGATAAGTATCTTGAATCAATTCCGTTGTTTTTTCGAGAAAATAATGAGTTGTCTTAACAGTAACTTCCAAAAGCCCATGAGAAACAAAGGCAGAACACCGTAACATCAGTTACCGTTCTTTGGCTTTGTTTTGGAACGCTCAAAATTGAGTTACGGTACTCTGCCTTTGTTTAGCTGAGCGTCAATATGAAGTTACTGTGCCGGTGTTCTATCAAATAATGCTACCTAACAGATTGTACGGTTCTGCCTTTGTTTTAATGTCCATTAAAATTAAAATTACGGTGTAGCCTGTGTACTTTGTACAGCTGCCATCAGTCCCTCTAACTTCTGATGTCCTCAGAGCTTTGTCCTGTGGTCAGAACATTTAGTATATGGTCTGAACCCGCCGTCGACAAACGTGCGATAGCGATCGCGAAGGATTATGCAGAGTTGACAGAAAAACGTTACACATTGCCGTATCAGATGAATACAACCAAGAATTAAAGCCCCGCCTCACTCAGTTCGGGTACTGGACCTGGTTGAAACACTCATGCATCTAGCTGGCAGAGTGCCAAAACTTCGCTGGCACCTTCAGCCCCGCCCTAAACGCGGTCGAGCCAACGCTGGACTAATATATCTATGGAGGTATTTTGTCATGTCAAATGTATTAATAATGCCATCAGAATGCAACCAAAGCACAGGATAGCAATAAGTAGATGGCTATAAATAATTGTAAATCATACAAAATAAATGCCATGATCACTAGATTTTATACAGGTGTTACTATAATGATTTTGTTAATGGTGATCAGCAACCAAATATTGATAATGTGGAAGTTACTGCCTTTTGCCTTGGCATGACTTCTCACTTTTTGCTGACAATACAAAGGCAGAGTACAGTAACTTTAAAATAGTGGTCAAAAGTCAAGTTTGAGCTCAAGATTTTTTTATGCATATAATTTTCATTACTAAAACATCTATTTGCCAGATTTCCAGTGTCCTACCTATAATTAATTTGACGGGACAACTAAAAATCTTTAAAGTCATTTTTCTCAGTTCCACACTCTAGCGACTTAAGGTCTTTTGCCTTTGTAGGGCAGTATTCGTAATCACTAGTTGTTCACAAGATACACCATTAACTATATACAAAGTACAGCAAAATCCAGTTTTTGTTTAGATGTGGAAAGTAATATCTGCATGAAAGATCTGAATGTTATAGAGTTGGCCTGGTGGGAAGTGCACATGTTCCGACATGTTGCACAGTGGTTTTTCTGTGCAGGCAACCCGAGTTTTAGTCATTTTCAAATCAATCATTTCTTCACTCTCCTGTCAGAGTAAAGGCAGAAAGAAATCTGGAGGATGTCTTGTTAAATCTGACTGTGGGGGGTGATGTTAGCAGGATGGATCTCTTTTCATTATAGATTGTCTAGACAAGAGTCCTGTATTGACCAGACGGGGTGAGACCCCTCTCACACACATAGGCTAACAGAGCAACATAAAGCATCATTAATTACAGACAAATAAATGTTGAACTAATCATCTATATACACAGTTTATCAAACCAGCTTTTAAACCCACAAACACACACCCACACCCACTGATCATCTGTCCATTGCATCACTTCGCGCAAAGCTTTGTAAGAAAAAACAGTGGGTAAACGTCTCATCTCGACAGTATTAATAGCCCGAGTGGGAACCGCTGAGACGTTTGCCAGACCGCCTCGTTAGAGGGGCGTGGCTTCCCTCAGTCCTCACCAAGAGACCAGTGACATCACAAATGATGACTAATGAGGGTGAATAGGGTAGAGTGGAGGAAGAAGAAGTGGGAACAGAAAAGAGAATATGTGATTGATGGGCAGAGGGCATTCATAACAGTTTGAGTCAGCTTGTTAAAAAGACAAAGAGGGGTGTTAATGGTCCTATGACATGGAAGACAAAGATGAGAGTGTTAAAAGCGAGAGAGGAAGAGTATTGTCCTTGAGCGATTGTGTATGTTCAGTAACGTTTAATCCTTCTCTTGATAAAGAGCTCTCAAACCTGATGACCCCCGTCTGACATGCCTGCACAAACTGAACCTTTAGAGCTCAACGGCTCTCATAAAAACACACTCACCACCTTACCGGCCTGCCACAGGTTCATTATTCACAGGAAGATGATGGCGTTTTCTTAAAGCTGTGTTTGGCATTCTCAGTGTCGTCTCATAAGGATTATAACCTAAAGACTTAATGGAATTTTAAACTGAAGCCTTTATCGCACTCCACCACCGCAGATCTTCCTCTTGAGAGCTTTGCTTGGCACTGTAAAACCTGCAGGGCTGCGACAGTACTCAATGGTGCTGCAAGATGGTACACTGCATTGTGAATGGGTCCACATGGTGACCATGCTCTTTAAAACTACACTTACATAGGGTCAAACTTTTTGACATGTTTGGCAAAGGTGGGTGAGTTGATGAAGTTGCATTACCAGCCTCAAAACTATATTTTTGTGTAAATGTCAATATGTATACACTAGTCTCTCAACAAAGCAACATTTATTTGATTAAAATATTTTTTCCACTGGCATGGAGAACAGTGCCTTATTGCCTCTCTTCCCATCAACACTCTAAGCTTCAATGATGTTGCATGAAAACTATATTAAAACGATGAAATGATGTGTCTGATGCCCATGAAATCTCTGTATGTGTCCTTACCCGACCTTCTGTTGAAACTGTCTGTTCATTCAGTTCACCTACCTGACAGTTTAAGCCCTCTTCCTTTCTGCATCATTTGCTTATTTGCATTCTCAGGCAGAGTTTGTGTGTACGTGGGTGAGTGTTTGTTGTCTCAGGTAACACAGGAACACGTGGTGAAACTAACAGTGTGATATGCCACTGAAATATTTGGCTGGTGAATTGGATGTGTGTGACTGTGTGTGTGTGTGAGAGAGAGAAGGGAATGTTTATCTGGGCGAGTGCAGGTATCCTGGGACAACTTTGTTGTAGATGTGGTTGTTATGCATACATACAGTCATAGAGTTTCTCCCAGACTGTTCCAACTGTTCCAGTCTGAACAGCGTCGTATGTGCATGTGTTTGTCAGGTTTTGCTATATTTTTGGGTACCAGGTGTCTATAGGTTAGTTTATAGTTTTCTATAGGTAAAAATGTCTTCCCTTTATTTTAGGGTTTGACTACAGTAGTACAGTTAGTCTATAGTACTTGCCATTCATTTTAAAATTTAATAAAAAAATAATAATAAAAAAATAATAAAAAAATATATATATTAATGGTATTTAGTATTTGGTGTTAATTATATTTTATTATTTAATAATATATTATTTAATTGTTATTGTTATTATTAATGGCAGGGTATTATTGTTAAATACCTAAAACTAAAACCATAAAATAAAATAAAAATGCATTACTTGACATAAAATAAATATGAACTAAAAAATAAATAAATAAATAAACTTATTAAATTTCAGATAGTTGCCAAGGCAACATTTTCATTTTTGTTTAGTTTAAAATTAAATTGAAGAAAATAAAATACTAATTACAGAAAACTAATAAAAATGACTAAAATTTTTACTAAAATGAAATTGAAAACAGAAATATTGAGAAAGGTCACATGTGACCAAAACATTTGCCACTTTTTCATTAAACCAGTGGTTTTATCTTGCAACTGGTGGTTTCCATTCATTGTTAGGATGATATGCAGGCATACAAAAAACATGATCTTCTCTGTGTAAAAATACTAATAATTCATATGCAATTTTTCCTTTTGCTTCACTCAGGACGTATTCAGAGAATGACTGCACTACCGTGGTCCCCACTGAACCATGTCTCAGTCCCACAAAAGACCTGGTCTACAGCAAGACCGCCAAACAGTGCCTGGAGGAGATCTCAGGTAGGATGAGTGCCGCCACATGTGCACATACACACCTACACACAGTCAAACACACTCAACACACCCAACACACATACACTCACACAGGCACAGATTCTCTCTGCAGGCCTCTAGTTCCATGTTGCTATCGCAGCAAGAAAAAGGTCAGATATGACAGGTGGACAAAGGCTAGCCTTGTTTGGGAGGCCAAGCAGCAGAATGTGTTTATTTGCGCTTCTGTGTATTTCTCCATGTGTGGGACTATGATGTGACAGCTGATAGCTGAAGATAGGTGCCTGTGACTCAGGCTCTGCTCGCACACATATTTTAACAGCCAGTCTGTGAGAAATAAATGCAAATTGTGCCCAAATGCTGCATTTACCTGCGCTGCAGTTACTGGAAATGGAGGGTGCACTATGACATACGTTCCTAGTTGTTCATTTCCTGTGTGAATATTTATCACAGCCACTGTTGTTACAGCTCTCTGCAAACGCTTGGGTTTATTTCATTAATTCTGTACGAGATGAGATTTAATCGGTTTGCGATCTGGTCGCATGTGTGCATCCCTGAGGTTCCCTGTTGTTATTTTAATACATTTTGTTCGTAATTAACCATCTAAAAAAGCTAAAAACAAAAAATATTTTCTCAAACCAGCCCCCTCTTCTTTAATGAGATATAAATGAGTGCTCCAGCTTGCACAAAAATGCCTGGAATGTCAAATTAAAGTGAATAAACTGCAGACGAACACATAAGCACAAAGTGGTCAGTCGTTGTATGTCAATAAGAATGCAGCCCTGCTGTGGTCATTTTGAAGGTGAGGGACATTGTTGTTTGCAAATGGATCTTGAAGCAGCAATAACATTGTGACTCATTGGGAGAGTTTGGGACAGTTTATGGCTGATGAGACTTAGGAAAGCATACAATTGTAATTGTACCCTGAGCTGTTGAAAACAAATTAAGAAAATAAATACAAATATATACAATAATTTAAGATGATTAGACTTTATCTCAGATCCATGTCTCAAACTGTGCTCTGATTTGCCAAAATGCTAAAATCTAAAGTCAGAATTTTTGTTATGAACTCCAATGTTCCTTTTATTTTATTGCTCTATATTCCTACTGTATGCACAGGATGATACTTTGTTTTAAACAGAAATTAGAACTCCATAAAATTCTCTTGAGCTATGTAAGGGGAGCATGTGAGAAGAAAAAAAAAAAACATTTTTCCTCTTGGATAGCATGTCTACAGGCTGTTTCTTCTACATCTGGGCATGCTTGAAATGCTGTGGTTTGTCCAGTGATGCGTCAGGGAAACCCTCACATGGACTACTTATAGATGTGAACCTCAGAACTCACTTCCTGTTAAAGTGCATTGTGGGTTCCACCCTGTTGTAAAATTTGTTTTACTCCATGCAAGGACAAGAACAAAATCTATGCATGCACCTGCTTTGTTTTTGCACATTTAGATGTCTGGTTGGTTTGGAGGTATGCAGATAGTTGGTAAAGTTTATACCACTGTTTGATTAAAAAAAGAAAGAAGAAAAAAATAACTTCCTTACATTTGTTGAATTATCCGGAATTTATGTTTATGGTAACTATCTCTGTTGGTTAATTCTGAAACATCAGGCAAGCACTTTTGTGAATATATCTTGTCGGAGTCCATAAACGGATAAAAAAAAAAAAAAAAATATATATATATATATATATATATATAAATTATTAATAATAGAATATCATATATAATAATACAGACAATTGTCTATATGAAATATTTAATTCATAAATGTATTATTATATTATATTATATTATATTATATTATATTATATTATATTATATTATCTGTCTTACATCATTATAAAATCATGCTAGTAATTTTTTAATGATGATTTTAATTTTTGAATGCATAATAAGAATTTTTTTGATGAAAGATATTAATTTTAATGTTAAAATCTAGCTTTTTATTTTGGGGGTCCCTGAGTCAGACCTATAAAGGTTGAAAATCTCTGTTTTGGGATATATTATGGTCTTAGTTCAGCTTTTTTTGTATGATTTCCTTTCCTTTTCCAGTTGAGCTGTGTGCTGCGGCATTTCCAAATGCATCATCTTAACACCCTTCGCCAGTATGAAGGGAGAGAAATCACAGTGTTACAAGCCAGTTTTGTCTTGCGCTATTCCCACAACACACACACACACACACACAAATACCTGTGCTGACTCGGTAGCTAACAGCAACAGGAAACCAGCCATCATTGCTGCAAAGAGAAACACAGAGAGAGGAAAGGAGGAGATAGATAAAGAGAATGAAGCAGCTCACAGCATGTTAAAAGGAGCAGGCGGACCCTGAGCTCGCACCTCGTAGCGCGCACACACATACTCAGTCTCTGCTCCTGTCCCTTGGAGCGAGCCACATGCGCTCACTCCAGCCGGTAATTAATAGACAGAGTGTGTGAAGAGTCCTCGGTTGCTGGGAGAGAAACAGGAAGAGAGGGAAACGCCGTGAAGGATATGTATCACAATTTAACCGTAATCTGGTGCAGATCTGCTTCCCGCGAGCCTCTGTGCTGCATTGAAGGAAAGAAGTGATAGAAGAGGAAGAGAGGAGGAAGACAAGGAGGAGTGTGCTCTCAGCACGTGCACCTAGATGCTGGTTATTGGCTGCGGCGAGCGAGCGTGTGTGTGGGCAGGATGATATTTGAAGCTCCCTGGTGCAAGGGGCAGTTTTGCGACTGAGCTTGTGTGCCAGCTACCACCTGAGGCACGCAGATCATGTGAGGAGAAACAAACTTCGAGATAAGGTAGAAAAAGTGCGAGGGATCCTAAAGAACGTGTGAAAATATGAAGCGGGGAGCTGACTTTTCTGTGTTCCAGGGCGGCAGCCCACCTCGCAAGTCACCGCAGTCTCTCCCAGACAATCTAAACCTCCGCAAGCAACGTTCTCTCGGCAACCTCGTGCTGCTTAGTGATGGGGAGCAGAGGGTTTACACCTTTGAGCTGGACGAACCGCCATGCCCACCTTCATCAGCATCCGGGATGTCGTCTTCATCACCCTCGCCCCAACACGGCCGATCCAGCGCTCGTAGACACCCCGAAAGCAGCACCCGAGCTCGGTCGCTCTCGCTGTCCCTCACCAAGATGCTCTCCCAGTCCGAACACTCCCTTATACCTGTGCCCTGGGGTCGGAAGTCCAGCCGGATGGCACCTGCGCATCAGCTGCAGCGGCCGGAGTTGGTGGATAAAGCGGGCAGCAGTAGAAGATCAGATGAGGACACCCGGGCAGGTCTAGCAGGCACTGGGGGAGACTGGGAGCTTGAGAGTGCCAGAGATGAGCAGGCACAGCTGGATAAAGAGGTTATACTCACTATGCTGGGAGACCTGGAGCAGGTTTTAAACCCGCAGACACGCCGTAAGTGCCATGCCGTATAGCTACACAGAGTCACTCAAACTCATCAGTAACATACTGTAACAGTCTTTGTGCCTTGCTTGTGAGTTGCTGTGGTAATGGTCATATTTATCCCTGTACTCCGAGTCGAGCGTGTGTGTGACTGCATTAGAAACGGTTCTTGGGGATGTCAGGTTGAATTATGGTTCTCTGATTGTGCTATAGGAGAACATTTAGAAGCCACATTCACCTGCCGGCTGTGGAAGCATTGCCATGCTGTCTGCTGCTCTGATCAATAGCTCTATTTACCCTCCCGTCGGTGTGATCCATGCTTTTATTCCTCACCCATCTAATATTAACCGCCAACCACTGGGCTGTTTGTTCGCAAGCCCACCACCTCATCTTATTGAAGTAATTCAGTTCCCCGTAGTTCAGTGTGATCGCAGCATTCTTTCACACAGCATTTGAGTTAACTGAGGAAATGTTTTAGAGGGGTTATTTCTTACTTCTTTTAGTGGACACTGTTACTAGTGCTAATTCTTAAAGGGATTGTTCACATAAAATTGCAAATTATGTCTGAAAATCATTTACTTGATGTCATTCCAAACCTATGAGCATTTCTTTCTTCTGTGAAACAAAAAATAGATATTTAGAGGAAAAATTCTGTGCTTTTTTGGCCATACATTAAAAGTCAGTTAGAGTCCAATGTTGTTTAGACCCCAACAGTCTTCGAAATATCTTCAAAAGAGTGAAATGCATACAAGAAAATACATGGAAGTGAGAACTTTAAGTTTATTGGTGAACTATCCCTTCTAAGTAAGGGATTTGTTCAAATCTCTAAGCCTAAGTAATAAACTCCAGCATAACTCAGTCTACACAGTTTTTTTTTTTTTTTCTACGGACAATAGTACCTCAAAAAAAATAAAAATAAAATAAAATAGATATATATATATGCAACACAATGCTCCCATCCAGTGTAGGCAAATGTGAGCAGTTAAGCGACTGAAAGCCAGTAGTGGTGCGATGATGTATAACTATTTGTCGCTGTCTTGCTCTGCAGGCAGTCATATGCAAATGTGTTTTCCCGTGTGACATCACAAGTCACCCGATATCACAACAAGCTGTTTTTAGAGCTTGAATAAATAAATGCTTTGTTTATAATGAGGAGGTTGTTTTAAGCTGTGAAACTTGCAGGATGTTTTAATGGTACAAAGACCTCTTACTGTATATGATGAAGGCAAATTTGATTTCTCATGTCATGGTCCCTTTAAGCAGGTTTTTGCCACTGTACCTTTAATACTACAGTATATTTAATTGGCTAAACTCTTTGCTATTAGGGCGCAGAAATCTGCTGTGTCACCCTTTTTGCCTTGAAATGAGTGATACGGTACAACACAGCTCTGAATTATGCAAAACACAAGCAGAACAATGCATTCTGCAAAGAATCCAGTTTGTAGCTGTAGACTCTGAGGTTAGCTTTCACACTGGCACAATTAGGTTAAATCAAAGCAAATTCTCAGCTAACATCTGATCAGACAGAGCCAGCGGTGTGTCCTCACACCCTTCCTTTGCTGCTGACAGGCTCAAATGGTGCTTACAGAAATGTGTCTGCTCGCCCAGAGGGCAACAAGTGCAGTTATACCACCCAGAGCCCTCTTGATCATCAAATACCCGAGCCAGAAGCTCTTATATTGTTTGTTCATTTCTAGGATTCACATACATTGAGAATGCACCGTGCACCTGCTATATGTGTGTGGGTTTTAAATTGCCCTTTGCTCTATATGTGAAGTAGTGCAGGAAAGAGAAATGACTTTATTTGCCTTACGCAGGTTGGCTGAATGGTCCATTACAATGCTATAAAATAAGCATTCTGGGTAATAGAGGGCCTGATATATTCACAGTGACTGTATGTGCTCCAGAGCTATGCCTCTCTGGGCTGTAGGGATCAGGATGGTCGACTAGTTTAATTAGTGAGGTTTAGTGTTCTGTTTTTTTTTCTGTTTAGTTGTTTGAGACTTAATATTTTATGTAGTGTGCTTTAAAGGGATGAACTTTGAGATACACCCTTTCAAAGAGGATTTTAGCATGGTACTGTGACTAAAAATGTCAACACGGTAATCTGTCTCAGAACCGTTGCATCTCTCAAAGTCATTCTCTTTACATAATTGCCGCCACAGTCATCTTTTGTAACGAATCAAATTGTCAGCTGCAAGGAATATAGTTTTGAACAAAGTTACAGATATTTTTGGAATGTTGGTCTATGTACACATTAAAACAGATGTCTTGCAGTGTTTTGCACTGTGAACTTTTAGTTTTTAAGATGCCGTATCTAAAACAGTTTGACTTTTTAAAATGCATCTCAAAACCCTTCAATTATTTTTAAACTGTTTTTTAACATAATAATGCAACCCATGCAAACATGTGCTCCATTGCTCAAGACCAGCTTGTCAGCTTTTTCGTATATGAAAGTATGTTGGTTTGCACGCAGTGTCGGATCTTTACAACCCAGAATGTTACATCCATAGAAATCTCGTCAGTTATTTCCTGTGGCAGAATATGCATCTTTGATATCGCTCTAAGTTTGCACTCTGGCTCTGTATTGATGGTCAGTCATGACAACCTCATACAGTACGTGGTTGTGCTTCTCATCATGTCTTCAATCCTCTCGGACAGAACTTCCACTCAGATGACTTTTGAGTCAGGCCCACTTACATGATTGCTTCTGTTTGTCAGATGGTTTGCCTTCCAAACAATATTGATTGACAATATCTGTGTATAGAGTCCAGCTCTCTAAGCAACAGCACAGACATGCTGAAACAAAATATGAGGTGGCATTTAATAACACAGGAGAGAAATAAGGTTTGACCTGGAAGTGTTTGAGAAGTGAGAAAGGCTGTTGAAAATAGTTCTTGGTGTAAATTATGGTTCACATGGGAAATCACCTTTTATATTTCTTGTTTTTTTGCTAAATACTTTTCCAGACACTGTGAAAATAATACAATCAGTTTTGATTTAAAGCTACAGTGCTATGCATAAGTTTAGACACCCATACTAAAGTTGACTAAAAAGAGGAATAAAAAATCATCTTTTGGAAACTGAACTTAATGCCTTAATTTAAAAAATTATGAAAAATCCAACCTTTAAGGACACCAATTTTCTTTGTGAATGAATAATGTATCGTAAACAAATAAATGTTCTTCCTTAAAATACAGGGTGCATAAGTTTGGACACCCCTATGTTAAATTCCCATAGAGGCAGGCAAAGATAAAGTTCCCTTGGCCTTTGGAATTAAAATAGCCCCACATCATCACATAGCCTTCACCATACCTAGAGATTGGCATGGTTTTATTTCAGTTAGCCTAATAGCTAGTTTGATTTGCATTGAGAGATGATCTTATGGAAAGTACCCCATGCCAATCTCTAGGTATGGTGAAGGCTATGTGATGATGTGGGGCTATTTTAATTCCAAAGGCCAAGGGAACTTTATCAGGATGCATAGTATCCTAAAAATAAAATAAAAAAAAAATACTTAAAAATAAAAATCTGCCTGTCTCTATGGGAATTTAACATAGGGGTGTCCAAACTTATGCACCCTGTATTTTAAGGAAGAACATTTATTTATTTACGATACATTATTCATTCACAAAGAAAATTGGTGTCCTTAAAGGTTGGATTTTTCCAATTTTTTTAAATTAAGGCATTAAGTTCAATTTCCAAAAGATGATTTTTTATTCCTCTTTTTAGTCAACTTTAGCATGGGTGTCTAAACTTATGCATAGCACTGTAATTTTAAATGCCCACATTATGACTGATGAGTTTTTCTGCAACTTCAACACATGAGCAACACACTTAAGATCAGTGCACCATATACTGTACGATAGCAGATTTTTTTATTATTATTTAGTGATATAAGTTTTATTATTATTAATTAGTGTTTCATATCATAGCTCATTGACAATGGACACAGTATTTTACAGTCAGGGTGTGATAAAGCCAGACATGACTGGATCAAATAAGCAGGTCTCTGATGTGATGTGGGAGTCATGCAGACCTGCTGTTAAACCTCTTACTGCCATCATCAGCTTGTATGAGTGTCTATTTGTTCAATGAGTTTAATGCAGTGGAAAAGAAGCACTTAACTGAACCTCTGCAGATCCAGATCCAGAGTCTGAGTTCTAGTGGTGTTGTGGCCATGAACAAATGAAAAATATTTCAAGTTTTCTTTCTTGTAAAGTGCATGAATGCCTTTGATGTCTTTTCCTGGCTTCATAATGATGTTTTTGCAATTTAACATTGATTGATTTATTATTATAAAAAAATAAATAAAAATTAGGGCTGTCAGTTAAATGCGTTATTAACGGCGTTAACGCAAACCCATTTTAACGGCGTCAATTTTTTTATCGCAGGATTAACACCTAGCAAACTTTGTAGTTTTTTTTCACATGCTTTTACAACAACTAGTACCGTTAGTAAAACTACAACACCACCGGATCTAGCTAGACCGGAAACAAAACAACAGGCACGCCGCACACTCTTGTTTGGGCTTGCGAGCCAGCCAAAGAGTGGACTAGAAGCCGCGTCTAGGACAACTTGTATCGCACATCTGATCGGACAAAGCAAGCCGATCCACTTTTCCATGTTGATAAGAGCATTAAAATGAGAAAAATAATGGGACAAAAAGAAATCAAGAGACATTTAGAATAGATACAAATGTGCGATTAATTGCGATTAATCACGAGTTAACTATGACATTAATGCGATTAATCGCGATTCAATATTTTAATCGTTTGACAGCACTAATAAAAATGCTTTGTTGACATTAGTGGGGAAAACCCTTATGTTTAAACAGTCTCGCTGGAGTCTCTTAGTAGATTTTTAAATGAATCAGTTGAGTGAATAATTCAATGACGCATTCACAACACACGAAAAGACACTCTTTGGTCGATAACAATAATGCTGTAACCTGCAGAAAAGGTTCACTGAATGAATCAGTGAATGAATCTGAAAGAATCTTTTTGGGGGAACAGATTAAAATCATTTAAACCATTGAGACAATTTAAAATGTACACCTCTATTGAGCTCATACTGAATTTTCTTCACTTCTGTCCAGAAAATGAGGATGAAAATATGTGCAGTTAAATGACTCGGCCTGTTCGAATTTGACAGATTTCTGCTTTATAGGCAAATCATGCTACAGCCAAACTTTGAGCCTGGCTTAGGGGTTAAGAAGTGGTGTCATAGCGCATGGATTACTCTGTGCTCCGCGAAAAAGTGATGACCGTGAAATCTGTCCCTTTATCCCATCAGCTGCACAGCAGGCTGTAACTTCAGCATCTAAGTTGACATGCAAGAGCAGACAGCCTCCTCTCACTAACCGCTGGCCACAGCATGTTTGACTGGTTCATATGCCGAATCTGTTTTGCCTTCCAGACTATTTACTAGCAAGCGTCTGTAACAGGGTAACCAATGTTTTCTTTTCTTTGTCCACCAGGGGAGGATCCAGAGGCTAGACGGATGCGTACAGTGAAGAACATCGCCGATCTGAGACAGAATCTCGAAGAAACCATGTCCAGTTTACGTGGGACGCAGATAAGCCACAGGTGAGTGTTAGTTCATCATTAGTTAGTTCATCATTCAAAATATTGGTGGTGAAGCTGGTGGACCAGTATGGTCTTACTTGGGAAGCTTTTTGCAATGAGCCTTATCCATTAAGATATATATATCAGTTGAGTAAAACATAATAAAAGTAAGTTCATTAGTTCCAAAAAGTGACAGCTGCACTTTTGAAAAACTGGGACTCTTTTGCCAATTTAATTTCTTTAAAGATAGAGCTCAGCTTGGCACTCACAAACAATGCAAACCCTCACTGTGCCAACATCTTTGCTAACAAAGACGCTCACCAATCTCATTGTGAAATGAAAACTGCTCTCTATTTTTGACGAGATAATCATTTATTAAAACCATATTGCCTGTAAGACCCAAATTCCCAAACACACAATTACTGAAGAAAATACTTAAGCGTAACCACATTTGTCCGGCTCTGGGATGGCCTATTTCTGCGACTCTCTCTTTATCTCACTCACAATGTGAACGTAATTTCACAGGAAAGTGGTTCAGAGGCAGCGCTCTGACATGACAGATGGTGTTGGCCCATTCTCTCTTTCCCTCATGGGGAGCATCTTCTTTGGAAATCAATGCTTGGCCTTTTTGTTTTTTTTCACAGCACATTGCTTCTCAAAGGAGCCAAAAAGGCGTTAGACACTTCCTCACACTCCCTCACCGTAAGCCTAACCAGTAAAGAGCCCATGAATCAAAAAACTCCAACCTTTCTTTGTATGGAGTTCATAATGCTTAGATGTATATGTTGTTGATGCACGGCTGTCAGGCTGTGTACTCGATGAATGAAGATGAGGAAAAAACTATTAATCACTGTGACAAACTGAACAAAGTAATTCAGGGCAAGACAACAGACTTTATAGAAACAACAGACTTGCAAAGACTGAAAGATAGCGATCCAGCTAATTGTAGGGAAGAGCTCCATTTTCTCCATTGTGACATCGTTCGGTCGTCAGGAATTTGACCTGCCGTTTTCTGAGACGTTGACCCACTATGTGCATTCCATCAAACATCATACATCTCGCAGGAGCTTTTGAAATTGACTTCCATTTATCTCTAAACATACAGTACCATATGGTTGGTATACAGAAGAGTATAGAGTATCCATGTTCTTTCAGAAACTCCTGCACACACGTATTCACTGCAGTGCTGGGAACGCCACAAAGCTCTATTGATCTGAACCTGTGTTTGTGTTTGGAAGGTTCTCAGACCTTAAATATTGTATTGATTGATGTTAAAAAAATAAAATAAAAAATAAATCCTCAGTATATGAGTTTGGGATCTTCAAGGTCAATACAGCATCTCAAAGAAAATGAAAATCCCATCCAGACTTCATGGGGATTTATTTGATGGAAACTCATTATAAATACTATACAATATACTGTATAGGCAGACTAAGTCTGTACACTATGTGAAAAAATTATCCCATATTTTCATTGTAGTCTCAGACCTTTGGGTACCACTGTATATATTAATGCAATGTAATTATAACAAATAAGATGTAGGCTACATAAAACTGCTGAAATTAATTTATTGCATATTTTACACAGTGTTTGCCTAAAATTCACTAAAACATGTGCATTATGAATTGATAAAAAATGTCAAAAGATTTCAGAACAGCTCCTGTTAATTAGCAAGCGTGCATGATTATACTTCCTGATGTAAGAGGATGTTGAAATAAGCTCTAGCACTTTCTCACCGGTAGCTTTTATAATCGTGTTTCCATTTCATCAGGCCATTTGATTTCAAGCCGCTCGTTCAAGGTATAGCAGAGGAGGATGGCAGACTCAGAATAATGCTGCAGTCTTACCCTTACCCAGTAGCGGTAGCATGTTGCTAAGAGACAGGGGTTGTCGAAAAGACGAGACATCAGGAATATATATAGAGGAACTGTCAGCTGTCATGAGGAGTGACATCAGAGAGGAAGATAAATGCTGGTGACTTGGCCAGAGGGTGATTCGAGAGATCAATAGATTATACAGAGCAACCTGCCGAAATGTGCTGCATCCAGTGACGTTTACTAACTCGAGATTCATGATTTATGTTCTTAGCGAGCCATAAACCTCAGCTCATACACTTCCTGTTGGCTTGGATTTGTAGACGAAAAAGGAAGTCATTGTTTCTTAGTTGGTCTGGGTTCTTTATTCAACACTATTGGGAGTAGTACACGTGTACCGTACTGCAGGGACGCTCACATTACACAGTTCAGCAGCCACTTTTAGAAAATACTGGGTGACTAGAGGGCAGTGAATAAAATGACTTTAAAATGACCAAAAAGTCTGTTACTGCACACCAGTCAGTGATGATGATGATGGTATTTCCATATTATTATGTTTTGCTTCTTGATTATGGGAATACTTTACAATAAAATTTAATTAATTAATATTAGGTGTGATGAACTAACAATAAACAATACTTTGACAGCGTGTATTTTTTATTTTATATTTAGAATGATATAAATCAGTGTTATTTTAGAATTATTTATATACTATTATAGTAGTTATTAATATTTTCAATTAGCGTTATTTTAAAGGGGACCTATTATGCAAAATTCATTATTACATGGTGTTTGAACATAAATGTGTGTCGGCAGTGTGTACACAACCACACTATAATGGTAAAAGTCCACTCACCACTCACTTTTTAATACCCATAAATCATAATCAGTGTTTTAGAATAAGCCATTTGCAGTTTCTATGCAATGTGACATCACATTGTTTAGGCCCCGCCCATGCTGACGGACTCTGCCCTATTAGCATAGACCCCGCCTAGCCTGGGTTTCCCCATGCTGCCTTGCGCGCAGTGCGATTTTATTCACGCTGCTAGGCAGCCTGGACACCATGGACCAGATTTTCCCCTCAAAAAGGGAACCAATCACAGAACGGGGAGGGAGCAGCAAGACGATGACGACGTCTATGCGACACACCGAAGCAGTTTGTTTATATCTATGGATCCAACATGGCAGCAGACGCGAAGTTACCTTTCGATGCAGCCTTAGATAGTGTTCTAAGTAGTTTAGTCGCTGAACGCCATCGTGTACACATAAATCTCTGACCCATCGTCTTCTTCCTCGTCGAATTTCTGTCACTCTACATGCGTCATCTGGTATAATTGAAACGATTGGCTATGAGCTACGTACAGGCGCATTTGATAGACATTCGTAGCACCCAATAAACGGCTCTGGGCATTCGTAAACCACGCCTCAAATACGAGAAAATTAACATGTGGTTCCCAGACCACATCTCAATGAGACAAGGTCTGACGTTAGCCAGGCTAGACCCCGCCTGTCTAAAGTGAGCTTTACACAAGTCCGCCATGTTTATCTCCTCGCCAGAGCATTTAACAGCAGCATTCATGTAAGAAATGTATTCTTATTAAAGTTATTCAGTCAAGAGCAGTGAGTGATTTTCTGTTTTCCTTTTGTTGTTTGATTCATATTAACAGCAAATAGCACTAGGTACTGTATATTACACTGCTTTCACTTTAATACACAGATCTAAAATACACATGCAATTTATTTACTTGCTGTTTACGTTTACAGACGTAATTGACAGTGTTTATGTGAACTTTGTGTGTTTTTGACATAACTTTGAGTGTATTTGAGAGTTTAAGCACAATAAGACGTGAAAGAGAACTTTCAATGTCACGTGAGAACTGCAATGTCACGTGAGAGTGACCGCGATAGAGATGATAATCAAAAACAAAGAGATTTTTTTAGTTTGTCGCAGAGTATCCGAGGCAAGAGCTGTAAAGGCTCTGCCCTCTTCTGAAAGCAGGGTGGGGAGCAGAATCTCATTTGCATTTAAAGATACATGCACAAAAACAGCATGTTTTTCCCCCATTAGTACTTCAGTTATTTTAGTACTTCAGCTTACACTTATTTATTTCATTTTTTAAGTTTATTTTTCAATCAAATATTTTATTTTATTTCAGCTTTATTTCGATTACCCAAAATTATTTTTAGGGTTTTTTTAAAAAAATAAAAAATTATTTTATAGTTTTAGTTAGGGCTGTCAGTTAAACGCGTTATTAACGGCGTTAACGCAAACCCATTTTAACGGCGTCAATTTTTTTATCCCGCGATTAACGCCTAGCAAACTTTGTAGTTTTTTTTTTTTTTTGACATGCTTTTGCAACAACTAGTAACGTTAGTACAACACCACCGGATCTAGCTAGACCGGAAACAAAACAACAGGCACGCCGCACACACTTGTTTGGGCTTGCGAGCCGGCCAAAGAGTGGACGAGAAGCCGCGTCTATGGACAACTTGTATCGCACATCGGACGCGTACTTTCTCAGTTTATGGCCAGCAATAAAAGGTGTGTGTACACTCATAGAGAATAATGTGTTCGAATTTTAAATACGAGGCGCTGCGCTTCGCTTCTCGTCCAGTGTGCGACCCCCTTTAACATTATGTTTTGAGTGGATGAATGATGAGCGCGAGACGCCGAAATGGATGCCAATAAGATTCTGAATGGAAAGTTTAATTTTAAAAAAGTGGCCAAAATGTTTCAGTTGACAAGACCAAAGTAATCTGTGTGTTTTGTCATTGTGAACTGAGCTATCATTGCAGCACGTCCAGTCTGAAATGGCCTACTACTTGATGGCCAAGCACACTGATTCGCTGATGCGAATTCTCCACCCCCTCGTCAATATTAGGACCTCGTCAGTATTTCTTTCACCCTTTTATTGATGGACAGTGTTACATTGTGTGAGAGATTATTTGCTCCAAGTGAGAATGTTAGTGTGAAATTGAACACTACAGTATGCCAATGTTGATTTCAAAAAGAAACATTTGCTCAAAGCAAGCCGATCCACTTTTCCATGTTGATAAGAGCATTAAAATGAGAAAAAATAATGGGACAAAAAGAAATCAAGAGACATTTAGAATAGATAAAAATGTGCGATTAATTGCGATTAATCGCGAGTTAACTATGACATTAATGCGATTAATCGCGATTAAATATTTTAATCGTTTGACAGCACTAGTTTTAGTTGATGAAGACAATGCTGGTATAAGTGGCCATATTTGATGTATTATACAGGCACATGAATTTACTGTAGATTAATAAATGCTGTAAAAATGTTAATTGTTAGTTCAGGATATCTAATGCATAAATTCATGTCGACAATTCAAACCTTATTATAAAGTACCACAGTAATTACACAAGAAATATGAACTGCAAAACTTGAAGTATCCCTGCCCTCCTGCGTAAATCCATCTAATCCATTTTTTTGTTCAGTACTACCAAGTCAAGGCCCTCTTCTGTTTGTTTTTTTTGCTTGTGTATTTGTACATACATGCTTCTCATTTGTATTTGTCTTGTCCACAGATTTGCACCATTTATAAACAACAACAACCCAATAAACCGACCTAATGTATTCTGACTGTGAAATTCAATATTACTGTTCAAATATGTACGTGTTTGTTTCCTATCTATAAAAAACACCGGTCAGCCATGAGCGTGACCATCCCTGGCTTGGTATCCACCCTTCATTACTGCTGAGTCACAATTCTCTGGTGTATTTCATAACAAGAGCATCTACACACTTAATGCTGGTTTTAAATATACCACAGCACAACAGAATAACACTAGGCGGGAACGCTGTTTCTGTAAATTAGACCCTTGGATTTTTCAATACAAATCAATACATGTATCTTTGGTCTACTAATACTACTGTAGTTAGCTTTTTCACAGTACATGAAAGTGTATCTCTTTCGAAGGATGTTGTTAACCAGCTTACATGCTGGCTAACCACTAATGAGATTCGTTCTGAATGGACTTTGATGGAGAGGATATTAATATGCCGGTGCTGTAGTCATGACAACGTCGCCTTGGCGCTGATGACTTATTTGTTAAGTGACACTTGTTTTTGACCCCCTGCTGTTGTCCCTTCATGCGAATAACTGTCATTTTATTGGGGATTTTTTGGGTATATGCTTGTAGACATTATTTAAACAAGCTATTTCATATTCATGAATTTGTATATTTAATGATATTTATGTGTAATCTAAAATTGAATAGAACCTGAAAATGTACCCTAGAAATTGAAAATATGCCCGTAATGTGATTGTCTCACCACTAGAGAGAGCTGTTGCAGGACTGTCTTCTTGTATGACGGGTGTGTCATTATGGGCGTCTGCATTTGAGCATTTGTCCATATGTTGTTTTCTCACTCGTTCCCGCATCAACAAGCTTGTGAATGTGTGGAGACACCTATACACACATCAGTTCACACATTTATATTCACACAATCAAAGACATACATGGAGCACTTAACAAAGGTCAGGAGGTCAGACTGAAGTTTTGCTCGCGGTAACACGCTTGTTGATGGGCTGATGCTAGTTGAAGTGAAAGATGAGAATAGCTTCCATTTTATGGAGAGCAGAAATCAAGCACAACCACATTGGCAATCTTTCTGCTTCAGCTGGGTCCTTCACACCACGCTGAACACTCACAACCTACAGATAGAAGACCTGCTGTGGAGAGAGACTCTATCTATCTATCTATCTATCTATCTATCTATCTATCTATCTATCTATCTATCTATCTATCTATCTATCTATCTATCTATCTATCTATCTATCTATCTATCTATCTATCTATCCATCTATCTTCATGTAGGTTATAAATTAAAAAATCTGTACAATATATTGTTTTTTCCAAAAACTTCATACTGTAGCTTCATATTGAAGATCATTTTTATTTTAGTTTGTTTTGGAATCGCTGAAATAAAAACTAATGATTGGTAAAACTGGAAATAAACTAAAATAATTGACTAATACCACATATATTATTAGCTATTTATTTTTGTTTAATATCAGTTTTCCAAATCATACTAGTTATGAATATGACAATGAAGGATCAACATCAATGCAGAATGGTATTACTTTCTGATAACAATGGTACTACCACAGGGTAGACTCAAAATATAAAAGTATTGGAACCATTAAAGGTGAAGTGTAATTTATTCACCATTGTGGAGCCAAACTGAATTGGAATCTGTGGATTGGAGCTTTCTTCTGTGTATTGGAGAAGAACGCTATCCATTAGCATTTCTATTCACCTCAATGGCATTTGCTCTCCTAGTATTTACTACAATTTAAAGGTTTGGGGTCACTCAGACTTAAATATATATATATATATACTTTTACTCATAAGGATGCATTAAATTGATGAAAAGTGGCAGTAAAGACATTTATAATGTTGCAAAAGATTTCTATTTCAAATAAATGCTGTTCTTTTTTTAACCTTCTATTTATTGAAGAATCCTGAAAAAAAAAGCACGGTTTCCACAAAAACAACCGTTGATAATATTAAGAAATGCTTCTTGAGCAGCAAATCATCATATTAGAATGATTTTTGAAGGATCATGCACCGAAGACAGGAGTAATGATGCTGGAAAGTCAGCTTTGCCATCACAGGAATAAATTACATTTTAAAATATATTTAAATAGAAAACTATTATTTTAAATCATAATATTATTTCACAATTTTTTATCAAATAAATCTGGCTGAGTGAGCAGATTTTCTTTAAAAAACATAAAAAATCTTACCAACCCTAAACTTTGGACCCCATGAGTGTAATTTGAAATCTGCCATCTTTCCTCATAGGCACAATAGTTGTGGAGCAAATCATCTTGTCAAACACATTTGTGTAAGTCAGCCAGTTTGAAAGTTTTTTGCACCATGCCAATATTCAAGAGAGTAGGTGGATATTTTAAACTCCAAACTTTGCTTTAGAAACAGTGCTGCATTGCAGGGTACAGATTGGTCCTCAAACTGTCAAGCAAACTCCTCACCTTGGCACAGGTGTTAGATATGTACGCCTTTAAAAGGCAAGTCAGCTGTTTCAGAAGCAGGATATTGATCTAATTACCCAAATCCGTCTGCAGTCCCCAAAATCTCTCCTCTAATCTCCTTCTCTTCCTCATTTTTTTCTTTGTAGTACCCTTGAGACAACATTCGACACCACTGTAACTACAGAAGTGAACGGTCGTGGCCTCCCCGCCCTCTCGAGCCGCTCTTCCCCCATGTCTTGGCGTCTCGCCCAAGGGTCCAATCCTCGTCTTCAGGCCGGCGATGCTCCTAGCTTCACCCCGCCCAGATCCAGTGCTGGCACCACTGGTCGCTATGGTGACTCATCGAGGTTGTTATACACTGCCCCCCTGAGGAGAGCGGCGGCCTCAGGGGTTCGAGGGTCAGAGCCGGGGGAGAAAGGTGGGGTTTCTGAGGCAGGACCAGAGGTGGACGTGACCGGATACGGGAGCGATGGGGACATACTCGCCAAGAATGTACATGCAGACGATATCAGTGGGTAAGAAACTACGAAATTAGAAACCACATTGGATTACAAACCATGAAGAAACAGCATCTTTTTGGGGGTGTTTTTCAAGAAATTAATGCTTAATTGGTACTCTGCAAGGACAAAAGTGACAGTAAAGACATTTAATGTTATTCTTTATAATCATGAAAAAATCATGAAAAATATAGTTTTTTTTTCTACATACATAAACTAAACAATGATATTCTCATAGTTTAAGCAGACCAGTCAAACAATCGATCACTTTTTCTGTTGCTGTATGCAGTGTTCATAAACAGAAGGCTGTTTAAAAAAAATATGATCGATTTATAACATTGATGTTCATTCCATCAAAGCAGAGAGGGAGTACAGCTGTTTCTCAATATCCTTATATGGGTGAGAAACACTTATACACCACCATATGTCTCTGTTTGGAGGAATAGCTCAGGGTCACATATACATCACTGTGTGATGCACTATTGCTTTTTGCCCTTGCTGTCTCTATGCTTATAAATAGACGGAGAGAGAAAAATAACACTAGAAATGAAGTCTATAAGAGACTGATTCACACGGGAACCAAAGTATGTACCTGAACCTGAAGAAACTCGCATGAAAGTAATGGATTTGGGGATACTAAACACATTGAAGCTCAAACCTGCAGGCAGTGCGTCTGCTTAAAACAGCATTTAGCTGAAGTATTACACTTATTATCGGAACGCTAATATTTTGTACTCTCTAATCTGTGGCATGTTTTTAATTCACTGATTCTCATCAAATAGTATTACATACTGTAAGTAAAATTATGCTTGCATAGATGCACAACGCAACATTTTTAGTAATTTTGTCATGTTAAATAATAATAAAATATTTGTTATATATATACTATTGCTGTAATAAAAGGCCTAAAATTAAATTTCCCCTAAAATTAAATTATACAGTATTTATTCTTACATTCTGTGGAACAGGAGAAATTTTGAAGAATGTTAATGCTGCTCTTTTCCATATAATGAAAGCTGATGTCAAGCAGCCATCAAGCTTCAGAAATGACAACAAAAGTAGTTCATAATGCTCATGCATTGTATTTGAAGTCTTTAGCTCTCAAATATCATTTGTGCTACTGCATAAACTTGCAAGAACCAATAGCATAACTCTAACAAACATGGTCAAATCTAGCAACAAAGTTGAGTAAATGATGAAAAATGAACCTCACTTATATTAACCCCCAAAGGCTCACAGATAATAGTTCACTGTGCATTTGTTGTTTAACCATTAAGGTATCACACAGACGGAGGTCTTTACTCTCGGAATGTCGACCTTTACTCTCGAAATGTTGGTCGCCCACCTGAGATGACGCCAGCTCGAGAGGTTGTTCAAAAAGGAGTCAAAGAGATGCAAGGGGAAGACAGGTAAGACTTCCTGTTATGAATCAAACAAATAGTAATCATTCATCAATATTTTTTTTGTAGATATTTCCTGTAATATCTTAAATGTGTACATTCACAAAACTAGCTGTACTGTGTGATTCAGCATTAGAGATAGTGGATTTCCACACATTTAAGGTCTCTGACAGACTATGAAGCAGCCAAGTGCTGACCGGTTGAGGGGAAAGCTCATTTAAGAAAGTAAGAAGTTGTGACAAGATTTAAATGAACGTGTGACATTTTCCGTAACTGTGGAAAATTGGCAAAATGTTAGAAAATGGAGTTCATTACATTGCTGGTCTCCTTCACCGTGTCATTTGATAATAGAACCCATAAAAATGTTTTAGCAGAAGCTCTAATCCAAGTGATTTATATGAATGTAACTCTTTGAGGACTTTAGCAGAGTTCAGATCAGGTGATGAATGAGATTCAGCGATTGACGGACCTGATACCACTTTTCTTTGATCAATGAGCTGCTTCCTGTGCTGGATGAGAGCAGATATTAATAATGACTGGGAGTGATTCTAACTGATGAGGTCCAGACGGTATCATAGCGGCCTGCCAATCACATCAAAACCTACATCTTGTCTGCCGTCAAGCAGATTTAAATTATTTCAGCCTTTTTATTATTATATTATGTATAATAGTAATAATAAAAAAAGTACAAAAATAAATAAATACCGATATATATATCTATATATATATCTATATCTATATATATATATATATATATATATATATATATATATAGGGATCATCCATGGCTAGCTGTGCATGAAACGATTTTAATGCACGATGTGGAGGCAAAGAACCACCCGACACATAGTACATTCAAATTGTTTAATGCACAGCTAGCCATTAATTATCCTGATTATACCATGGTCATTTGCCTGCACTGACAAGTTAAAGCTGTTATTATTGTTTGCTGCGCAATTTTTGACCGGAAGGATAATAACTGATATTTCCATCAGTTACTGCTCGTTAGATCTACCATTCTCCCAACTTTGAATCAGACACAGAGATAAATTAGCGTGGTAACATTACATTTATTTTAATGAATTAATTATTGCATTTCTTTGAATTAATATTGATATTGAGAGAGAGAGAGAGAGATGCGTGTGTGAATTATCTGTGTCTTCAGCATCTCTCTACTCTCACACTCTGAAGCTGTGAGTTTAATTACGTCAAAAAGAGCAATGTTATCCCCTCTTTTGCTGAAAAATATAATGTAGTGATTCAGTATAGACTTTTATTAACAAAAGTAGTGTGGCAGCATTGATACATGTCTGTGCTCCTGAATGTTTCTGTGTGTGCGCAGCGCAATCTCCGATCTCTGTGTGTGAGTGATCTCTGTGTGTGAGTGATGTATGTGTGTGTGCAGCGCATTAATATAGAACGGTGATTAAGCTGACTGGAACTACAGCCAATGAGAATCGAGTATTCTGACAGACCATGATGTATATACTGTATATATGGTTAAGTTTTGGATGGGCAACTCTAAATTTTGTAAATGAAGATATCAGAATAGTAGATATTTTACAAGTCGTTTAGGGTTGTACATGTAAAGTCGTAATTAATTCTGAGAACTAGATGAAATATAGGTGTGCTAAACAATATGTTTACTTGTCCCTAGTAGTTCCTCAAAAGTGGTTCCTTCAATATATTTTCAATGAGAAGCCCCGATGTAAACATTTTGTATTTATTTATTTATTTATTTCCATACACAATAACCAGTATGGCCTGAGACTACAGTACCTGCTTCTTGGTTTGGAATTTTTGAGCTGTTTCCTTTCCTCATCAGTGTCAAGTGTTATTCACAACCAAAAAATTCAGTACAACGGCACAGTCTCAAGCCTCAGGGAGGCACTGTATTTTAGTCTTGCCTCCGGTAACAGTCAGTTACTCTGTTGATAAGGATCAGCTGTGCTGAAGGTCCCCAGACTGAACCTCGGTCCCCAGACTAATGAACCCTACCTGTCCAGAGGGGATGTGATTGAGAAAAATTGTCAGCTCAGGGCCCCTGCTACTCTGGATTGGCACTGGAAAGTTACTCTCTCTCTTTCTCTCCTATTCGTATAGCTTTCACTCTTTAAGCAGTTTATTTTAATAGCAGCTCACATATTCTATTGCTCTGAATGATTACTGAATGTTTAGTAGTCAGTACCTGTGTGTTTTATGGTTAGTATTTCACCGACCCCTGATTCCCTGACCAATTACCAGCTCTAATTGGGAATGTAAACATGATCCCGGTGCGCTTGTTCTCTGTGCGATGTGATGTTATAGGGTGGAGAGAGCAGGAGGTTCCAGAGGGACTCATTACAGTTGCTGCTTAATGTCGTTCCAGTCCGTCTCTGACTCTTCCTTGCAATGCACTTAAAATCTACAGCTAAACCCATCACTCTGATTTTGGCTGCAGAAATCTGAATAATACTGTTAATTAATAAAAAATGATGTGAAAATATATGCTGTTTTTGATATATCAGTAGTGTTGCTAAGGATTATGGGTTTGGGATTTGAACAGACCCTTAATCATCTATCCTATCCTATTACATTATATTATATTATAAGGAGTTATATGTAAGCCTCGTTTCAGACTTGAACTAGCATCGCCCTACACGAGCATCAAGGCTGAATTGTCGACATATGCAATTGATATTAGCAACTAATATCATTGCTTCACATGCTGGAAGCTCACTAACTTTCATCTGTTTGAATAAAAAAGCCAGTCAGTAGCGTGTTTGCGTATTGGCAGTGTGTAGTAGCGTAATTGGGGCTGTCATATGCTTTGAGCGGCCATCTGTGTGTAGTACCTCAAAGAGTGTGACTGCTGAGATTTGGGCATTTAAACAAAGCTCACTCCATCTCTCTCCTGCTGTGGCGTGTAGCTCAGTTTGAATCCCTCAGGCTGGGGAAAATTAGATTATTTCAATCTGCTGTTGCCCTTTTAAAACCCTGACTGCTGAATAAGCAGCGACGCAGCCCGGCCAACAGCAACACGTCTCCCGTATAATGGCAATCATTTTGCGTCGTAGAAATCCGGTCTGAAGTACAAAAGTGGGCTACTGCTGCTACTAAATCTTAATCTCACAGTGTTGTTTTTAGTAATCCTGTAATAATATTCATTAAAAAGACAAAAGATTGCGTTGACTTGCAGGAAACAGGTCACATTACTGTCATAAAGCCATTGCAGGCTGAATGTTGTGGGAATTTATTGCTTGTCTAACAAAAAGTTATATACTGTACGTCTCATTGTGGTGATGTCAGTTGCCATGCGATTAATCCAATGGTTGCTAAAAGTCTTTGGCTATAAATACACCCATCATGCAACATAGATGAGGCATGGCTAGCGGCAGCTCTGTGAGAAAGCAGGACCAGTACGACGGCGCGCAGACATGAATAAGTAAAACCCTTCACTTTCAGACTCAGAGAAAGAGAAAGAGGTTGGCTTCTTATGACAGCTTGCTCTGCATTTTTGTACTTGAAAGGAACGCTTTGGGGATCGGTTTGTGTTTATTCGTGAGAAGGGAGTGAGAGCAAAGGGTTTGTGTCTGTTTGAAGGACTGATGCTAAAATGATCTGTGGTTTTGTTATTCTGTGGTAAACAGCGGGAGGATTTTGTAGTGATTTGATTTTACAGTCATTGACAAAGATTCCTATTAGACAGAAGAGGTTTTGTGACTGATTCCGTATTTGAAGACATGAGTCAGACTCCTGCGCCTTCATTCATCACAATAAAATGGAGTCATGGAGTTCTTTCAGGTTATAGATGAACACCTTACTATCTCATTTGGTGCAGGAAATCACTCACTAATTGAAATTCATTTGCCCGCTTTCCATGGATGACTGTTCTTGCCCTGTTCCCAAAAGCTGCTTCTTTAACTCATTATTGATTCTTTACCATTAGATTAAAAAGGAAATGTTTTTATATTTAAACCCCTCTTTTATTACATAGAAACTATCAGATGGTAGTTCAGTAACTGCTCTGTTTCAGTAAGTCATTCCTAAGTTGATCTGATGCAAGTTTTTTAGTATTTTTGACTGATTCACTAGACAAAGCATCTCAAAAGATGATTTGTTCATGAATCGGACTGCATTGATTGTGCTAAATGCTTGTGTTTGTGTTAGGGATGTCCCGATCCGATCATGTGATCGGAAATCGGGCCCGATCGCGTGTTTTCAGACTCGATCGGAATCGGACGTTACCTCCCGATCAGGACTCGGATATATATGTATTTATATTCTCATTATTTTTTAACACCTCTATTATGCGGTGACACAGAGTTACGGCGGTTTCACACTGCACGCGTTATTAGAGTGTAAGCAGCGCAGGAGCAGTGCGTATGGTGAGCAGGAGCAGGACACGCGCGTTTTGCTTTCATACTGGCAGCGTTTGTCACGCGCGGCTGAACCGCGGGTTGTGTACAGACAGAGTCTATAATGGATAAGTTGGCATTGCTTTTTTTCGTTTTCAAATACATTTAAGAGAAAAGACTTGTCAAGAAGCTTATTTTATTAATAATTTCATTTATATAACTTTTGGTTCATCTTTGTTTTTATTGTTATGGCAACAAGTTTGTTTTTGGACATTTGTTTTCTTTTTAAATTGCTGTTGGTCATTTGATTGACTGTTTAAAACACAATAGATATCATCAATGCACTTTTTGGATAAAACTGCGGTGTATTTTGGCCATGATCAATGTATTGTCACTTTAATTCAGCAAAAGCGGCGCAGCAAAAATAGACTCGGCGCCGAAACGATCACGGCACTCCTGCTCTGCTCCTGCTACGCACTGCCGCGCCGCCTCTGCGTGCGGTGTGAATGCTCTAAAGCCTGGTTTAATCTGTTAACATGGGCGGCGAAAAAAATACGCGCTGCACGCTCTGCTAACAGTGCAGTGTGAAACCGGCGTAAGAGTTAGGAGTGCAGTTCCTAAAAGCACATTACTGGCTTTGCAAACACTGGCACTTTTATTTTTTATTTGTTTACATGCCTACCGGATATTTTAAGTTGAGGTGCTATTTGTTTATATATTAGACTTTTTTTTAATATTTACTGTTGCACTAAAGTCCAAAAGTGAAGAATTTATTTATTACTTGATTGTTCAAGCTACCTCACAGAAGTGCTCTGTTTGTTAACAGAGTTGTTGAATGTTAAAATAAGGTGAATTAAATAAAAAATAAGGAACATCCTGGATCTGTTTTTTTCGCTCTTCTTTATTCTTTTTTTTTTTTGCATTATAGAAGTATCGGATCGGGACTCGGTATCGGCAGATACTTAAAATCAAATGACTCGGACTCGGACTCGAGGGCAAAAAAACCTGATCGGGACATCCCTAGTTTGTGTTGTCTTATGCACAAGATGCATTGTTTGTTTACTGTCTTCTGTAAAATGTAATAGACTACTTGTACAACTATTTCCGCGTTCTTCTTATTACTACTCGTGAGTTTCCGGTTACAGCGTTCAGCGCAGTACAGACGGTTACTCACGAGAACGCAGATCATTACTGCGTTTTATGGCTGACACTTGATTAAAACAATTAATCATGTTCTCTGCGTGTTAACATGAATTATCTTGAACCTGCTGAGATGTTCCTATAAATATATTTTCTTTCCAACTTTTAGTGGAGAAAAAATCTATTTCTCCACTAACCTGCTGCAGTCCAGTGCTCGTATTCTCATCTTACTGATCATAGTTCATTACCTGTTTACATTTTTAAATGAATTTGAGTGATAAAAAAGGATTGCAAATAAAAATGTTCCGTTGAGTTTGGAAAATTCTTAATGTCCAGATTTTTAAATCTTCCTGTGGACACTCATTCTGAGTGGCGTTTAGTCAACTAGATACCTGGAGCACATTGAAGATATACCTAACTGGAAAAAAGTTTTTGTTTGACAAAAATGTGTCACAAAACTCAGTGTTAGTAGTCAATTCTATCAAGCTGTAGATTTAGCCTGTTTTGATTCAAAAATTCATATGAGGGATTGGTAATATTTTCACCTTCAGAATCCATCTGATGGATTAGCTCAAAGAAGTTTTTCAAAACATGGGTCAAAAACATTTATTTGTGTAGAAAATACATCAACTATATAAGGTGTGTTTAATTTTATGAAAGAGGTCAATTGCTGATTAAAAAGTTGATAGGTGCTTTTGATACCCTTTTTCCGGGAGTATGTTTGTCTCTGTATTTGAAGTCTCCAGTAACACTTTGCAATATCCGACAATATCCCATGTCACGACTCCCCGTACTCAGCCCCCCTGCCAACCTTCTGGGTTGTCTTTCCTTCCTGCTGCAGTCAAACCATCCATCAAAGTCCACCAAATCCACTATAATCTGACTCTAGACAGTTTGAGGTCAACCAACATGGTTTCTTTCCTCAGTAGTAACAGGTTAATAACATTTAGTTTACTCTTGAGCATTTTCTGACTAATCCATCCTCATTTGTTGGTGTGCCTATGTAAATCTCCTCTCTTCTAACTCCCCAGGGATGTTAAATAGTAACTAAATAGAGAAAGCTGCTCAGATACTGATTTTGTTGTTCAGCACTTTTAAGTTTTGAACTTCAAGCCACAAGCATTTACAGAAGAGTAGAGTAATTACTGCGTGTTCACCTGGGATAAACCCTGAAGAGTGCTGCCTCAGTATTTCAATATTCCTTTTTGTCCTTTATGTGTCTTTAATTCTAAGTTTCTGTAGTACTGTAAGACTTAAGGCTAAATGTAAAAGAATAGCAGATTCCACGCCACAACTATAACTGTGACGGCACAGAGAAACAATATCGTTGGAATCACTTTGAGTATTTTTCTTCCAGCTGATGAATGAAACATTGACAGCCAATCAGAATCCATCCTGCTTTAAAGAGCATAAACAAGCAGCAGACAATAACTTTAGTGCACTTATCATAAACAGTATGTTATCACGTGTTGGTGTGGACGCTAATATATTTATTGTTATAGTTATCTTTATAGTTATCGTTCTTGATGTGTAATGGGCCTTTAAACTTGATGTGGACACATTAGCTCTACTTCAAAACTTAGTGAGATGCCTACCTAGACAGCACTTTTAGGCAAAATTATGCCACCTTTTAAGATTTGTAATCTGTGTATTTTTTGTACTTCCTTATTTATAAAGCGCTTTGGATAAATTTAGCTTCGCAACTCCACTGGAATCAATTGTGAGTCAATTCTACGTTGAAGTATACTGCCTTTGTACAGCGTTGGAAATTAGATATGAATCAGATATGGCAACTCTGACAAGGTCATTTTTAACACCATTAGATGTTTCTGATGTGCTGGTCCTGATCAATACAGGAGCATGGTTGAGGAGCCATTGCTGCTCCATCTATGCCAAAACAATTGGCATGTTTTTCTAGAACAAATGATAAAAGAATTAAGCCATTCTTCCTCAGGTTGTAGAATGTCTGAATTTTGGGGATTCATACTGACTTCTTCATGCAGAAAGTGTGCATCTGTTCAGATAATGGATTTAATAGGAATACTCTGCTAGTGACAAACACTGCTCAAAGTCAGTAAGTAATTGAGTATTAGGACTGATCATTGCTCTGGGGATGTAAACAGAAACACTGTCCACATAAACAAACAAGAGGTTTCATTAGTGTCCAGGCAGAAAACCGACCAGCATTACTACATTATATAATGCCTAACTCAAGGGTTTTCAAACTTCTCAGTGCCAAAGTTCCTAAATATGAAAATCCTCTTGCGAAGGACTCCTACAGTATAAAGTCAGCTATATACTCATTTATGCTGTGTAAAAAAAAGTAGTAAGTGTGATATTAAAAAATGTGTGATGTTATTGTAGAAAGTCAAATGCAATTATTAATTACTAATTCACACTAATTGTTAATAATTCACATTGCGCATTTATATATACTGAGTGTGTGTGTGTCGCAAAAGATGGCAATATCCGAAATCCTTGTCTTTGTGGGGAGAATTTTTGGTCCCCATGAGGAAAACAGCTTATAAATCAGACTAAGTGATGGTTTTTGTAATGACATTTCTGTGATGGATAGGTTTAGGGTTAGCTGATAGAATATACAGTGTGTACAGTATAAAAATCATTTTGTCTATGGAATGTCCCCATAAAACATGGAAACCCAACGTGTGTGTGTGTGTGTTTGTCTATGTCTGTGGTGATTCTCACAGTCACCACACTCATTATGTTCATTAACTGTCCTATCCACACATTTTATGTCACACAATGAAGAATGCAGTTGAATGCCTGATTGTGGGTTTGTCTGTTTGAGAAATAGAGCCTCTACATCCCTCAGTGGTGCCAGTGTATTGATTTCCAGAAGTAAAGGGGTGTATCTGCAGCTCAGTTCTGCAGATTTCGGTGGCGGCTGGTTGTCGGTTTCCTCTGCAATGCAGAAGTCAAACACATTTTTTTTTTCACTCAAGCCAGTGGAGTGACGTTTGACTGTCCCTGCTTTCATAAAAGATGGCATTGTCATACTCTGCCTCCACAAGGTCATTTTATTCAAACTGATTTGATTAAGCTGAACAAATACAACAGCTGAAGAACATTTCACATTTTTTTTACTTTGAATGACGCATATTAAGGCCACTATGCATTTATTTAATCAAGAACATTAAGAATGTATTAATATGAGTCAGATATGTCTAGTTTCCAAAGGTTCAGCACATAAAGGTCATTGTGCATCATTTCCCTTGTGTTACCCAGCATGCAACTTCAAGTTTGACCCTGACTCTGACTTTGATTGGAGTCTGTGTCTTCTGGCAACGCCCCAGTTGGTTGAGGATGTCTGAAGCATTTCTCAGAGTGCATGATGGGCCCTGGGGAGGAGTGAGGTGTGGGGGGTGGGGTGGAGCTGTAAGAAGTGGCGAGATGTCGCTCTCTTGCCTCCAGCCCGTGTTTCGCAACCAAGCAGGTGGGTTGCATTCTTCCTCCATCTTCTTCCCCTCCTTTTTTTCTCTCTCCTCTGCTTTTTCTTCCTCCCCTGGAGCTACAGCATGACACGGGCAGCTTGCTGAAATCCAGACAGCATCAATCGCAGGGTGGTGAGTTAGTGTTCACCCTTTCGGCTCACTCGGGAGTCATCAATCACTGGTTTTGGGACATACTTTGGTATGTTGGTGACTCTAACAGGCTGGTCACCGTTTGTTTTAATATACAGCTAAGGTTCTAGATATGAACTTTAGGTTAGTACAGAATACTGTTTTCATTACAAATGTATGTTGATAAGACTTACTGGGTTAAATTGGATCATTCTTTATATTGTGTCTTTATATAAGTGTCAACATTCACAGAATGCTAATTGTTGTAAATTTTCCCTTTGGGGACCATTGGATAGCAGATTGTCTCTGTAAATGATTTTCTTTGCAATGAAAGTCATAAAAAGAATTTGCATGTTGTGGCCTTAAGACTTCTTATGCTAATCTTTGAATTCTTGTACTTAAGTGTTTGGGTGAAGAAACGAAGAAAATGAATGGCTGATGGCTACATGCTCTTAAAAAACTGCATTTGAATGGACTCAGTTGAGGTTGCTACATAGGACTGTTATGCAACCATACAGACGATGGTTAATTTCCTCTGGAAATATGTTGCTTTGCCATAATTAAGCCACAGCATGAAACATATTTAACAGACCAATAGACACAGCTAGTGATAAAGAAATTGATTTGTTTTGATCCACGTAGAATGCAAAATCTGGCTTTATTAAGTGTTATTGTTTCATGGTTCTTTCAACACTGAATATTTCATGAGAATGTTACTGTATGCCTGAATGGACGTTTGCACTGAACATCGAGTGAAAGTCAAGCGAATGCCGCCACTCATATTGTGAGGCGTTTTTATTAAAAAAACAACAATCCATGGAAGATATTCAGCCAGCCAATCACAGGTTCTAAAATCAACAGTCATGAAACATGTTTTACATATACAAGTGATTCAAGTGTAGGCGTTTTGACTAGTATTGCTGTCATAAATGGACCGGTGTCTAAGGACATGGTCCGACCGTCAGACACATCACAGATATGACAGCACAGAAAAGAATAAAATATTCAACCCATATGGGCAAGCTTTTAGGGCAGCTCTCTGGGGTCTTTATCCTGCTAGCAGCATTATTTCTGACTGTTGTTATAAAAACTATACTGAATCACAATGGAATCTTGTTGTATAGTCCCAATAAAGTATGCCATATTGTGGTAGTCTGCTGCCTCCTCCACAATTTAGTGCTTGATTTAATTTGTTAACTTGGACTAACTCTTAACAGGTAAAGAGACTTTTTTCATAGATATATTATGCATAGAGATAGTGTCCTATATGCGGGACAGGACAGTGAAGTAAAGCACAGGGCAATGCTCAGAAAATCTGCTAGGTATCTACTAAGTCACAATTCAGTTTAAATAAGAATGATTGGAACTAACAACATGCGTGGCCCTGTAAAACAGCAGTGGTTAAGTAAGAAGTATTTGTCTCACTATATGCAGAGAATGTAGCCACCCTAACCAACTAACCTGCCTACTGTATATTGCCTATTCCAGGATCCACCACTGTCTGTAGAGCATTGCATTTCTCAAGAATAATGTACCACCCACCCTAAGACTGTTCTGCTGAATTAACTGTGACAAATTTCAATCTTAAAAAACAAATGTTGAGCTAATTATTCCCTATTCATGAAAGCATTAATTGATATTATTATATATCATTATAATTGTTATGCATAAGAAGACAGCATTTGCTTCTAAGTGAAGAAAAAGGTATGCTGTTAAACAGTCAAATTGTTTAAATCTGACTTCAAAGTCATGTAATCTCAAACTGCACTAGAGGGGAACTCATTCCCAGCTCATTCTTCCATCGACATTGTGCTTCAATATATAAAATTTGTCACATTTCATTTCTCATGGTCAATTAACAGAAATATATATTTGAGAAATGGTGCCCATGTTAATGGTATTAATACTCAAGATATTGAGTATATGAAACATTCAAACCCCAAAGGTTTTTAACACCAACACCCAAAATTAGATCATGTATTTCCTACTTTCGGCATCCTGTGAAGTCACAAGAAGTGAAGGTTTAGTCACCATTCTGGCTGTATACCAGTGACATTCCTGCTGAAATCACTCTCTCAAAGCAGTGGGCACACTCAGCGGGGACATAGGTGTGTGGAAACAAGACTATCAAGGTGACCTTAACCAGTGAGCCCATGCCAAAAAGTGTCCAACTGGCAAAGGATGCCCAACTAAGATTGAGTACCACAGTTTCAGATGTTTACTGTTGCATTGTGGGAGGGCAAATGCACAGAAAGCAGGAAGCCCTAGAAATCTCTCAGGCAGGTAAGGTTTCAGCAGAGTGCATATTAAGGGAAATTGTCAACTGGCCTGCTTATTGATTTGTGTTTGTGGTCCACTTACAGCTTCATTTCACATTCGTCTGAACTCAAGACTACCAGCACATCATAGCACCAACAAGTCAATAACTCTACCCAGGTGTTAAAGCATTAGCTGCTAATGTGTGTATACTCACTGGATACTGCAGTCATTTTACTCTTGAAAAGTGTCACTTAATGTGTAGTTTAGACAAGCACAACCATTGTTGATGTTATTTATAGATTTTAATATATCTCATGCTTGACATCACAATTTCAGTTAATTGTATCTGCTCCCATAAAGGTCCCATATTGTCAAAAATGAAATTTCCTGGCTTTTCATGAGGTCTAGGGGCTATGTAACTACCATATAAGTTTCAAAACAGTCAATCCACAGACAAATGCACACAGCCTGCATAAAGTAGCTGTGCCTTTTCACAAGCCGTTGTGACTTCTGTAAAAATGTGACGTCAGAACTACTCAGTCACCGAGGTTCTATTTATAACATGTTTGTAGCGTTGAGCAATGTAGCCAATCACAGACATATGTGTTGATTTCTTGAATGCAATGGCCAATGAGATGCATTTAAGATAGAATCCACTCACCGCTCAAAACTGAGTTTTTGTTCAGTGCTGAATTCTGCATGTGGCTAATCCTCTGATTATAACAAACAAAGTGTTGACATTATGAAAGATTTATTGTGCAGTCAGCTTCATTGATAATAACGGAGCTTTGTGAGATTGCGATGAACTGAGCCTATGCTTGCTTTTATGTTAAATTAACAGTGGTTTGTGAATGTTTATGCTCTAATAACAAATAATTTATCACCATCATTACAGGTGTTTTATTTACCTTACGTGTGAGCATCACCAAGCCACAGCAGGCTACAGCATACATGACCCTAGTTACCTGTGGTTGGCCTGGTCGTGCGTCACTCAGAAAACAACAGGCCAATCAGAAGAGAGGCTCATGAATATTAAGTAGACAGGCCAAAATCAGCCTTTTATTGGCAGAGCTTCTGAGAAAGGAGCTGTAAAAATATATTGAGATGGTTTTTGGTACTACTTATACCGCAAATATATATTCTTAAGGACATCAAAACCTAAAATCAAACTTCAGAAAGGTGTACAATATGAGACCTTTAAATGACGGAATCACATTTGTGGTCATTAGATATAGTAATTTCCTATAATAGTTCAATGATTAGAAGATGAATAGCACTTTGTGGATGAGATATATCTTGCATTGGTATGATTCTTGAGAAATTATTAATAATTTAATTAATGGTATTTGTTTCAGTAGGATACTAAGGGAGAAAGAGAATGGATACCAGAATGCTATCAGTTTTAATCACATAGCTAAATTCTTATTAAATTCACTTTTCCCAATAAAAGTGCAATTTCTTCTTGTAATTTAATATTATAAAAGTGTTCAATAAAATGAAAATTGTTGCTGAGCAGAAAAACCACTAAATTCATATGGATTAGTTTTACGATCTCTTTATGAACTTTTTGAAGTGTCAGTTGCGTGGCTGTCAGATCATAAATATTTTCAACGAAAGGCTTAAGGGTTTGGAACGACACGAGGGTGAGTAAATGAAGACAGAATTTTCATTTTTGAGTGAACTATCCCTTTAAGTAGAAGTGGTGGCATCAGCAATATAATCAAAAGAAATAATTTTCTGCCAAGTATAGTTAATTTGTCTTACTTTTGGGTGTTTAATGTTGTGTAGCAGCTTGCTGTATTACTATAGAATTTCTGCAGTGAAATGTATGCATACAGTATATCAACTTTTTACAGTGGCTTCAAATGCTCATCCAATCAGACTTTAGAAAAGTTCTGTTGTGTAATAGACGTTGTGTCATCTCTAATCTTTAATTTACATTATTGTATAACAGTATCAGATCTCAAGCTAAATGTGTCAAGTGCTCCTGGAGTTAAATAAGGGAAAAACAAGGATGTTGAAAAATCAATAATGATATTTTTAGTGTGATTGCGCACATACTCGCACCCACCAAGCCTATTTCTAATGCAAGAATCTTCAGAAACACCCACATGCTGGTGTTAAGAGCCCTGCGGGGTCTCTCACAATTATTATCCAGTCACTTTCAGCCTCTCAAAGTTTTCTTTCCTTCTCGCTCTGCCCTGCATACATTATAAAAGTGAAGAGAGAATATGTACTAGCTCGTCAAACATTTCAAGAAGAAGACCAAATGTCCTAGACATGAATGTCTCCTGGGTAGACTTGAATATATTGAATTTTAGATGCCAATGTAGTTCTGCAAGCATTACTCAGAATCTTAGAATCGATATGAATAATTGAACTGCAGATATTGACATCAGAAAAGAGGTTTGAATATTTCAATCTCTTTTTATGTCAGATGTCTGTAAATGCCAGGATGTCTCTCTTTCTCTTGTCTAAATGGATTTCATGTCGGTATAGCTGTCAATTTAGTCTGTAGAGCCGAACAACAAATAGCCAACAGTCATCAGAGAGTTGAATACAATATGATCAGATCTGAAGAGCTTATTTAATTTGAGGACATATGCGTACACAAACATGACAGAGTTCGCTTAGCAACACAAGAGAAAGACAGTAGATGATAAATATCAGTATACGATTTATCTTGTGTAATAGACATAAAATTAGTTTGCAAGCCTGTACAATTCTGCTTTGGCAGTAGTAATAACTTCATATGCATTCACACCTGGCTTTCCTCTTGGATTTTCAACTGGGTCAACAAAGTCGAGGGTGTCAAAGCTACTGTTTAATAACCTTTATTAATTAGACATGATCTGGTAAATTGAGAAGAATGATAACGTAAGGACTGTGGAGAAAAGAGAAATATTGTCAATAGTTAATGAGAATTGAAGTGGCAAGACACGGAGAACACTAATTAAGAGAAATAATATGAATAAGATGGTGACAGAGAGTCAACAATAATGGGCTTTGAAATATGAATGAAGGTGTACTGCAATCATATTTTCAGTTCTGGTTCTTGTGATGAATGTTTGGAAAGGTCTAATAAAAGACAAACTTTCTCTAAATATTTCCAGAAGATAAAACCTTGAAAAAAACAATCAAATGGTCCATCTCCACAAGGGAATTTCTTTTTTTCATAAAATGATAAAAATGATACACTATTTCCTGTCACCAGGCACGATAAGTAAGGAAGCCCCCAAAGTTTTGGGTGTTTTTGTTTCTGCTTATAATTTTATTTTATTCTTTTCTCTTTCTGTCTCTACAGCTGGGATGACAGTAGTTCGGTCAGCAGTGGTTTGAGTGATACTTTAGATAACATCGGCACTGACGATCTGAATCCACCCACATATTCCGGCATCTCATCTCGCAAGAGCAAAGCAGCACAGGTGTGCATACGCTCTAGTCTTATGTATTTTTTCTCCTCACACACACATTTTTATAAATAGCTTTATATCAGCAGTCTGTCAGTAGGCCACAGCAAATTGAACAGACTGAGAGTTTTGGACATTTTGCTTTGGCTAGTAAAAAAAGTTTGGCCATCTGTCAGACGGATTGCCAATGTGAGATTACTGTGTTTGCACTATATTTTGTGTGTCTGTGTGATTCACAGTCAAATAAAGATACGCACAGTCATACCGAGCAGGATGGTAGCAGCTGGGCTGGTGCTGAGGATCTGAAGAAGGTTGATGAAGAGATGGAGCCAGGTATGGACCCTTCCTGCAAGTGGAAGTCTTCATCCCCTTCCTCTTCATGTCAGGTTGAGGACGTTGGCCAGAAGACAGCTTTGCCCATGTCTCAAACAGGCTCCTGGAGGAGGGGCATGAGTGCCCAGGTTGGCATCACACCACCACGGACCAAAGGCTCATCCACCTCTCTCAAATCACCAGGTATCAAAATCTCATACAGTGGTACTTTGTAAATATGAAAAGATACATGGAGCACCATTTGTGATTTCACTGAGAGAGACACTGTCAGAATCCTGTAGAAAACCTTTAGGTACCCTTTTCAAAAATGCCAGTTCTCTGGAGGAACTTTCAAAATGGAACCCACAATTTTTTGTAAGAAAGCATGAAAGATACAGATGCCTTTTTGGTTGTTTGGTTTGGTTGTCAAAACCAAGGGCATATCAGTGATACAGTGATATCTGTCAGTAGGGACATTTTATGCATGGTATTCAAAATAATTGCTTACTGTAGCTTCAAAGAGAAGGTATAATCAAAAAGAGATGAGGCTTTTTGACAACTTTGAGTCTTTGTCTTTTTCTTTATCTCAGCCAACTTTTGCAGCTGAAGCTCTTTTGGGACACTCAGCAGGAACAAGTTATTTTGGCTTAGAGTACCTTATCTGTGCTGTTTGCTGAGTTGTGCAAAAAAGGGCAGTTGGCTAGAACACAACAGCCATTGCGTTGCATTGGTGATGATGGATTGGGTTGTGAAATTATTTGCAAAAAACTAGCCAGCAGTATTGAATGATTGAGCAGAAGGTACTAGTGCCATAACAAACATCTTTGTGCTGACAGGTAAAACAGACGATGCCAAGGCATCTGAGAAGGGCAAGGCCCCATCTAAGAGCCCAAGCATCCAGCGCTCACCATCGGATGCAGGCAAGAGCAGCGGAGATGAAGGGAAGAAGCCACCCTCAGGCATCGGTCGTCCACCTACCACAAGCTCCTTCGGCTTTAAGAAGATTCCGGGTTCCGCCGGAGCCCTTATCACAGCCAGCGGGGCCACTCTGACCAGTGGTTCTGCGACTCTAGGCAAGGTACCAAAGTCTGCAGGCATTGGGAAGGGTGCAGGTATCGGCAATGAGCGGAAGACAAGTCTCGATGGTGCTCAACACCAGGATGATGCCGTTTTGTTAGGCTGTGGAGGCTCCAAGGTTCCACTCCAGTATCGCTCCCTACCTAGACCGGCAAAGTCATCTAGTGGGGGAAGCAGCGTGGTGGGCCGCAGCGGGCATCGTTCCAGCTCTAGCAGCATTGATTCTAATGTCAGCGGGAAGTCTGCTGGAGGTAGTGGAGGGGTGGTAGGAACCCCAACCAGCACAAAGAGAAGAGACCCCGGGAAAGTGGGGTCAGGACGCTCTAGTCCCATTACCATCAACCAAACGGATAAAGAGAAAGTGGCAGGGTCGGATCAAGAGGGAACGGGGTTGTCCACCTCCCCCAAATCCAGTCCCACTTCCACCCAATCGGGACTCAGACAGCCAGGCTCCAAATACCCAGACATTGCATCCCCCACATTCCGCAGGTAACCGACTTTCTTTCTGAATAAAATGACTGGGGTAAAGGGAGGACAAGAAAAGTTAGACAAAGATGACACAAGGCAGACATAAGCAGAGATAAGACTAAAATATGAAAGCAAAATAGGCCGTTAGCTTGAGACAAATGGACACAAGCAGACAGTAAGAAAGAACAATTGCTTTTTGTGGTTTGGCTCTCTCCTGCGATGACATGACCTCTTGGCCAGCATGGAGGAGCGTTCCAGCATGTTTCCTCAGTAAGTATGTGAGATGAACGTGAGCTGCTTTAGGCTGCGCTGCACTGCTGATTTGATCCACCAATGAGTTTAGGCTTGCCTCAAAGATCCAGGAAATGTTGTGATGGATTACGGAGCTGATTGAGTCATAGCCATAGCCTTCTGTCTCACTCTTGTATTTCCCCCAGCCACCATTAGATGACCTGAAATCTTGTCAGCAGCCCACAGATGCTCTGATGAATAGAGAAGGATGTAATCTAAATCACTAGTTCTCAACTGGTTTTTATACAGAACCAGATTTCACAATGAACATCAAGGGATGACCTATGTAGTAGCAAAAGAAAGAATTCTGACATTGGCCAAAAAAAATCGCAAGTTTATTATAATAGTTTGGGTTTCTAAATGTCTCCTGAATCCTGATGGTTTCTTGACAAGCAGTGATATACCGCACAAAACAAAATTGTGGTCAGAACAATCTATAGCCGCTTTTCCACCGTCGGGCTGAACGGTTCTGAGAATAGTAAGGAACGATTCCAGTTGTATTTCCACTTGAGCCTGGTACGGCCCAATTACAAACCGTTCTCGACCCGGAATTCCTGTGCTGGTAGATGCGTGTATTGATGTCGCAACTCGGGATTGGTCACTTGTCTATTGTCTGATTACCAGTTTCTCTGTAGCTGGCTAAGCATGCTATTTGACGTAAACACAAATTAATAATAAAATTATAAGAAATATCCGATCATCCTCCATAATGCAGTCACTATTTAATTTTTTTTATTGTCTGTAAAGTCTTGTTACCAAGGGAATGACTGACACATTCGTATTACATTCCAAAGTGATATTACAGTTATCAGCCGTTTTCGTACCATAGCCTATATGAAACCATAATTGCATGGAATGGAGAGAACGGTTTGGCCCGACGATAAAAAATTAGCTTATGTCTGTCCTCTGCAGTATGTTAAGTTTGTATGTTTAATGTAGTCTGGCTCATATTTTCTTATACTTTTTGTAGTTTGTTCATTGTTTTCGAGGATGGGGTCTTGTTATGATACCTGCCCATATTTACTTACTAATTTTGTTAGCTTATACTAAGAAACAGCCATTTTTTGTTTTTGCTTTTTTGCCAAAACACTGTAAACTTTGATCGGACACAACCTTCACATCAATAACAAAAGATGTGAGAAGCCTTTAAAAAGTTAAGCCTGTTTAATTTGCACAATTATACAGTTAGTTTGAATTTGTCTCCCTGTTGTCTGTGAGTCTCATAACAGCTTGCGACCCATTTTTGAGAATCGAAATCACATTGCAGCTTTAGCAGTCTGTCTTAGCACCTCTCTCCCACATCAGAGGACAGTTGCACACTAGACTGATTAGGGTCAGATTGCCACCTGGTGGTTGTGGAATGTAAGTGCATATATGGAAACACTCCTCAGGGAGCATGATTTGCCATTCTGATCAGACTCAATTCAGCATTGATGAAAGCAGATGGAGTGAGCGGATTTCCAGCACACTGATCTCTTTATTAGTAGGCGTGTCCATTTAAAAACATGTCTACATGGTGTGCTGCTCTGCTCCATGAAGCTGAAGTGTAATAGCTGGATTTGCTTGCCTCAGGCTGTTATTGCTGGAGACATACAGTGAGAACCATGGGCAGATCCACCACTGAAAGCATATTTGATTATATACAAGGAGTTGAAGCTGAGCAATTAAGTTATGCTGGAAACTGTGTGATGATACTTTGTTTTTTAATGAGATTGCATGGTTACATCTACATCCATTGCTCTTTCATGAAAGAGCAAATGTGTGTAAACTGTTTCTGAAATCAACTCAATTCATTGCGACAGTTTACATAAGCAAGGTTTACGAACAATTTGTTGTCTTGTTTTCACTTTGCCCAGGTTGTTTGGCAGCAAGACTAGCAGTAAACCAAGTTCCCCTGGCACCCCTGACTCTGGTAAATGCCCATCGGCACTGGGCAGTCCTCATGGCACATTGGCACGGCAGGCCAGCCTGGATTCACCCTCCTCAGGAACAGGTAGTCTGGGCAGCATGGGTGGGCAAAGCGGAGGCAGCAGCCCGTTGTATGGCAAAACGCCCGACCTGGGCACTGACTCCCCCGCCTCTAGTCCGGCGTCAGGCCTCTCTCTGCCCTCTAATGCCCGGCCTTGGCCCCCGAACCTCAGCAGTTCGTCTGCGGGCAGTAAAGATACATTGAGCTGCCACAGTATGACCAGTTTACACACAAGCTCAGAGTCCATAGACCTGCCGCTCCCACATCACCATGGGCCAAAGGTCACCCGCACGGGCAGTGTCAAGTCCACCCTGTCTGAGGGGTAAGTGCAGATATCCATATGGTATTAATTAAATGATAAGATGACAATGTATTGCTTATTACATGATATGTTTAATGAAATAATGGAGCATTAGTTTGTTGTTGAAATCTGTTAGCCGTGATATGATCAAACTACCTAACTAGATAACTCTTTTATTTTTCTTCTGTTTTAATAGCATGCCTCTTGACAGAAACACTCTCCCCAAAAAGGGATTAAGGTACTAATATAACCACCATCCATGTAATCGTCCTCACAAATATGTTTTTGTTTATGTTGTCACCTCCATCAAGTAACTAGCATTAATATTCTCATCAACTGCTTTTGAATTTGTGTCACTTACCCAGTACATGTGTGCATCTATGTAAAGCATTACTATTATTACTCATACTCATATTACAGTTAGCAATTGAAAACCCCAACCCTAAATATTGAACTTTAGCACATCATCCTGTACAGTTTGTGCTAGTACAGACACAAATGATTCCTTAAATCATGTGGCTTTTTGATGAGAGCTGTGCAAATTACGAGTAATAGCTGCTAAAAATTCAACTTTGCCATCACAGTAATCAATTACATTTTAAAATATTTTAAGATAGAAAACCATTATTTTAGAACACTTTAGCAACTGCATAGCAACACACAGACAACAACCTTCAGCAATGTTAGTGTTGGCAAAATGTTTTACATATCCACAGTGGCTTGTCAAGCTGTGACTCACTGATTTGTTAAACACTCATTTATTAACACTTTTAGCAAGAGACAACCACAGAAAAAAGTAACATGCTCTTAAGAAGCAATTAAATATTCACAGAGATAAGCACAGCATTTACATGAAATCAGACTGTGTCCAAACCACTATAAAAGAGCCATCAATGTGCAGTCAGGATGAAAGATAAACTGTGGAAATGCTACATGCGTGTGTGACCTTCTATTTGGAGTTAAATCGCAATGTGAGCAAATCATTTAGGCCACAATATGGTATTTTAATTTTAAAGGCTCAGGTAGGCAGTGATGTGTGCACTGAAGATAGTCCAGTCAGGAAGATCCACGTGATCTCCATTCGTCTCCATTCGTTTATGGAAACCGTCTTTGACGCACACTAAATCTGCCCACTGCCTAAAGCTATTACTGCAGAACAATGGATGTGAGACTGTGTGGGCTGTTATTATCTAGTTTTATTGTATAAATCATGTTAAGCCCTATCACTGCTGAAGATTTAATGATTTTAGTTTAATAGACTCAATAATTGGAACAGTTGCATTTATTTATAAATATTAAAAAAATACTGCATTTTGGGAAAGTACATCCTTATGGAATAGCTAAAACTGTCTATTTACCTCCAATCAGGTACCCTCCATCCTCCAGACAGACATCCCATGAGGAAGGAAAGGAATGGTTGCGTTCTCACTCCACTGGAGGTCTGCAGGACACAGGAAGTCCACTTTCACCACCGGGCACAACCAGCACCAACGCTGGCAAATACCACTACTCAAACCTGCGTATGTCAACACATATCATATCTGATTTACACTTTACAATAGAACACAACTATAATTTCTGGATTTCTCATTACACCATAAACAGATATTGGGATAAATTATAATTTTGTGACATCATGACATATGTGTTGCAGTGAGTCCCACCAGTATGTCACAGTATAATCTTCCCAGCACCAGTATGAGCCGTTCCAACAGTATTCCAGCACAGGATTCATTCGAGCTGTACGGGGAGGGACACACTTTGGGCGGCAGTGCCACCTCGCTGGAGGAACGGCCACGCGGGATGAGCCGGTCCGGTTCTTTCCGAGACAGCACAGATGAAGGTTAGCATTGACGTTACTTCCTTTAGAAGAATTCATTTATTTATTTACATCCGTACCATTGATAGATATGCCTTTTCTATATAGTTGTGCATGTACCTGTATGTGTGCATGTCTGTTTGAAAACTTTTGGTTTCCTTTAGCAGAAATATGTATATCGTTATGTTGCTCTGCTCTGTCTACAGTTCATGGTTCTTCTCTGTCTTTGGTCTCGAGCACATCATCTTTGTATTCTGCGGTGAGTAACGCTATAGTCTTTCTACATAATCTTGTGATTGACTAATCAGTCAGATTTCAGTTTTGCAAAAGAAGTAGCCAGTCTTGCACCCAGTATTGTTTTTCTTCATTTAAAATGTTTTACAAAAATAAATCAATAGTACTTTTCAAAAAAATAATAATATATATATATATATATATATATTTATGGAACAGCTGGGCTAAAGGCACATATTTTATTTTTATTATATTCATCTCGAAACCACAAGAGTTTTCTAAACATCTACGTTTCACTATGCAAGTGCAACTTTGTCTGATCCTTGATGCGATCGCATCAATGCAAAGTCAATTCTGTGCTAAGTTGATCTAATATAATAATAATGTTTTGTTTTTTTAAGTTATAGATTTATGTAGCAAATGCAAAACATTAAAATTACCAAATATATTTCCCGACAAAAGTATTATTAATGATTTATATTTCCATTCAAATTGATTAAATCAACGTTTTTTCAAAAACTGAAGAATAAGTAAAATATTGGTATTTGAGTACTAATGGCACAATATTTAATGTGCAAATAACTGGTGGACTTTTACAATTGTTGACATGACATGGTTAGATTTAAAAGGTCAAAATAATTTATTAAGCTGTTTATCCACCTTAGAGATAATCACCATATTTATAATGAAACCAACATTTTCCAACATTTTTGAGTTTTTACAGAGACTACAGTCTTCCACCAAAATAAAAGTTTAAGGGTTTAACTCTTGCAGGTGAAGAAATTAAAACAAAAGTTATATACAAAAATAATATACTTATTAGTATAACTCTTAAAATGCACCATATTGATGCCTAGAACTTTTAAAATGTAAAGTTTTCTGACAGGGGACCATGTCCCTGGACGTCCCTAGAGGGACCGCAAAAATATATATTTTTCTGCAATCATACTAGTGGAGTAGTGAAAAACTGATTTTCCTTACTATGTGCCTTTCGCCCAGTGTACCCAATGATGATAAAAACTCTGTTTAAGTGTATTTTTTCTATTGATTTTATCGCATGCTATTATTTATTTTAACTAATTTGTGCTTTCATTTTGCCTGTATACCTTTTTAGTTTTTTATTTGATATTTATTCTTTTTTTTTTCTATTTTAGAGCTGGGTTTCCTTTGAAAATATAATAGATACACATTATTTTCCTTGCCTGAGTCTCACTTTCTATATTAAAAGTAATTTTAGATCACTCGTATTAACTGCTAGTCTCTGAATAACTGTAACATCATACATGCTGTTTCCATTTGCCTGAGCTTGACAAACTAATAACTTTAAAGAGTAATTTCTTTGAGAAGTCGTCAAAGTTGAATATGTAACCTCCACTATTCACCAAGGCTATAAATGAAGACTAATGACGAGATTTAGAGAGGTGGTAGACTCATCTCAGAGGCTCATGGTGGCTCAGTATTGTGACTTTGCCACTATTTGAACACACATTTTCTCACTTTCAGGTGCTGGCCTTTTTAGACAAGGTAATAATTTGTCATACAGAAAAGTCTGCTTGTATTCACTTCATATTTTTTGATAAATGCAAACCCTAACAGTCTAACGTTTTGCTTCAAATCAGCTGCTACTAACGGGTAACCATAAATCTGATCCAAATGGCAAAATTCTGATCTTTGGTTAATTTGTATGGCTTTGTGGTTTACCTTTAAGTGTTTGCAAAGAGCTGGTGTGGATTTTGGCTTCTTAATTATTTCTTCTTTTTGGATATAATAGGAAACACTGATTGTAGATTTTTATGAATGCAAAAAAAAAAAAGACTATTGGGATGTTGATAATATTGTATTCGGGTTATTTTCGTGTTCTTTAACTGTTGTTTTCTCCCACAGACGGAGGAGAAGGCCCACTCTGAGGTAAGAATATCTTGTTCTAGTTATATTTGTAATTTTGGTAATATGTAAAAGCAATAAAAGGTCAAACAGTGATACACTTTCACAAAGTCCAAAATCAGTTGGGTCTTTGAATCGGACAACCACACCCCAATACATTTACCAACAGCACACATTTCAAAAATGAAAATTTAACGCTATGTTGCATCATTTTATGAAACACTCTTATGGTATCAATATCTGTTATTCACTTGTATTCACTGGCTCACATACAGTCATGGACAAACATCTTTAAAATTCACATCCATAATTTCCCAGGTTTGGTTTTATTTGGACTCTTGTTCGTTTGATCACTGATTTTCCTTTGATTTCACTTTATTTTGTGTTTGTGTGCCATTAATATTCTCTCTCCTGTTGTCATATTTGTCCAAGACTGCAGACGTCTATATATGATGTGTCATGTAATGCTTAACATGTAACGAACAGCTAAACTTTTCATCTAACTACTAAAGACTAATGTATTCCTGTCTCATGGTTATGGCTGCATTTTGTACGAACATGCAACATAGAGTTAATTGTACTTTTCTTTTCTCAATCAAGGGCCAAACAGTCCAAAATACAACGGTAATTTCCCATTTTACATACACTCTCTTCTGGTATAATACAAGAGAAAGCACTTCAAAGTCTTACATGCTAGAGTGCTTACCTGAGGCCACTGATTGATATCTCTAGGTTCTTTTGTTACTGTTAAGCAAAGAAAATGAAAGCAGTTTATTCTCCAGTGTTTGAGTGCACGGCTCATTGAGGTTTGTAATGAGAAACCACTTCTTTTCCTACAGCAAATCAGAAAACTGCGAAGAGAGCTGGACGCTTCTCAGGAGAAAGTGGCAACCCTGACCTCTCAGCTGGCGGCCAATGTGAGTTAGATGCTAAAACAAAGAAAGGCATCAAAATGCATCTCATCTAGTGTTTTAAATTTAGTACACATAATAATGCCTGTGCTGCAGTAAAATTAAGATGAATTGCAAGGTCCAAGAAGATTTAATCATCTTTATTTTGAAAATAACAGATTTTACAATAGAATTAATATAATATAATATCATGTAATTATTATTATTTTATCATATTAAAATGATATAAGAAAAAAAATTAAACTGCACAGGAGTGGCTTCTAAAATATAAACTGTTAACAGTCAGCATGTTTGGGAATTTGCATTGAAAGCATCTCAAAATCCCAGATTCTGAGGTATTCTGTGATATTCTGAGAAGTTTTAGTTTGTGTCCCTGCATTGTCAAACTAGGGCACATTGTTTCACAGTGTCACATTAGATTTCTGTGTGAAGGCACTGCAGGAAGAGAGCAGAGTTTGGACCGGGCTGAACTCTATTCACTTGTCCTGTCCCGGGAGTGATGAGGGCAGGTGTGATGAAGGGCTTTGCTCTCTGACAGTTTAGTGAGAAGTGTGACAGGGCATGAGACAGTTCCTGTCTCTTCACTCGACCTCCTCTGTGATTTGTGTTTGACAGGATTCGTGTATGGGAGAACGCCTGCGAACTAAATCTATTCAAGTCGTACAATACTTGAGTGGATTGAAATGTCTGCTCTCCAGCTGGATGTTTTTGAACTTCTCAGTGTCAGAACAACTTTTGACAGTTGGTGTTCAGTTTTCAGGGATGAAAGAGGGCATCTTTGTTTCTGTTGAATTCTGATGCCCCACAGCAACACAGACACTTTGTGTTAAGATTATATTGTACTTCCTGAAATATTTCCTGATATCTGGACCCAAAAATTATTTGGACACTTACGACAAATGTCTGAATCCTTTTGCATTAGTTATCAAACCAGTATCACAATGTCAAACCTAGTGGCATTTATTTAAAAATTAGCACAAGTATTTAAAAAAAAAAAACTAAAAACATTGACACCAGTTTGAACTTACAATTACAATCAGAAAGTCTATAATTTCCATTTAAGTGTAGGTTAAGTTTCCAAATTAGGTATGAACCCTCAAAGTTTCTCTTGTTCTTCCATTCAAAACTTCCTGCCCACCCATTGGTTAATCCTTCAGTATCATGTGCATTTGTATTAGAGAGTCTGTGTAGTTTTGTATTAAGGTGTGAGAGAGCTTAAGGATGGCTGTGACTAATAGGGGTACTGCTTTAGCTAGTTCACTGTTTTGGCCACAACTGAACCGTTATCCGCGTAAAGAAAGGTCAAAGAGACAAGACCATTTTGCTCAGATATTGTCATTACAGCAGCAAAACATCTGGATTTCATCACAACCACACCAGGTAAGGTGATAACACAAGATGTAGCTTTAGATATGTGGTTGCTTTATGTTGCTTAAACAGCTAATATGTGGCTTTCATTTGTATGCATATCATAGTTTAAAATAATTTGAATGTCATAATGTCCACCTTGAGGTTTTAATAGGTAAGAGTTTGCTTGGCGGGATTCATGTGTCAGGCTCCTTTGTGTAAGATTTGTGGAAATGCTGCCTGTTTCAGGTGTGCTTGACTGGGCTGAGGGACTCAGTGTGGACAGATTGTTGAAGGAATATAAATGGATGGACAAACAGGTCAGGGCAGGGCATGTCGTAAAAGTGTGTTTATAGAGGCACTCTCCCATTAGAGTCACTCAAGCATTTGGCATTGTGCCTCTCAGTATTCGCTTGGCTTCACTTCCTGGCAGGCATTTTAAATAGTATATACCAAGAACCTTTTGAATACACTTCTTTTATAAAACAGTGATATTTAACTTAAAATATTAGAATTTAAAATGTTTTTATTTTATTTATAACAACAGGACTATAGATATCAGCTTAGGTCCTCGAATGGGTTGTTGGTCAGTTACAACAAATGATGTCCACAAATAATCTATTAGAACAGTTTCAGTCTGGATTTAGATCAGGACACAGCACAGAGACCGCTCTTGTCTGGGTCACGAATGACTTTCTCACTTCTACTCTGGTGCTTGTAGCAGTTTAGTTTTGTTAGACATCAGTGCTGCTTTTGACACAGTATGCCATACCATCCTTCTTGAAAGGATGTGTGGGTGGCTAGGCATCTCTGGTGATGTGTTTGAGTGGTTAAAATCTTATTTCACTGATCGTTTCCAGTATGTATGTTTGGTGAAAAATAAATCCAAACCAACTTTAATTCATCAGGGTGTCCCTCAGGGGTCTGTGTTAGGACCCATGCATTCTATCTTCTTATCTATTACCAGTGTGGATGCAAGACAACTTTCTCAATTAGTCAAAAACTGAAATGCTGCTTGGTGGTTTGCCAACAGCTCTGCATAAATGGGATAATTTCAATTTGTTAACTGATTGCCGTTCAGTATCTGGATTGCTTCAAGTGTGCAACCTTGGTGGGGTTTTTTTCTTTCTTTTTTTTTTTTTTGATGCGCAGTTCACATTCAATGCCCATATCAAAACTGTCTCGAAAACTGCTTTTTTACAACTCAGAGATATTTCCAGACTTAGACCTTCTCTTTCCTTGCCTGATGCAGAAAGGCTTAATCATGCCTTTATTATGTCTAGGCTTGATTATTGTAATGCACTTTATTCTGGTCTCCCTGATAAATCTATTAAGAAACTGCAGTATATTTAGAATTCATCCACCCAGCTCCTGACTCATACAACTCTTCGCCAGCATGTTTCCCCTGTACTTTATAAATTACATTGGCTTCCCATACAGGCACGCATCAATTTTAACCTTGTCACTCCTTATACGCCAACCCTTTCTCTGCTCTCTTCTGGTTCTTGTACTGTTCAGCAGCCTCTGAGCATTCTCTGTTTCAGCTCCACGGTTATGAAATGCTCTACTTTTGGTGATAAGAAATTCCCCAAAACTGGACTGTTCTGAGAAATCTCTAAAGACTCATCTTTTCAAATCTGTGGTTTTTTAATTTAATTTAATTTTATTGTTTGTATTATTTTTGTATTATTACTGTTTATTATTATTACTCTGTCATAGCACTTTGAGTTTTAGAAAAGCATTATAAATAAAATAAAATATTTTTTTATTTTATTATTTCTAGGTTTGACTATCGTACTGTATTGTTTGTTTTTTGTTCTGTCCCTTAGTTTTTAAAAACACTATGAGTCTAAGGTCAGATGTTAAACTGGGTCATTTATATGGCCAAAAGATGTTTTGGATGTATTAAATATATTTTGGATGTACGTACGTTCGTTACTATCGTAACTTCGTTGTGTGAATATATATTCATTCACAGACTTCAGAAGTCTTTTCAGTGTAGCTGAGGTCAGGACAGACGGCTCTTCCACCAAAGCCCTGGGCCTTATGTTCAGACAAGCCTTAGACATTGTGTTTCCTTTGAACTCCTTCTCATGAGCTTAAACCTGAAACATGATTCAAAGCCCTTGGTGACTGTTGAGGAGTTCACAGCACTGTTTAGCTTGCCTGTGCAGGATAGATTCCTAGGAGGAATCCTCCAGAGGCTCAGACTGGGTGGATACAAGATAGTTGTTGATAGTTTTTCCAGCTCAGATGCCCAGAGTGTGCTGTAAGTTTTTATGCACAGAAGGATAAACTTAATAGATCTGAAATTCTATACTGTGGGTCTCACCGTGTACTTATATTTGTTTTACACCCACTGCATTCACATTATTGGCTTCATCGGTTTGTGTTGCCGAAAGCAAAGCAGGTTTTGTGTTGTATGAAAAACAAGCGTCAGCAAGGACGCATTAAATTGATCAAAAGTGACAGTAAAGACGTTTGTGATGTCACAAAAGATTTCTATTTCAAATAAATTCTGTTCTTTTGAACCTTTTATTCATCAAAGAATTCTAAAAAAACGTATGACGTTTACCCAAAAATATCAAGCAGCACAACAGTTTTCAACATTGATAATAATAAGAAGAAAATTTTCTTGAGCATCAAATAAGCATATTAGAATGATTTCTGAAGGATCATGTGACACTGAAGACTGGAGTAATGATGCTGAAAATTCAGCTTTGCATCATAAGAATACAATTTTAAAATATATTACAACAGAAAACTGTCATTTAAAAATATATAATATATATCAATATTACTGTTTTTACCATATTTGATCAAATAAATGCAGCCTTGGTGAATATAAAATAATATTTTTTTTAAATACATTAACAAATCCTATTGACCCCCAAACTTTTGAACGTTAGCATACAAACTATTAGCATAACTATTATTTATCCATGTACCTCTAGATGTTCAGCGACTGAGCTTTGATAGCCTCGAACCCAGAGAAGTTTAATTTTTCGATTCTTTCTCAATTTCCCTGTGGATTTGGTCAAGTATCTTATTAGAACCTTGTGTTGAAATCTGCGTGTGTGTGTGTTTTGACAGGCACACCTGGTGGCTGCGTTTGAGAAGAGTCTGACGAACATGACCTGTCGCCTGCAGAGTCTAACAATGACAGCGGAGCAAAAGGTAGGAAAGGACATACACACACACAAATGTGAACAATAACTTAAATATTTGAATGTTTTCCGTGTTTGTTGAGACTTAATAGCACATATTCTACCAATCAAGAGATATTTGTACCGTTTTCTAGGGGGAGGACTGAGCAGTCTAAGCAGTTCCACCCAATAAAACCATCCAGTCATCATGTAAATGTAACCTTCAGGTTAAAATGTGAAACTACTTCCTTAATTTGCACAAAGCACCATCATCGACTTAATGAGTTCCTGCCTCTGTTAATCCCTCTTGAATAAACCATCAGAGATTACAGAGGGACGTCTTTGTTAAGATGGGACAATTTCAATTAAAGCTGAAACCCTATCGTGAGCACTAGAATCTTGAGCTCTGGATCGACAGAGAGACTGTATTGTGATGGAATACGGGGCTGGAACACATGCTCGGTTCCTCGGATCAGCGGGGCGCTTATCTCCACATGTGCTTTTTTGGCAGGAAACATCTGATAGAGGAATAAGACAGCTGGTGGTACGAGAGGGAGTTTGTGCTTTGCCTACAAAAGAGTTTGTGTAGGGTCAAAAACCGAAAGTGCCATGCGGCTTACTTTCTTTCTAGCGATTCAGATGTAATGCTGATTTGATATTTTAATTAGCAATGCTTGCTAGCATCACAATTCTTTTTGTGCATATTTAGGGTTTGGGATTTAAACAAACCTCTGAACATAAGTGTTCAACTTTGTTGCGCAACTCTTGTCTGCATCATTTGAGCAACAGACATTAATCATAATCATGTGGCTTGTTGGGGGGAGGTGTGCTTTTACTTTTCTAAGCGATATGGGGAAATCAGTTGTGTTTATATTCAATGTAACTGTGTGTGTTGTAGGAGTCAGAGCTGGCGGAGTTGAGAGAGACCATTGAAGCATTGAAAACTCAGAACACAGATGCTCAGACGGCCATTCAAGTGGCCCTCAACGGCCCTGATCACGTTCATAAAGGTGCTGCTTGTGTAGCTACTTCAAAATCATTCTGTTTCGCAATTATTAAAGGAATATTTCAGGTTCAAGTTAAGGTGCAGTCACTTTTACCGTTGAAATCCATTCATTTTAGTAAGAATCCTTGCAATCCCTGCATAGAGCGTGCAAAAGATTCCCCCACACTGATTTCGCAATGATATCAAGTTGGTCACACAGCAAATTCGATGTGTTGACTAACAAAACACTACTTGGTTTGAAAGTGACTTCTATGTGAGCTGTGCATCATACCTTAGACTATTGATGATAAACAATGAATCTTTTTTTGCCCACCATATTTCATGTGACAGCACCTTTTAAACTCAATCGACAGTACTTGTGGTATAATCAATTACCACAAAATTGAAAGTTTTTATTTTTTTAAACATGATTTAAGAATGAAAAAAATAAAACACTTACTAACATTTTCTGTGTAAAGGTACTGTATATGTCATTTTACTTCAATCCCATGACGTCGTAAGACCTAAAGCCCTAAAACAACCATAAAATAACAATTTAAACAACTAAATAATAAATAATACACAGACTGTTACAGTTTTAACAGAAGAATAAATGTAAGTGCTTTTGTAAAATGTTCTGCTTTTAAAATTGGTCCATTGTAAGTTCCACTGTAACTCACGAATGTTTGTTATGTGATGATGACTGTTTGTGTGTGTGTGTGTGTGTGTGTGTGTGTGTGTGGCAGACCTGAGGATCCGTCGACAGCACTCGTCAGAAAGTATGTCTAGTATTAACAGTGCAGCCAGCCATTCCAGTATGGGTAGCGCTAAAGACGCAGATGACAAGAAGAAAAAGAAGAAAAGCTGGGTGAGTCATTGCACAAGGCTTCAGCCTCACAGGCTTGTCCGCTTGTAGAATGATGACTACAACTGTGAAAAAAAAAAAAAATATATATATATATATATATATGAAATATATGAATCACTGCATTAGATGACAAAATATAAAAAAATTTACGACTGCAGTCAATGTTTAAAGAGCTTATAGAGCTGAGAACAGTTTATAATCTTGCCGTACCGATCCAAGCTCAAGTGGAAATATAACCGTAACCGTTCCTTAACGTTCTTAGAACTGTTCGGCTTGACGGTTGCATAAATGGCTGCATAAATGGCTGCATCTTACAGTTTTATGTTTAGTATATTACAAATTCATTATATTTTACATTTGCATTTGGCTGACGCTTTTATTCAAAGTGACAATGTAATGAACATTTTCAATGTACATATTTACATTTTATTAGTTCTTGCTTTCCATGGGAATCGAACTCATTACCTTTACATTCTTAGCATCTAGATATTAATGCCTTTTCCATATTTAGCAACTGTGAAACCTTGACTAACATTGTAAGAGGAAAGAAAGGTGTCTTTATCGTATTCTATAATGCATTTTTCAAATTCTTCTATGATAAAGTGATTTTTAGTTAGTCATCATTCTAGTAGTGGCATCCTCTCTAACTCGGTTTCTACTTTGGGAACATCAAGAACACGTAGCACAAACATTTCTGTCATTTCACCCCCCTCCGGCTGTCTCGCCCTCTTTTACGCCCTCTCTCACACTTTCTCTGTCTTTCACTTCCTCACCACACCACCAGGGAAAGGATAGAGGACACAAGGTGACTATAACACCCCCTCAAACTCTCCTGCATGCCCGTATGGAGGATCCGACATGCTCGTCCCATTTTTTCCCCTCAGTGGCCCTTCAAACCCCTAAACTTCCTCACCCTTCTGTTCTTGCCCTTTAAAAAAACATATCTTTATATCTTCTTTGAAGAATGCACTAATTAAGAACATCTCGCTCAGGTTGCAGACATTACCGGTGATATATTTATGTTATTAAGATGCAGTTTTGCATGTTTTACTCCTAGTCAGCTGTTCTAGTTCACTCGCAGCAATTTTACAGATTTATTATCTCCTAACGCTTGTGGGCTGTTGTTTATTCTCATTTAGGGTGTACATTAAGTCAAGAGCACTTGAGGTAAACAGCTGTTTGAGAAATAACATTGGCATTGTGTGCAGCAGTTATTGCAACTTTTCCTCGAGCTGCCCTGGACTCTTGTAATGAGAGCAAAGCTCAAACCGAGCTCATAAATACCAATCACCTCTTTATTTATGCGCCTATTAATTATTCATCAGCACAGTTTGAGGCAGTGTGGTCTCTGGATTCAGACAGTCTGGAAACGCTGCTCAAAGATGAAAGACAGTGAGAAAGCAAACTAAAAAGAAAACGAGTGAGATGAGGGTTGCAAAATAATACATTCACAGCAGGGCTCAACAATAAGGATGCATTGTGAGAGAGAGTTGCGGGACAGTTTTGTTTTGCCTTCTGTTAAATATAATTTAATACACATATAGAAAATGAAAATGCTTAAGGAAAATTATAAAAAAGAAATTAATTAGAAGAGAAGAAAATAAAAAAATATTGACAAATATATATATATATATATATAAATCGATTAATTTTTGTCCAGTTTAACGCGTAAAAATATTTAACACAATTAATGCAGAATCCGTATTTTCTGCCTTCTGTATTTTCTAAGTTTAATTAGTTGGATGGATGGATGGATGGATGGATGGATGGATGGATGGATGGATGGATGGATGGATGGATGGATGGGTAGTTTCTAACACATGGAAATTCCTTCACCATTTGTATGTTGTTGTTTTTTGTCTTATAATAGACCTATATACTGTATGATAGCTTTTAATGAAATATTTTAATACATAATTTATATATAATACATATTTGTGCGTATATGTACAAAAAATAATGAAAATCGCATAAAAATACATATAAAATATGCATAAGTAATATGCTTGTTGTGAGTGCAGTAGCTGAACAAGTGCAAATAGTAGCAGGTCAGAAAAAATGTCCTTATTGTTGAGTGCACTGATGTCAAAGGAAGTTGAGGAAATAGAGTTCCAATCAAATGCTGTTATGTGGAATTAACTAGTTCCATGCTGACAGACACAGCCTCCATTCAGATCTAATCTAATCAAATGAACAATGAATAAATGATGCTGCTGTTCCTGAACATTCTGGTCCAGCAGTGAACGTTTCAGTCAATAGTAACAGTGAGTGTGTTTTATCCATAGGTGGCTGATTCCATCCCCGCCCAGGTTAGTGTTTTCACGTCCCACACCACTGCGGCCATTTGCCTCTGATAACCTCAAACAACCCCCCTTCCCCCACCAACTGCCCCCCCTTCCCCCACCAACTGCCCCCCCCCCCCAAATCCTAGGTGTTTTCATAGAAATATGTGCATGCCACCAGCTTCCCCCAGTCCCACTGACTGCCAGTACTGTATGTTTCTGCTGCTTTATTAGTTCTGCACAGTGAATTGCACAAGCAGGCTGGTATTTACCCTCTCAAAATGTTACATTAACCTTATTTTTAACCTTTATCATAAGCTGACTGAAAATAACCATGTGATGTTTACCAGGCTATTTGAATGTCTTACCTAATGATCTTTTAAGCATTATATAATGCAATAATATTTGTTGAATGAATGTTTCAGGCTACGTTCAGAAAATGTGGCATGCATTTGGTTAGCACAGAAAACAATTTGTGGGGGTTTTTCTTACAGTTGCGGAGCTCCTTTAAGCAGGCCTTCAGCAAGAAAAAGACCAACAAGACCCAATCACCTCACGATGAGTTTGAAGAGATGACCGACTCATCCCTTCCTTCTTCACCCAAACTACAACACACCAACAGACAGACCAGCACCATCCAACCACTGCTCTCATCACCGTCCACCACAGAGTGAGTACAGACACACATACAGCACATGCATATACATCTCTATGAAATACAGTAGATGCTTAAACATGCACATATTTGTTATGTTTTAATGTCATTTGTTTCTGTTTCAGTTACACTCTTGCATATAATGGGCCATAACACATTCAACACATTTATCACCAGTAACTTCCACTTGTGTTTCAGTGATTTTTATTGCTTGTTTTGTTTATTTATTTATTTATTTATTTTTGCTCTCTTTTTTTTTTTTTTTTTGATAATCTTACTTATATTTCATCCTTCCCCTTAATCATATCTGTATTCTGTCCTTGTTCCTCAATTTCATGTGTCTTCAGAAAGTGTTTTTGTGATAGCAAGTCCTCCCCCATTTGGATGCCAAAGAAAAAGTCAAACGGTCATGTGGTCTACAAGCACAGATCTCGGTAACGGGCACAGTGTGGCATGCTGGGAAGGATTGAGAGTGTGCAGTGACTAAAATCATTACAAAAGATCCCTTCCCCTATATTTCAGTTGCAAAACATTTCATTTGAGAAAAATATATAAACAATATATTTGAATTTAATTTGTAATGGGAGATGTGCTCAAAAAATGGAAATTTTATTAAGGAGATTTTTGTAAAAACAAAACAAATTAAATAAAATAAACAAAGATTTCAATATATGCTAACAAAAAAAAGTCAAACTTGTCTATAATCGTTTAGGAATCAAATTATAGTTCACTATTTATTAAAATATTACTTACTATATGTTGCTTTAACTTCAATAATTTGCCTGTGCTTAAAGGCCCTTTCACACCAAGGATGATAAACTATAATGATAATGATGATGATAATGATAACTTAAGTTTTAATAATCGTTCTAATTCTAAGAGAACAGAGAATTTTACACCACAACTATAACGGTAACAACATAGAGGAACGATATTGTTGGAATCACTGTCATAACGATTTTTTTACAGCTTATGAATGATAAAAACAATGACAGCTAATCAGAATCCATCCTGCTTTAAAGAGCTTGAGCATTTAAAGCAGCAGATTACCTAACTGCAGTGAGCTTGTCATAAACAGAAAGATATTGTGCAGTGGGCTGGACGCTAGTGAAGTTATCATTATATCATTATAGTTATCGTTCTTGGTTTGAACAAGCCTTAATAATGGACATGACGGATTCCCACTTCCTGTTTGTGTTGACCATGAGTGTGATCTCTAATGCCGCATTCCATTCAGCTCGAAATGTTGGAATTTCCTACTTAGAATTTTTCGACGCAATAGAATTCCACTAAAAGTCTGACTTCTTACCATGCATAAATTCACAACTCGAGTTTCACCAAGGTGTGGAGAAGTATGTCAGGCTAACATGGCGGTACCCAGGGAGCTTTATACAGTTAATGATGAACACTTGTGAACAATAGAATGCTACAAGAACGAATATCTCACGTCCAACTTTGAATGGAATGCAGCAAACGCCCCTCACAAATATAAAACACAAAGCCCAGTGTGTGAATTTGTGTGCATCAAAGTGTTTGTGCATATAAATATTCTGACCACATCTAATTCTCCAGGAGTTTGTTGTGCATTAAACCCGCCTGTGTTTTGTAGCTCTCTGTGATGTGTAACAGTGTTGTGACCCACCTCCTCCCTGTACGGTGTGTGTTTGTGCAGACTGTGTGAATGTACAGAGGCCGAGGCCGAGATTATCCTACAGCTGAAGAACGAACTGAGAGAGAAGGAGCTGAAGCTGACTGATATCAGATTGGAGGCGTTAAGCTCCGCCCACCACCTTGACCAGATACGAGAAGCCATGAATCGCATGCAGGTACACACACACACTCCAGTGTCTTAGTGCAATTCAGTGATCTATGTATTATATTAAAATATTAGAGTATTATATTAAAATGTTATTTATTCTTGTGATGCAAAGTTGAATGTTTAGCAGCAATTACTCCAGTCTTCAATGTCACATGATCCTTCAGTAATTATCCTAATATGCTGATTTGGTGCTCAAGAAACCTTTTTTATAACTATCAATGTTGAAAACAGTTGTGCTGTGTACCCTAAACTTTCGAACAATATTGTATAAATAAAATAAATATATATATATTATATCAAAGTACTCTGTTAGGACCCACACAGAACACTCATGGCAGAAGTTTAAAGAATCCCACAAAGTTGATTTGTTTAAGGAACTCTTTGCCAGCAAACACTTATACTGCATAAAACATTTGGACTGAATCATTTAAAGTCTGAAACCAGGTGACTGAATGACTAAGATCAAAGTAAATGTTGATAAAAGGGCCAAATTGCTCTAATTCCAAGATAAAACAACCAGACTGTGTTGTTCATACTCTTGAAATATCTGTCTGAGCTTTTCCTTATAGCACTGGTTTGCTGAGCATGGCACACAAGTCTAATCTAAAGATTAACAAAATCTTTAAACTAACTTCTCACAGTCAGTAAAAGCCTTAGAAACAGTTTAGAAACTTAGACAACAAAGAGCAAGTCCTAATCTTCTTAGTATGTCACAAAAGCGTATTTCAGTTTTGAAGTGTGTGGGAAAGTTCCTTTTTTTCTAGTCACATAAAAGTATTTGTTGACTGCATACTGTATATATGTCCAGTTAGAGAAATGTAGTTTTATTGTAGCTATCATTGTAGTTTTGAAATGACCTGTTTTTTATGTGCAGAATGAGATTGAGCTGCTGAAGGCGGAGAATGACAGACTCAAGTCCAGTGGCAACACCACACCTGCGGCCACACCTGCCAAAACAGCCCGTCCACCTTCAGAAACCTCCAGCACGTCGTCCTCGTCCTCACGCCAATCTCTGGGGCTGTCGCTGAACAACCTCAACATCACAGACACCATTATGTCAGGTCAGGCTATGCTGTTATTTGGGTCTAACAATGTTTATTTCCAGTATGCACTATCAAAATGACACTTTAGCCATTGTTACCTCGTTTTGGGGATTGTGAAAAGTATTTGGATTGTCTTCAGATGTTAATATGTTATAAAAGTAGCTAGCATGACAATATGATGACATTTATGTATTACATAAATTTGTTTGATTGCTGTTCTCAACTCAGTCCAATATAACAACATATACTGTAGTGTACATATACTCAGGTTCGTTTTTATAGCTCATTAACTGAAAAGAAAATGTTCTGTTCTCTCTGTTAGAGTTTGAGAGAGTTTGAGAACAGTCATTTAGAACTGCAATTTCTTAAGACAAATACAACCAAATCACAACACAACCTGTCAAAGACATTCAAAATATCCAAACCTTTCTGGAATCCTGGTATTGATTATTTTTATGGCTCAATGTTTTGATGATACATGGGTAGACTGTGTTAAATTGGTGTTTCCTTGTGAGACTTGATGCTATTTGGGATATGAGGTCACAATTAAAACCGTTGCAAGCAAACTTGATACATATAAGCATCTCGCCAACAGTGTCCGGAAAGTTATTTTTCAATCGGATGATTTCGTTTTCCACCAGTGTGCTCAGCTCATGGACTGCAGTGTAGATTTGCATATGTCTGTGTTATTGATGATTCTGGTGTGGCGTTAATGAAAACTCTGGCATGGGAAAGACTATTTCACAGCTGTGCGGGAAGAGAAAGAACGCAGCGAAGAGTGAAATGGCCTCTTTTCTCTAAGGGAGGATTTGAACAGTGTGCCTGTGGCCACGTTTTGGGGTGGGATGGCATGGACTCGCTTGCTCTCCGGCTAATTAAAAGTAGCGACTTCCTTCTCTCTCAGGACTTTGGGCTGCTTAATTGATGGAGAGATGTGTGGAGGAGCACTAGAGCGTGGGTGGACGTGTGGTGGAAGGAACGTTATCACTCCTCTGCAGAACCTCGTGCAGGATGAATACAAAGCGCCCCCCTTCTGCCCATTCACCAAGCTCCTCGTACAAGGCCCATCAAAGCCGCACTCCTCCACTAACAGCCCTCTTCCTTTATTTAAATCCAGCTCAGCCCTGCAGACAACAAAGCTTAAAGCGGTCGGCGTTTAACTACAGTCAAAACTACACTTTAGTGTCTCTGCTTGCCGAATTTGTCAGCGCTGAAAAGGTTCTTCTCCCCCAGATTCAATGACTCATTTGGCGATAAGTCTTTTGAGTTGTTCAGGCTTTGATATTTTTGTCATGCAGTGAGTTTGAAGTTTGTGTTTGTGTGCACAGATATTCTGCTGGATGACGGCTATGAGGGCAACCTACGCAAAGAGGGCAGGAGCGTCCGTATAGTGGTCATGATCAAGAGCGACTTCAACAAGACCAAGGTATAGAGTGATTTTAACTATCCTGTTTTAATTTCAGAAGCTGTTTTGAAATGAAACTACTAATAAACAATACCTCATGAGCATCATTTCATATCATCTCGTCATCTAAGGCTATGCAGAAGAAGGTGTATCTGATTGGCTCCATTGGCGTCAGTGGAAAGACCAAGTGGGACGTGTTGGATGGTGTAATACGACGCTTGTTTAAGGTGCCAGTTTAGCCTTTTGCAAATATATTTCAGTTCCAATATTTCTGATCTAACAGATTAATTTTCTTGCATTAAGGAGTATGTGTTCCGTGTGGACCCGTTGACCAGTCTGGGCCTGAATTCGGATAGTATAGTGTGCTACAGGATGGGGGATGTGGTCCGATCTCATGCTTCTGAGGTGCCTGAACTGTTGCCCTGTGGATATCTGGTGGGCGACAACAACGTCATCACAGTCACCCTCAAAGGTGAGGAACCTCAAAAGATTCTTGTAGGGTCCTCAAAAGAGGTCAAATGTGCAGCAAAGATTTGAAGTAAGTCAAATGTCTTTCTGTTTATGTACTGTAGGTGTGAAGGAGGGTAGTATTGATGACTTGGTGTTTGATACATTGATCCCTAAACCCATCATTCAACGCTATTTGAACCTGCTGATGGAGCACCGTAGAATAATTTTGTCCGGTCCGAGTGGAACTGGCAAATCTTACCTAGCCACTAAACTGGCTTACTTCATCCTCTCCAAGACTGGTCGAGAGGTAACCGACACTAATTTGGCGAGCTTCAACGTGGACCAGAAATCCAGCAAGGTATGTATTTACATTCTGGGAGGCGTTCATTATAAATGGTTCCTATTATGCCCTATACAAAGTCTTGATTTTGTTTTGGGGGTATACTAGAATAGGTTTTCATGCTTGATTGGTCAAAAAACTAATTATTTTTCACATATTTTACATTACTGCAGCTCCTCTCTTCCCAGTGTGACTCAAATGCCCGTTTAGTTCCTGTTTCAAGAAGCCCCTCCTTCTGAAATAGAAAATATGCTCTGATTGGTCAGCTGGCCCAGCATGTTATGATTGGCGAACCGCTTAGAGCGTGTTACGGAAATGTCATGCCCCTGACCATAATGGTAAAATGGTAATTGCTCCGTCTCTCAGGAGAAGCTTTTGTGCGTATTCGGCATTGTACTCATTTAGGTTCACAAGATCCGGAAGAAGTGCGATGTAGTGAAAAATTGCTAAAATAATTGTTTTATAAAAGTCTTTCCAAAGATTCTCCCCATTTGCTATTGGTAGAATGTATAATCCCACACCATTCGTCAATATGCTCAAAATAAAAAAGCAATGTTTCGAAAGCGCCACAGACTTACACATTTTGGGGAAATCAACCTGTGAATGACTTACTTATTGTTACCTTTGAATGTAATGACAAAGTTTACAGATGTGTAATACATATGTGCTTTGTGTTTGCTCAAACCAGGATCTTCGGCAGTACCTCTCCAGCTTGGCCGAGCAGTGCAACACAGAGGAGTGTGAGATCGAGCTCCCCACCGTAGTTATTCTGGATAACCTCCATCATATTGGTTCCCTCAGTGACATCTTCAATGGATTCCTCAACTGCAAATACCACAAATGGTGATGATTCCTATTGTTACCCCAAACTTTTTAAATATATTTATTTAGCTTTTAAGCAATAAAATACAAGAGATCATCAATATTGTAAATATGCACTTTCCAAATGTTTTTTTTTTTTAAAGAAATGAATACTTTTGTTCAGCAAGGACATATTGAATTGATCAAAAATGAAAGTAAAGACATTTATAATGTTACAAAATATTTCTGTTTAGAAAAAATGCTGTTCCTTTTAACTTTTTGTTCAACAAAGAATCTGATTTCAACTGTTGTCAGCATTAATAATAAGAAGAAATGTTTCTTGAGTACCAAATCAGCCTTTTAGAATGATTTCTGAAGGATCACAATATTTCACAATATTACTGTAAATACTGTTTCCTATATGTATTTTAGCTGTATTGCCCAATCAGCATTTCTTACTGGAACTGTTTATTTTATACCACAGTTTGACACCCATTATAGTGGATTTTCCTTGTGTTTCTGAAACTGAGCAGATGAATTGCATCTAATTATGTGCATCTGTCCCTTCCACAGCCCGTATGTCATAGGAACTATGAACCAGGGTGTGTCCTCATCTCCAAACTTGGAGTTGCATCACAACTTCAGGTACTGTGTTCAATGTCAATGTAGCAGATGGTTTTGAACAAGACACACAGCATCTGATGATTGTTATTCTAGCTTTTCTCCACATGGGGGCCATAAGTGATCATATTTTACATTTGTCACTTGCACACATACACACATACAGTACACAAATCTTTCCAGTCATGTTCTCAATGCAATATCCGACCATCAACCCCTCAGGTGGGTGCTGTGTGCCAACCACACTGAGCCAGTAAAGGGCTTCCTGGGCCGATTCCTGAAAAGAAAATTGATTGAAACTGAGATTGATAAGAACATGCGCAGCAACGACCTCATCAAAATCATCGACTGGATCCCCAAAACCTGGCAACACCTCAATTCCTTCTTAGAGGCTCACAGCTCCTCAGACGTCACTATCGGTAATAAAGACAACACACAAGCCAATTAACATATTTGATTTGGTTGTTTGCCCAGAGATGTTAAATCATGTTGCTTCCAGGTCCTCGGCTGTTCCTGTCCTGTCCAATGGATGCGGACGGCTCACGTGTGTGGTTTACTGACCTGTGGAACTATTCTCTAGTGCCATATCTACTGGAAGCAGTACGAGAAGGACTGCAGGTACACATTTAACCACACACACTCATGTATTATGGGTATTTCTCACAATTTATACCTAAAACCATTTTTTTGTTTATCACTCCAGCTGTATGGTAAGAGGGCGGCATGGGAGGACCCTTCCAAATGGGTGATTGACACCTACCCTTGGAGCTCGGCCTCCCTGCAGCATGAAGGCCAGTCTCTGCTGCAGCTGCGGCCCGAGGACGTGGGCTATGATGGCTACACTTCCTCTAAAGACGGAGCCGCCTCCAAACAAGTATCTCAGAGTGACACAGAGGGAGACCCACTGGTAAAGATAGCTTCATAAAACACAGTTCATTTAGATTCAAAAGTTCAAAAGTTTGGGGTCTGGTTGGTATTAAACATACAGTAATATTACTGTTCTAACTTAATTTAATAATTCATTCTTGTGATGGCAAAGCTAAATTTTCAGCAGCCATTACTCAAAGTCTGCAGTGTCACATGATGCTTCAGAACTTATTTTAATATTTTTTTTGTGGAAACTATGATACTTGTTTCCACCCAGAATTCTTTGATAATATAAAGTTCATAAGTACAGCATTTATTTGAAATGTAAATCTTTTGACAGGTTATAAATGTCTTTACTGTCACTTTTGATCAATTTAATGCATCCTTGCTGAATAAAAGTATTTTTTTTTTAAACATACTCCAAACTTTTGAATGGTATTGTATACTGTAAGTTATAAGATAATAAGAACTACAGTACTAAATCACTAGTCATGCAAAATAACTAGCTCTTTTTCTAGACTAGGAACTGCCCAAGAGCAGCAAGGTGAAACATGGGCAATATTTGAGTAGGGGGAAATGTATGCTGATTTTTCAGGTTACCGTTTATATGTGTATTTGTAAGGATAGCTGACATGTATCCATATGTATACACATTCAAAAAGGAGAACTGAAAAATTCTGCATAGAAATGATAAAGTTTACAGTGCTATCTAGATCAAATGCTCACATATATTTCCAAAATGTCCATGAATAATAAAGACTTGGTAAACATAAACAAACAGTGGCTCAGATAACCTGTCTGGTAGTGAAAAGTGTGTGTGGGGGTGGGTGTTCAGATGCAGGGCTGCCAACTCTCACGCATTGAGCGTGAGACTCACGCAATTGACACTTTTCACACGCTCTCACGCCACACATCCATTTTCTCACGCACAGAAAAATTGCGGAGCAAAGAGGTACTTTTAATATTAAACTAATTCTCAGCTCTTAGATTCCGTCAATTTTATTACGAAAAAAATACGTTTGGCGCTTGTAAATGTGACGTGACAGATCGCTGAGCGCCTCAGTTCAAGTGCACGTGAACCGATCATCTGTTACTTTTTTATTTAAAGATGCAGTACAACTTACCGAAAGTATACATAATATCGACCAATTAGTGTTTTTCAACCACGGAAAGAGGTCAATATAACAGCAGGAGAACAATTATGTCACATAACGTTACATTTACCTCAAGAAAGCCATTTAATGACCATAGCATGTTAATTGAATAGAAAAAATAGCTAGAGAGGAGATTTTGCTGAGCACTATATTACATTTTTATTATATTTTTACTTATGTCATTAAATAATTGTTATTATAACAAAAACTGCATTATATTTAATTTAATTTGTTATTTTTTACCTTTAAAAATACCAGCAGATTGGGCCCTCTATGTGTACAGCATTAGATGAGATTATTTTTTTAAATAAAATTTAAAATAAACATGTATCCAAATTAGTCAATATTGAATCAAAATCGGAATCAAATCACAAGAATGGAATTTAAATCTTGAAATTTTTGTCAAGCAATAAGAATGGAATTGAAATCTTGAAATTTTTGTCAAGCAATAATAAAAACTGTATCCTACCAGTCATAAACATTGTAACATGTTGTCACTAAACTGCATAAAATTCTATTTAGTTACCAAATGTTTTGACAATCACAATTACACTTATTGTGATGCAATATTTGTTTTTACAGAAAAAAAATCTCACTCCAAGCTAAACTCAAAAGTTGGCAGCCCTGCAGATGTAACCTAAGTTGTGGGGACAAAGATGGCAATATCCAAAATCCTTGTCCTTGTGGGGAAATTGTTTTGGTCCCCATGAGGAAACAAGCTTATAAATCATACAGAATGAGTTTTTGAAAGGTTTAGGGGTAGGGTTAGTGTAAGGGGACAGAATATACAGTTTGTACAGTATAAAAAAACATTATGTCTATGAAGAGTCCCCACAAAGATAGTAAACCAGACGTGTGTGACAAAAAGAGAGAGAATTAAAACAAAACAGCCCTCTCCCACCCTCCTGTGGACGTAACTGTAATGCAAGAGTCTGAATGAGCAATACGAAATAAACGTCCTCTAGGTGGCAGCACTTAATACATGCAATGTGACCTACTGTGCACATGGGCAGAACAAAAGTCTTTGTAAATAATACATAAAACCATTTGTATGTAACTTCTTGCATTCAGTTCAGCTGAGAATGGCTTTAGGAACACTTATACACAGAATTTTGTTCTGTTCGTATTTCATAAATAAGGCCCAATCTCAAAAAGCCATTTTACACATATTTATTAGTGCTAATTTCATTGTCATAATATTATAATAATGACTGTGGTTCCCTGAGGTCAAAAGTTAAACAAATGCACAATTATTGCACTGTCTCATCTTGCTGTCTCCTCTCATTTCTTTTTTTTTTTTTTCTGAGAACAGACGTTCAGAGATTATAAGGTGACATAATTTTGTTTAAATATCAGTGATTAGTTTGATCTAGTTCAGTATGATAACGCTTGTGTTTATAGATTTAAGGGTTTTAATGTTGTAGTGTTTCTCTCTATTGTGTCTATGTGAATGATGAGGTACAAACGTTTCCTTCTATCTGTGTTTGTTCCAATGTCTGTCTGTTCAACTAGTGTTACAGTGGTCATTGATGTCAAATGAGTGTTGTGTAAACACCATTAGTTTCGTGCTTCGTGGCTGTGTTTTTGAACATCACTAGTGTGGTTGTTTGAGTTCATTACAACTGTAGTAGTGTGTTTGTTTGTTTGTTTGTTTGTTTGTTTGTTTGTTTGTTTGTTTGTTTGTTTGTTTGTTCAGCACAGACCAGTGTTGGGGAATGTTACATTTCAAAGTAACATGGTAAACTATTGCATGTGCCCTAATCAAAAGGACTTATTTCAAAAACATTCAGTGTTACTTTTGTGTGGAAAGGTGCCGTCATATTTACCATTGTTCGGGGAATTTTCGCGAGCGAAATCCAGTCGCATCAGCGCAAGCGAGATTCCATTGTATGAGGGCAAACATTTCCCTCACAGATTTCGCAACCCGTTCAAGTTGATCAGGCAAATTCGCCATGATGACTAACAGAACGCTGCTTGGTTTGAAAGTGGCTTCTGTTTGAGCTGAGCTTCATTTATCGCTATACTATTGGCAATAAACAATGGAGCTTTTTGTCTGCGAAATTTTGCGAATGTGACACACCTTAAAGGGATACTCCACTTTTTTTGGAAATAGGCTCATTTTACAACTCCCCCAGAGTTAAACAGTTGAGTTTTACCTTTTTCGAATCCATTCAGCCGATCTCCGGGTCTGGCTGTACCACTTTTAGCATAGCTTAGCATAGATCATTGAATCGGACAGGACCATTAGCATCTCTCTCAAAAAAAATGACCAAAGAGTTTCAATATTTTTCCTATTTAAAACTTGACTCTTCTGTAGTTACATCGTGTACTAAGACCGACACAAAATGAAAAGTTGCGATTTTCTAGGCTGATATGGCTAGGAACTATACTCTTATTCCTGCGTAATAATCAAGAAACTTTGCTGCCGTACCATGAGTCCAGCAGGCGTAATGATATGATGCAGCGCCTGAAAATAGGTCTAATAGGTTAGACAAATTAAGTCCCGGTCACGTTGGAAGTTACTGGGGACTATTTTCAGGCGCTGCGTCATATCATTACGCCTCAACTGTTTAACTCTGGGGGAGTTGTAAAATGAGCCTATTTCCAAAAAAAGTGGAGTATCCCTTTAACGTCTCAGCAACTTTTGTGATGTTAGTCACTGCCTGACACCGTTTCTTTCAGAACAGTAAAACTATTCTTGGCTATTTTTTTATAGTTTACAACATTGTTTAATTGTATTGTTTACAACGATCTAGTGATCTAGAACATGAATACATTTAAATTGTATTTGTCAGTAAATAAATACGGAAGTATACTTGGATAATGGTGGAAAAAAATGGTGGTAAAACAAATTACGAACTTGTTACTCTTGAAAAGTAACTTAATTACATCAATTTGTTACTTGTAACATGTAACCCTGGCACTGACTGTTACACAGCGATATTGAGTAACATCTTCCGCATCGCAAACATGTGTGTTTGTCCTTCTCTGTCCATTAGATGAATATGCTGATGAGGCTACAGGAAGCTGCAAACTACTCCAGTGCCCAGAGCTGTGACAGCGACAGCGCCAGTCACCACGACGACCTGCTGGACTCCTCATTGGAGTCTGCCCTCTAAGCCCCGCCCCATTCGAAGAGGAAGTCTTCTGATTGGTTTAAAAAGCAAAGGGCCCACAGGACTTGTGCTAATGAGACAGGCTTATGAAACGCCCGACGCCTCCGGTGGATTGTCCAGTATGCAGCGAATGAAAAGGTGCTGGTGGCACACACGACACTGGGGAAAAGTGTGTGTGCTTACTTAATTATTAAAAAAACAACTGGAATTTGAATTTGTTGGAGGTGATTCGTAAGTTAAACATGTTTACAGAGGCGAGTGTTTAGCTGAAATTCACTGAGGTTTAAAAACCTAAAGGGCAACATTCTGAATTCTGACCTCAGTCAACAAACTGGTGCTGCTGTGGTGCCAGAACCAACATGTGGTTTACACTCATCTCGCCGGCACCATTCATGAAACGCTTCTAGCCAACAAGCACAAAACGTGCAACGTGTCATTACCGCTACTGTGAAATCATTCGCAAAAGTCCACCACTCGTTTCACTGCCAAGCGTATAGTGACCTGCAGCACTCCTGCACCACAGACCTCTTTCGTTCGAGTCCACGGCCGCGCGCGTAGTTGTTTTCTCCTCACCGCAGGTACGAGGCAACTGCTTGTAGGAGAGTGTACCAGCTTTGTGAAAATTACCAGAAAATGGTGCTTTCTCGCTGCCTTAAATGTGCTGAGCTCTGAAGACATTTAAATGTGGTGCCGCTGTCCTTTTTCGCTGAAACGATGGCTTAGGACAGAACCGATCAACCATTTTCCTAAAAATGCCACGTCCACATATTTTATTTTTGTTACAATTAGTGTTTTAGTGCAAAACATGCCATTATAAAACGGTCCAAATGTATAAAAGTAAAAAAGATCTTTATGTAATCCCAGCTGAGCTGGGATCACTTGAATCGAGAGCACAAATCTGATGCGTCGCTTCGCTAGCATGCTGTTTTTTCTTTGCTATATGTGTGTACGTGCACGCCGGAAACGTTTTTTCGCTCCCGTGCGCCAGTGTTCGTGTAGTCGAGGTTCATTCATCCTTTACTTTGGTTTGCTATGTGGGTTTTGCACAGTTGAAAAGGTGATTGTAAATACATCCAAGTCTTGCACAGCCTCTTAAAGATGCACTCTGCCCGCTCGGTATTGCGTTTCTGCTCTTCTTGTCTAGCATTACGCTCTCGTGATTTACTGAAAAAAAAAAAAAAAAAAGCAAACCAGCAACCTGTCCAAACCTTATATGTCTTGTAATAACTGGTTATTATACAGAACTCTGAACTGTACAGTGAGAGGTGAAGTGTTTTTCAATTTCAGAAAACTTTAGTGTCAGTTTACTGTTCAAGGGCGCAAAATCATCCAAAGCGATTCCCTGTTTTATCTTTGCAATGCATCAACCATTTCTAACTTGCATCACACTGTTACAGGTCCTGTCTTGCAGTTTTCAGATACACTGGCCCCTTTGGACGTAAGCCACGCTTAAAGACCCCATGAATGTTTTCTGACAACCAAAAGTTATTGCAGAATCTGACTGCCGAAAATAGCTGATGTTTTCATTCTAAAGAGCATTTGATTGGACAGAAATGTTTATACGCCCTTAAATGCAGGATAAGCCATTAATATTTATAGTCCATTATGATTGCAATATGTTTAAAAGAGAAATACTGTAAATTCTAAATGTGTATATCTGCATAAAGTTCTTTAAGGAGTACAAGAGCATATAAATGACCTCAAAACTAGCAGACATAGACAAAAGCCACAAAACGCTTAATTTTGAATTCAGTGGACTTTTAAAAATGCGTGAATGTCATTGCACTAGATAACAAAATCACACAACATGCATATATTTTGGAAATAACGGTTATTTTAAGGTGTCCTTGTTACAGTGTAAAAATACAATTAAGAACTGAGTAATATTAATTGACAACATGTACTTACTATAGGGTTAGGGTTTGGTTTAGGGCTTGTTGCTTGTAATTATGCATAATTTACTGTTATTACTATAGTAAGTACATGTGACGTGTTACAAGGACATTATAAAATAAAGTGTTGCCCAAAAAATATCAGGATACTTTCCAGTTGTCGAACTACACCTGTGGTTACTCTGCTAGGACTTCTGTGTGAAAAAAAGATAAGTGTGGAACATGTATGTAAAAAAAAAAATCAATGCAAAAAATGGCTCAGAAAACTGAAGTTAGTTGAAGATCTAGCATAATTTATTATCAAGATGCAAGTCTAATGCAATGGCATTCATACATAAAAGTGTGACTAAAGTGTCTGAATAAATCACTCACGACTTCCCAGAAATGTTACTGTGAAAGACTTTTCACTTTCCAGAGTTTGCACATGTTTACAGTAACTGAATCTGTTAGCTTGATGTACATGGTCAGGAGGTACAAGGTGTTTCATACGAGGTGCTATAGGTGAACCATTGAAAAGCTTTACGTCTTATTTGATCAGGCCTTTACCACATCCAGCTTCACCTTCTGACTCAAACTAAGTAACTCATTCTCACTGCCAGGCTTTAACCTTTGATTCTTTCCAATCTACCTTTTTGTTGATTCAGGAAACGGTTTCTTTTTGATTCCTCAGCACTACAGTGGTGCTACGATATGTATGTAACCTCCAAACTCTGTGACTCTGTGCCTGATGCTTTGCTTGTCAACCATTGTTCAGTGTAAAAGTACTCAACAGAAACATTTATAAGAAGTGCAGTAAAGGTTTCAAACTGCCTAATGCTCCCTAACCTCAAACACAAATAGTGATTGTCCATGGTACATCGGAAATATTCTTTTAATTTTCTTCGTGTTATGGCAAACACATCTCTCGGTGAGCGCATAACATTGAACTACTTTGAAAATGTTTCTTTTCAGGTGGAACATTTGTTGGTAGATGTTTTATATTTTGTACATTTGTAAGTAACATATCATGTAAATAGAAAGAGACCACAAATTTAATTCATCTGGGGGATTTTGTAGTCTTTGTAAAGCCCTAATAAATGGTATTTGGTGTCACCTGACCATTGAGTGTCGATTCATTATTTATACATTTATCAAATAAATTATTTTATAATTATGTTTTGTCTTATATGTATATATTTGTCTTATATATTTTGTCTGTTGCAAAGTACAATTTGAAATTCAGTTCAGTTTGATCAATAAATGATTGACTCATGAACCTCGTTGTGCCCTCTTGTGGTTCTGGAAGCAATAGCAGTCCACAGTACTTTTCAATGCATCTTTATACTTGTGATCAAGTCTCAGGGTGTCAGATTTGTAATAACTCTACTGCACGCATTAAGTAAGCAATATTTACCTGATTTACCTTTTCTTGCATAAAAAACAAATACACTATTAGTTAGGGGTTTGTTTCTTTTGGCAGCAAAACTGGGCCTACAATGATTTTAATTTGAAATAATTTTTTTAAATATACAGTATATAGGCTACAAAATTTTGCTTCTAGCTGAATACTAAAAAAATACTAAATAAATTATATTACATTTTATACTGCTTGTTAAAAGCTTAAATCTGATTGGTTGACAGTGCCATATGCTCAGTTTTTTATTATTATTTTTTTAATTATTATTTATTATCACATGGCAATAAAGTAGTTCCCATTCTGCATTATCATGTATCACTTCGCCAAATTATTTGGAGTTATTTTAAAATGCTTGCTATAAAATTCATTCAAGATTTCACCGCAAAAACGCACATCTACCACAAGCTGAAGGGTGATGTTTACAGAATTATATTAAAAAGGCCTTTTTCTAAAAAGTATGAACAGAAGACAAGTAGGAGATTGTGTGCAACAGGTTTTTCAGCAAAGTTTTGATCATGTTTGTGTTAATGAATTTAGAGGCCTTAGAAATTCATGTATCAAATATGATATACACTGAACAAATTTATAAACGCGACACTTTTATTTATTTTTTATTAAAAAAAAATATTTATTTTTATTAAATCTGTGTTAGTGAGCACTTCTGCTTTGCCGAGAAAATCCATCCACCTCACAGGTGTGGCATATCAAGATGCTGATTAGACAGCATGATTTTTGCACAGGTGTGCCTTAGGCTGGCCACAATAAAAGGCCACTCTAAAATGTGCAGTTTTATCACACAGCACAATGCCACAGATGTCGCAAGTTTTGAGGGAGCGTGCAATTGGCTTGCTGACCGCAGAAATGTCCACCAGAGCTGTTGCCCGTGAATTTAATGTTCATTTCTCTACCATAAGCCGTCTCCAAAGGCGTTTCAGAGAATTTGGCAGTACATCCAACCGGCCACACAACCGCAGACCACGTGTAACCACACCAGCCCAGGACCTCCACATCCAGCATCTTCACCTCCAAGATCGTCTGAGACCAGCCACCTGGACAGCTGCTGCAACAATTGTTTGCATAATCAAAGAATTTCTGCACAAACTGTCAGAAACGTCTCAGAGAAGCTCATCTGCATGCTCGTCATCCTCATCAGGGTCTCGACCTGACTGCAGTTTGTCGTCGTAACCGACTTGAGTGGGCAAATGCTCACATTCGATGGCGTCTGGCACTTTGGAGAGGTGTTCTCTTCACGGATGAATCCCGGTTTTCAGTGGCAGATAGCGTGTATGGTGTCGTGTGGTTGAGCGGTTTGCTGATGTCAACGTTGTGGATCGAGTGGCCCATGGTGGCGGTGGGGTTATGGTATGGGCAGGCGTATGTTATGGACAACGAACACAGGTGCATTTTATTGATGGCATTTTGAATGCACAGAGATACCGTGACGAGATCCTGAGTCCCATTGTTGTGCCATTCATCCACGACCATCACCTTATGTTGCAGTATGATAATTTAAGGATTAAGGATTATCTCAGCAAAGGAGAAGTGCTCATTAACACAGATTTAGACAGATTTGTGAACAATATTTGAGAGAAATAGGCCTTTTGTGTACATAGAAAATGTCTTAGATCTTTGAGTTCAGCTCATGAAAATGGGGGCAAAAACAAAAGTGTTGCATTTATAATTTTGTTCAGTGTAGAAAGCAGGGGTTCTCAACTCTGGCTCTCAAGGTCTTTTTCCTGAGTTTAGGACTCTGCTCTCCCTGTAGCCTGTAGCACAATGACACACTGGAATAAACACAATATACTGGATATATGATTTATTCCCCAAACTCCACCCCGCAGACGATTATAAAGATTTCATTACTAAGTTAATCACAGTCTTGATTGCCTACTCACTGCTACAACAAATACTAACCCCTTTAACCCCCTTGGTTTGGGACTAAAAAATCTCTATGTATTGGGTTTAATCCAGTATATCATTGTGCTACAGACTGCAGTGAGGAAATCTTTCACTGCGTCTGAAACTGAATACTTCCCTACTATAGTATGCGAAAAACATACACCACAGTAGAGTAGTGTGAAAAGCATCCGGATGACCTACTACTTATGCTGAGATTCTGGCTGCATCCGAAATCGCATACTTCCCTAGGTGAAAAACAGTGACAAAAGAAGAATGTCTGAATTCACAGTACTCATATAGGCAAAAAAGTACCCGGATGACACACTTCTTCCCAGCGAGATCCTGAAGTGTGCATATGATGGACACTTTACTATCCCATGAGGCCTCGGGAGAGGATTTGTGAAGACGCGACGCAACATGGTGAATGTTGTACGTCCAGATTACATTCATACTATATAGAGCTTACTTTTTTAGCGATCGTGAAGTAGCCCAAGTACTTATTCAAAATAAGTGCCAACTCAAAAGAGTGATTTCAGTCAGATGGACACTTTAATATCCCATGAGGCCATGGGAGAGGATTTTTTAATGGCAGTGAAGCAACTGCAACTGATGCTAGTAGGTCACATGAAAGTTACAACATGGCAGATGTAGTACGTCCTAATTTAATTCATTCTACCTATATTCATAGAAGATACTTTTTTTATTGCAAAGTAAGTTCAAATTCAAATGTAGTTATACTCAGACAGTATGTGATTTCGGACGCACATGTGCAAGCTAATCAAGGTCTTCAGGATTACAAGAAAGCTATGTAAGTTTGATCAAGGTTGGACCTAAATGGACCTCGAGGGCCAAAGTTGAGAACCCCTGCTTTAGGGTTAACTACTTACATAAGTATGAGTTTAACTTCTTTTGCATGAGTAAATGTCCATAATGTACTCTTCTCCTGACATTAATACAAACAGGCTAGTAGATAAAATGTCTTATTCAGGAGGCAAGATCCCACTTGATTCCATTTCAGGACAGTACACTGATGGAAAAAGTCATGGAAAACGTAAGTGTGTAACTGGTGTAGTGCTGATTGATGCTCTCCGATCTTTTCCCAGCATCACTCTGAGCTTCAGTCTCTCTGGGCTTTCACTTGTCAGATAAATAAATGGCTTATCAGTGTCTAATTTCATAATAGCTGATTATTGATCTGCATGAGTTGGCAGTGTAATTGAAATGAGTCTGGAACATTGTGTCTCAGAGTGCTGGGAAAAGAGACGACCTCACAGTGAATCATTCTCTCTGGTTCACAAAAGACGTCAGTAGATTCGTGCCCTCCGGCGGATGAGGAATTTTCAGTAGATTAAAACTCTCTCCATGTTGATGGCATACGCTGATTTGATTAGTTAGAACATCTTACCTGCTTGCTTCAAATAGACTACACAGAAAATGTTGAATGTTGAAATGTTGAAAATGCTGAAAAACAAAATTTATGTTTGAATAAAAAGTAATTCCATCAGCAAAACACCTGTTTTCAGTAAGGCAATTTCCTGGTATCAAATTGGTACTGGAAATAAGCTACAGGGGGGAAAAAAGTTTATGTATAAGGAATAATTAACCTACAAACCACCCTGTAAAGTCGTCATGATCAAAATTGACAATTCTTATCTTTTTATGTAATATTAGTATTTATTATTATTTATCCATGCACATTAATCAACTTCCCCTCTTCTCTTCTCTTCTCTTCTCTTCTCTTCTCTTCTCTTCTCTTCTCTTCTCTTCTCTTCTCTTCTCTTCTCTTCTCTTCTCTTCTCTTCTCTTCTCTTCTCTTCTCTTCTCTTCTCTTCTCTTCTCTTCTCTTCTCTTCTCTTCTCTGTTCATGTGTTTACTGGTGCAAGGGCGGTACAATTTATCCTGTTTGAGAAGCCGTATATCTCAGATACACAGAATGTCACAATACTGATACAAATACGCTAGATTTGGCAAATCATTTTCATCACAGTCAGACAAAAAATCCTGCTGTGATAAAATAACAGTATTATTCATTTCATGTATTAAATTTGCTAGAAATTTTGATTTTGGTGTTGCTAACTAAGAATTGGAATAGGAGTTTACATAAGGTTGTGAAAGCACAGTTATTTAAAATGATTGGATTTTGGACTATAAAATAGTCAAATATAGGAAGAGACCTTTTAATACGAAGACAAAACTAGGGACACAGCCGAGAAACTTTATTACAAAGTGTATTTTTAATCCATTACATAATTTAAATAAAAATGTCCTGTTATTTCTGAACAACAGGACATAGTAGTAAGGTTTGCTTAAAAATACATAGGCCTATTTATATTTCAGTTTTTCTTCATTCATAGCACTTCATAGTGCTTCCAGTGATCATCTCTGATCGAACTAGACAAGCTCTTTTTTAAACTACTTGCACATAAAGTTTTGAGTCTCAAGAGTCGAACTCCATGCAAAAAAAATTAAATTATAATAATAAAAAAGTTCACGATCACGACTTTCCTGTGTGTTGAGCTAATCAAATGCTAAATAATTCAAGAACATTTTAAATCCCTCATTTCCAGTGGGCTGTGGGACGGGGAGGTCAGTTGCTCATAATTATAATGTACAAAGACCCATGAGATCATCTAAAATGAACAACAACATGCAGTGCTTTCATGAAAACGACAAATAAAAAAATAAAATAACAACTTTTCAGAAATAATAAAAAGTGCCTTTGTGTGGTATAATGAGGTAAATTATAGCTTGAGCGGTCGGTGGAAATTACAGGGTGTCAGCCATTTCAGTGAGTTTCTCTAAAACACCCACATTAATTATATCAGCTTCCCATCAGTCAAGCTTTTATCAGGTAGTAGGTGTCTGAGAATCCTGCTTTCTGAATACAATGTTTCAATAGAAATAGATTTTTGTGGCTTGCTTTTGTGAAAAGGCTATTTAAAATGAGTAGTCTCTACTTACATAAGTGAGGGCAGTAAGAGGTTTATTTTATTGTTTTACAGTTTTATTTTTTTAATCATTTTATATTTAATGCATAAGTGAATTTTTATGTTATAAAATGAATTTTCAACAGCCATTGCAGTCTTCAATGTCACATGATCCTTCAGAAATCATTTGCTCCTCAAGAAACATAAAAATTGGAAACCAATTTTACTAATGGAAACCGTGATATAATGTTTCTTCAGGTCAGGATACTTTGATGAATAGAAAGTGATAAAGAATTTACTTGAAATAGAAATCTTTTGAAACTTTTTGAAAGTCTATAGTGTCACTTTTGATCAATTGAATGCATCCAGGCTGAATAAAAGTTTTAATTAAAAAAAAAAACAACTTACTGACTGTAGTGTACATTAAAGTGTCATTTTCTCTTCCAACAAAACTCTGAGTCCGCCAAGTACATACACTAGGGGTGAACGGGCCTCGAACAGGCAAACGACCCCTGAGTGTGTATTGCTGTCAGGCAGGTCTGTTCAGTGTTTGCACAGGTTCAGGTCAAAGACATTATATACTGCATTATGTGAAATCGCATGCCTCTGGTTCATCTTCCAATGGTCTCAGAGGGGCTCCAAGCTCAAGAAGAGAGATAAGATGGTTGAGAATCTGGGCCCGTATTCATAAAGATTCTAAGAATCCTCTCAGAAAACTCTTAATTTAGCTTAAAAACTTTTACGTAGGAGTCTTAGCTTAAGAGCAATTCGGGACCGATCTGAGAGCAACTCTGAGTAAGGAAAATACAAAAACTTTTATCTTAGTAAGGAGGCGGGGTTGACCACGTTGCTATGTATGACACTATCTTTTGACGACTGTGATTGGTTGGTTGACCAAGAAGGAAAAAAAGAGTGATTTTAAGTATAGGGTCTATTCTAAGCCTTCACTTTGAAATTACATGCGTAATTTTTCCTATTTGACCGTTCTCACACACACACACACACACACACACACACACACACACACACACACACACATTATATATGTGTATATAAATCCTTTTTTTTTATTTACCATGCTGTTAATTTCCTATAAGGTATTTGATTGGCTTAGAATGATAAAAAATTGTTCCACTCTTTCCAATTACACTGATTACTGGCATGTCTATTTAAGTGGTGGTTTGAATGTTGGTTTTAATGTATCAAACATGGAATTTTCCCAGTTGCCAAATATCGTAATGTAGTGATTACTTTCATTTCTGGCGCTATGGCATTTCTGCGCTGTGTCGGAGATGTTAGCGTGTCTCTAATAAGATCAGTCACAAACATAATCCCTGCACGATCTAATATATAGCTTCTTATTAACTCACTGTCATCCATTGTCTGCAACACATTTCTTCTCCTTCTTTGTCTTTCTGTAATTTTCTCCTCTGCTAAAGAAACTCTTAAGCCTCTTAAAAGTCCTCATCCATGCTCCTAACATTTTTGAACTTAAGACCTCTTTTAAGGGTTAAGATGCTTTCTGAATTACTTTTTTCTTTACTAGGATTTTTTCTTCAATTTTAAGAGTAAACGCCCACATTTCTAAGAATTTTCTTAGAATTTTGTCACTAGGAGCTACTCTTTGCATTAAGATTCTTTATGAATACGGGCCCTGGATGGCAGATAAGGTAAGGCATAAGGCAGAGCAGGGAGGGGAAAAATTAGACCTTAAGATTCAAGTTCACATTCATGACCATTGTAATCCCATATACCTTCTAAATAACAATATCTGTTCCTATGGTTTAGGGACATACAGTGGAGTCCAAAAGTCTGAAAATAATGGAATTTCTTTGTTCATTTAAACTTGGAAATAAACTGAATGTTTTGGAAGTTCCCTTTTGTGATCCAAGTGAAATGGCTTCTCGAGCAAGAAAAAAAAATGTAAGAAGTGGCTTGAAAATGTAGTGAGGGGAAGTTAATTTACTTAAAGATTATGAGAGAACATGTGCACAGACAAATAATTTACAATAAATACTGCAGCATTCCATTATAAGAATGGTCAATTTTGATTTCATGGTAACTTAAAGGCAAAAACATTCACTAGTGGAAAGAAAACTTCCAAAATACACATTGAAGTGATACACATTTCCTATTTTCAATTAAAATACATATATTTAAAGGTTATTTTCTCAAAATCAGTTTTTTTTCTCAAGCACTGTGCCAGAAATCTCTATTTCATCAGCACTTTCATAGGCTACACCACATCCATATATATATAGGCCTACAGTATATAATTATTTTTTTTTTTAATAGTATGTATGAATACTGTTATAATCATACAGGCTTCAGTAAACATTTTCAGGTAAAACATAAATGAACCATACAACTAATTATAAAATAGGCTAAATAAATATTAGAATCACAACTAACGTTACTTCACCGTTGTCCGATTCGCGATTGAATCACTCTTGGGAGTCGGTTCCTTTTAATAAATCGGTCAAAGGATATAGCAAAACGGTCTGAATCGATTCGCGATTCTGTGTGTCTCATTCTGACAGTGACAGCCCGCTCACGCGTTTAATCTTTTGGAGCGGCTTCTCTCACTCATTAAAACACTAACAAAAGATTTTAGAAGACAGAAAACACGAAGAGCGCTGGACATTCACCTACAATCCATTGAAACCAAACCTGCAAAAGCGTCCCATGTTTGCTGGCTATGAAGAAAGCATTTATGAGGTTCAACACCTGCACGTGCAGCTTGTGAACGACTCACCTCAGGTAAACAACAAGCAAGTTACATTAAAACGCTGTAAATGGCAGAAACTATGTGCAGTGGTAGTAACTTACCATGGTATTCTTCGAAGTACCAAAGTCACATAAATACTAGGCCTATAGTACAGGAATATATTGTTAATTGTAGTAACGTATAAATGACAGCTAAAGGGAATTTTCGCAACATTTTATTGCGCAAATTTAACTTACCACTTATAGAATGCTTATGCTCACCTCGCATTATCTAGCAATTGGTTATCTGTCATCTCTCACGAGTATGTGCGTCAGAAAATATTGCAGTTGTATACGTACTGTAAAAAGTCATCATGAAATTTCAGTTTAAGTTTTTAACTTGGGCATTAAACATACCGAAATTGGCCAAATATGTATGTCTAGCTCTTTACATAGACCAACAATTAAAAATAATTGATGTAATTGCATTGACACATTTATTTTTCATTGGCCGATTCAAAGTTGGTGTGAAATTGCAAAAAACATGACATGACAAAGCATACAATTACCAAATTTGTCTGCACTGACTGGTTATGGGTAACTTTAAAAGGTAATGTTCCCCAACACTGGCCATCACATTCAATTATATTTCTTAATATTAGTGCTTTATACATATTATACCAGCTAGAAATCAAATACATAACCAGTGAGTACCACGTGCTTGTGAATCCTGCAAATCATCAGCACCCATTGCCAAAACAAACCCATGAGAATCTTCACGCAATACCTTGTAGCCTTATTGACTAAAGGCTTAACGGATTCTCCGTATCAATCATGCTCTCTTGCCTGTAAGCCGGTGTCTTAGCGATCATCTCTCCTCCATGTTTGGACAATGAGATGTGCTGGAGAGATGAGCCGAATGGCCTCCCACCCCATACTTATCTGCTTGTGCCTCGGCTCCATTTCCAGCACACAAAATAAACTATTAGTGCCTGGAACCTGCACAGGGTGCAGTGCTGAAAAGGAAGATGAATTAGCAAGTCTAAGTGTGCGCAGAGAGAGTGAGAGATGATCGACTGGAGGTCTGGCTTAGGTCACCTTCATAGATTAAAGGGGATGAGAGTCACCTGGGCCCATATGGAACATAAATCTCAGAGTGAGAGCGCTGATGTGGTATCAGCTCCCCGCTGTCCATAAGATCAGCATTTCAGATTTCTGCATTTACACAAATTTACATGCAAAGTCACTTTTATTTCTCCCAACTCTAATGCCAAAAAGTACAATGGCATGGTAATACAGTGCTTTTGGGTTTGTATTGTAACCTAAAGGTCACCTTAAACAGTGCTTTTTTTTTTTACTTGGTAGCAAACACAGGCAACGCATGGAGGGTTCAGCACAGTTTGCTCTCCAATCACACATCCTCTTCATTGGAAGAATTAGCAATCAAGAGAAAATTACGGAGGAATTCATGTCATATAATCATCATTTTCATCATCGTAAATGCAGTGACATGTCTATGTACATGCAAAAACTTCATGACCTGCAAAGTGCTCAAACAGGCAGTTAGGTTAGTCAAGGTTTCTTGCAGCAAAAACATTTATAATTTAGTTCTGCCTTACCATGTTTAAAGGAACACGCCGACTTTTTGTGACTTTAGCTTATTCACCGTATCCCCCAGAGTTAGATAAGTCCATACATACCTTTCTCATCTCCGTGCGTGCCGTAATTCTGTCTGACGCACCCACCGCTAGCCTAGCTTAGCACAAAGACTGGAGGTAAACGGCTCCAGCTAGCATACTGCTCCCAATAAGTGACAAAATAACGCCAACATTTTCCTATTTACATGTTGTGATTTGTATAGTCACTACGTGTACAAATAACAAGGTCATTGTTATTTTGTCACTTATTGGGAGCAGTATGTTAGCTGGAGCCATTTACCTCCAGTCTTTGTGCTAAGCTAGGCTAGCGGTGGGTGCTTCAGATTGAGTTACGGCATGCAAGGAGATGAAAAGGGTATGTATAGACTCATCTAACTCTGGGGTATACGCTGAATAAGCTAAAGTCACAAAAAGTCGGCGTGTTCCTTTAAAGGTGCTGTATGTAGCTTTTCTACCAAAACAAATTTTTTTTTTATTGCCTGTGTGTGAAGGGGTTGTAATCTCACATTAAAATTATCCACTTTGCGGGTTTTGCTATTACCTCTGAAAGCAAGTATTCTTATTTTTATGTGAAGGTCCCGGGTCGGATTTACCGCCAGTGACGTCACCTGCATGCGCGCTCCCGAGCCTCTCGCCTCGTCTAGCCTACTGACTTTGCACTCAACAGCGACGACGCTGCAACTTATGACATGGACTTATGCCTTATGCAACATATGACATGTCTGATAACACTAAGAAACGACCTGCACCCAACAAAACACAGACTCCAACACAAACTCCACATATTGATAAAAAACAAACAAACATTTTTTTTCTGCTGAAGCTCGTAAGGCCAGACGTGAATCGGATGAACTTCGGGTAAAAAACACGGATCAACATCGGCAGGGCATTTGAATCATGGAGAAACCTTATCTACAAACCTAGAATGTACATTTCCTGAAGAAAATGTGAAGTGGTGCTTGCAGTGGCAAAATTCGGCACAGTTGATAGGGTTCTATACTTATCATGGTACGAGCATGGAGCATTAGTTCAACGTCAAGCTGATAAAAGTAGCCTATTATTGTAACGTTGCAGTGGGAGTTTTACCTGAGTTTCCAGCATGTTGTGGGATGCTTTGTGTGTTGCGTCTCAGTCTGGCCGATAACCACAGTGCTCGCTCATAAATTCGAGCACGCGTAAGAGCACGCGCTTGTAAACTTATTGGTTGCAATCTGAAACATCACCGCTAGAGGCCGCTGAAAACTACATACAGCTCCTTTAAGCCTATGCAGCTATCTTTTGCTACCATCTGTAATACTTCTGTATGCAAATGCATTTGCCATGCACCTTTTTAAATACAGTTTTGTCTCTCTGTGGGCACCTGGAAGTGTCAGACTAAATGACACTCAATTATAGTCAACAACAGAGGCGTCCAACCTCTGCACAACCACCCGAGGCTTATCTGAACAGCTGCACACAAATACAGTGAGGAAAATAAGTATTTGAACACCCTGCTATTTTGCAAGTTCTCCCACTTGGAAATCATGGAGGGGTCTGAAATGGTCATCGTAGGTGCATGTCCACTGTGAGAGACATAATCTAAAAAAAAAATCCAGAAATCACAATATATGATTTTTTAACTATTTATTTGTATGATACAGCTGCAAATAAGTATTTGAACACCTGTCCATCAGCTAGAATTCTGACCCTCAAAGACCTGTTAGTCTGCCTTTAAAATGTCCACCTCCACTCCATTTATTATCCTAAATTAGATGCACCTGTTTGAGGTCGTTAGCTGCATAAAGACACCTGTCCACCCCATACAATCAGTAAGAATCCAACTACTAACATGGCCAAGACCAAAGAGCTGTCCAAAGACACTAGAGACAAAATTGTACACCTCCACAAGGCTGGAAAGGGCTACGGGGAAATTGCCAAGCAGCTTGGTGAAAAAAGGTCCACTGTTGGAGCAATCATTAGAAAATGGAAGAAGCTAAACATGACTGTCAATCTCCCTCGGACTGGGGCTCCATGCAAGATCTCACCTCGTGGGGTCTCAATGATCCTAAGAAAGGTGAGAAATCAGCCCAGAACTACACGGGAGGAGCTGGTCAATGACCTGAAAAGAGCTGGGACCACCGTTTCCAAGGTTACTGTTGGTAATACACTAAGACGTCATGGTTTGAAATCATGCATGGCACGGAAGGTTCCCCTGCTTAAACCAGCACATGTCAAGGCCCGTCTTAAGTTTGCCAATGACCATTTGGATGATCCAGAGGAGTCATGGGAGAAAGTCATGTGGTCAGATGAGACCAAAATATAACTTTTTGGTCATAATTCCACTAAACGTGTTTGGAGGAAGAAGAATGATGAGTACCATCCCAAGAACACCATCCCTACTGTGAAGCATGGGGGTGGTAGCATCATGCTTTGGGGGTGTTTTTCTGCACATGGGACAGGGCGACTGCACTGTATTAAGGAGAGGATGACCGGGGCCATGTATTGCGAGATTTTGGGGAACAACCTCCTTCCCTCAGAGCATTGAAGATGGGTCGAGGCTGGGTCTTCCAACATGACAATGACCCGAAGCACACAGCCAGGATAACCAAGGAGTGGCTCTGTAAGAAGCATATCAAGGTTCTGGTGTGGCCTAGCCAGTCTCCAGACCTAAACCCAATAGAGTATCTTTGGAGGGAGCTCAAACTCCGTGTTTCTCAGCGACAGCCCAGAAACCTGACTGATCTAGAGAAGATCTGTGTGGAGGAGTGGGCCAAAATCCCTCCTGCAGTGTGTGCAAACCTGGTGAAAAACTACAGGAAACGTTTGACCTCTGTAATTGCAAACAAAGGCTACTGTACCAAATATTAACATTGATTTTCTCAGGTGTTCAAATACTTATTTGCAGCTGTATCATACAAATAAATAGTTAAAAAATCATACATTGTGATTTCTGGATTTTTTTATTTTATTATGTCTCTCACAGTGGACATGCACCTACGATGACAATTTCAGACCCCTCCATGATTTCTAAGTGGGAGAACTTGCAAAATAGCAGGGTGTTCAAATACTTATTTTCCTCACTGTACATCTTAAGGTTCTGTAGTCTCAGTATTTATTATTATACATTTTTTTGAAATTAGCATTGAAATAGGACTTTGAGAAGGGTAAGAAAAATGGTAATTTACAGTAGTAATGACTTTTCACAAAAAGCTAAGTAATTGGGGAAACTGTAATTGACCTCTGAGCTTTCCTGACCTTTCTGCTCAGTCTCTCTCATAAATATTGCATTGGTGTGTTACATCAAAATGGTCATATTTAGTTTTTTTCTTTGAGGTCCACTTATAAAGCTGCTGAAGGTTTTTGTGGCAACAACAGTCATAATTTAGTTCTTTAATAACCATTTTCCACCTGGTTTCTGACTCTTAGGATTAAATGGCAATGACACTTTGCATGTGAAGTGATCAACAGTGCCTTGGTCTGCTCACAGATGATCAGGGATCTTGTTCAGCCACTCATTTGTAGCGTCGGGATCCTTCAGACAGATATGCAGAGCGGCAGGTGCTGCACATATCCAGGAACAGCTCAAGGTTTGGTGGCCTTTCCTATACTTTTCTCTAATATTGTTTAGTTTTTCTGGGGTTTATTAGGAATAGTAGTATCTATCCTTATCTATATTCCTGCCTCACCATGACTGAGTTGAAAATGTTTCTTTTGTTCACAATTGTCAAAATATGGAAGTAAAGAACTTTTCTTTAAAAGGGACAATGCACATTAATCAACATTGATTGATGGCAAAATCCACAAGTCCATAAAACATATAAAAACACATTCCAACAAGCATAACCATAATCAAAGCATATAATACAAACACAGAATGACTTTAGATATAAGGAGACAAACACAAGGCACTACTCCAAATTATGAAAACATAATTGATTATCCAATAACCACTGTTTTATGGATGCAGAAAAAGAAGTAAAAGATGTCATATTTCTTACTTTTGTAGGTATAGTATTTATTTATTTATGTAATATATAGTATTCATATATTTAGTTTTAGTTTTACTATGATGATATAAATTAGACCTTTTATCCAAAATGGTCAAAGCCTGCTTATAGAGTCTTTCGATTGATGGTAATGTAGTTCCCCGTCTGCGTCCAACTGGTAAGGCAATAATTCATATGTGAAAAGATCATGGCATTAACATATAACTTTGAAGCATCAGTAGTTAAATTATTTCTAATGTATCTAAAATTGACCAGATTAAATTAAATTTTATTCCCAACATTTTACATTTTTAACTTGTTTTTTAAATGTACGCTGTGAATCTATTATTATGCCTTAAATACTTGTACTCATGGACTACTGATAATTTTATTCCTGATACTATGACATCCGAATCTGACTCTCTATTTGCAGACTTTGATAAAAACACACATACAGTTTTACTAACATTGAGATGTAAACATGATTTTTTTAACCAAGAGACATTGACCATTGCCGCTTATAATTGTTCTGGAGCTTGCTTTTTGCTTTTAGTATGCACATATATAACCGTATCATCAGCATACATCTGACAGTTAACAGTAGATGCAGGATTTAATTGCAAATTTGTCTTTTTGTGGATTGACAGCTTGAATAATAATAGGCTACATATAGAGAAACTGCATAGATCCTGATCTTTCATTTGGCGCTAATCAAATATTTTCAGTTTTCTCTTACACCAACATGCAAACTCACCAACATCACTTTGTTCATTCTTGAAGAAGTGTGAAAACCTTTGTTTGTTTCTTTTGTACAATGAACTGATTCACCGTTTAACTGCCTCAAAGTATAAACTGGAGAATTGTGTCTCCGTAAATATGCAATCATCTGCATAGCCAGAATCAATTCAGGATACTTCATTTAGAGAAAATTAGGAGGAAACAAGGCATGAGTCAAGTCAAGTCAAGTCACCTTCATTTATATAGCGCTTTTAACAATATAGATTGTTTCAAAGCAGCTTTACAGTGATAATAGGAAATTAAAAGTAAAGTGTTTTGGCTTTATAGCAGCTCTAGAATAAAGTTATTGTCCAGCTAAAGTTAGTTTTGATTGGTTCATTTCTTTTGCAAAGATCATTATTTATTAACTTAGGGGCCGTTAACACGACACCGTTCTAACAGAAAACCCTTAATGCGCTCCGGCCCGCTCATTTGCACAACAACAGTGTTTGGTGGCTCGAGAACGCAAACCTTGAAATAGGTCCCAAGGTGCAAGCCTTGAAATTTTTGGAAAAAACAACATGTTAGCAGTCCAAAAATATCAGGAGCTCAGTAACCCAGATACAACTTTCTAAAAGATGCATGAAAGAGCTTTGAAAAGAGCATAAAAGTTAGAAAAAATATATAATTTGCAATCGAATGCAATAAATGCTCTATCCATAGTGTTTGATTTGTCAGTCATATTGTGGTATTTTTTGGAATCTTTTACCAGTGGATGTTACCTGAAGGTAATTAAACATTTAATGTGACTGGTGAAGCAGATTAAATTCCTACAGTATGTACAAAATCTATTTTATCCATATACATCCAACACATAGGGCTTGAATTATGAACTATGTGCTGGAGAGACAATCTTGTTTATGGACACTGTTCTGCATGTGGCACTGTCGGATTGGAGTATGAGCCCGCCAACCTGTAACACACAGATTGGTCTACAACTGGCTAACAAGAACATTTATTTCCAGGCTGCAGGCTACCTGAAGGTCACTGTTAAGGCAAAATTGAATCAAAAGCACATTACAAATGATGCTCTGCTCAAGCCCAATCAGGATAATGTTCCCTTGGTGCGTTGTTATCTGCTGATTATGGGAGTGCACTTGTGTTTTTCTCACTTTCTCTGACTGGAAGTGTGCCAGTGGCCTATGAAAGTAGAGATAAACATATTGAGATATATATGCGCATGTTGAAAACAAACGTGTGTGTGTGTGTATACAAGGAATATTTCTTGAGCAGCAAATCAGCAAATCAGCACATTTGAATGATTTCTATAGAAAACAGTTATTAAAAATTATAATTACGTTATTTCAATGTTGTTGTTTTGACTGTTTTCTCAAACAAATTTAGCCTTGGTGAGCATAAGAGACTTTTTTCATAAAAATCAAGCGCAACGTTATTTCTGGGAGGTCACGTCAGTTGACTCTCAGCTGATCCACGTCTACCTATAGGAATATAATGCCTATCACAGCATCCATTCAGTTTAGGTAAACTGTGCAGTTTAGTTTAGTAGTTTTTTTTTTGCGATAAAAGAAAGAAAACTGTCAAAGCATTTATGTGACCTTAGACTGCATATTAAACAATGTAATATTGTACAGGTAAATGCACTCACAAATGTGCAAAACATCTGAAAGATCTTGCAGCCACATTGTAACCTTGATTACATGTAATCAAGTCGCACATCTATCTTATATAAACTGAATAAGCAGTGTCATTATTGGAGAACAGTATTTTAGCGTGGAAGTTAGAATAAGCATCACACAATCAGTTTATACCAAGATGTCTGTTAAGTGTGCAATAATTACATTTGATTATCTGTAAAACCCAGTGCAGTAACATTTAAGGTAAATCACTGCATCATCTTGGACCTTTAATTTGAACAATCACACCAGCTTCACAATCGCATTTAAACACAATGAACGTGTCTATTTGAGTCAACAGATCGATGAGATAATAGATGTCTGTGACCTAAGACAGGGCTTTGCATCCTTTAAAGAGTTCAGCAAAGGCTTTTGTTTATCTTTGTGAATGATTTAGAGACATACAGAATATCAATTCATAACGCTTAAGTGTTTGAGGGAACTAGACCTTATCAGAGCGGCTCATGGGGTGATCGTTTTCTCCCATTGATCCCTGCAAATGGTGGCTGTCGTGTTAAGAACTCTTCCAAATGCCCATGTAATCAAATGCTTAGAATTGGTCTCGTTCTGTGTGTGTGTCACGTGTTTAGGTGAGTCATCCATGTGCAAAGAAAAAAAAATGTACTGACTGCCTTATGCTTTGCATTTTGCATGACAAAATATGTTGGCCTTGATCTGTCTCATATGTCTCATATGGGTGAACAATAGCCGTGGAGTCAAGCTAATTTTTATCTCTGTCTTGTGGGTGGAATAAATTAGTGGTTTTCAAATGGTGAGTGATGTCCCAAAGATGCTCTCATAGGGTCACAAGCAGAAAAAATAAATAAATATTGCAACCAATAAAATGCAAGTAACACCCATTTGAACACCCAAGGTTACAATAGCAAATTAAATTGTCTTATGTGTCATCTTAACTTTTTGAAAGGAGGTTAGCCTAGATTTCTTCTCATATCATTTGTTGTTGATGCCAAAGGCTGTCCAATCAGACTGTTATTTTGTTCAAATTCTTTTGTGACTTGGTTAAGCTAGTAAAATTAGACAGATGCCAACATGGACTTACCACGTTACTGGTAAGTTACTTGACACACCACGAGCAAACCAACTATGCAAGGTACAAAACTATGACCCAGATTACATTAAAAAAGGTTCACTTGCAGTAAGAATAACCCCCCCACTATTTTTCTTTAAAAAAAAAAAAGAGTTATTTTTATACTCACACTTTTAAAAACATATTTTCTAACTCAAACTATTTAACTCCAGACTAAGAGAGTTGTTAGAAACTTTATGGTTGTGACGATAAAGTCATGTGACCATGGTGTAGTTCATTTATAGGCTTACTTTAGCTTTTTACCTCTGCTAATTGTATTTAGGCTTAGGAATTTATAAGATGTCTTCATTGGGAAGATCTTGATGAACAAAACATTATACCATCTGATTTATTCCAAATTCCTTATTGGTTTGCAGTTGAAATACTTTTTCTCTAGAACAAATGCTTGAATATTTGATTTCTCCATGGATGTGTTCCTGGTTTTGTGTTCATCACATTGATTGTTTTTTCATTAAATACTTATATTAAGAAAATAAATTAAGTCAGTTATATACCGTTATCAGCATAATGATGAAGTAGATTCATCTCTCATCATGTCTGAGAGAATGTGTGTGGTTAATGCAGCATCAGATGCCAAAAGCTTGGTCAGTTTTTACTTTCACTTTCTGTATTGTGTAATTGACTGGGGTTTGAGACTTCTTCACCGACATAACTCCCGCGCAAAGTTTGCGCATTGCTTGTGTCAAATCCACTGGCTCGCCTTCATTGTTTAAAACTAAAATATTTCCAATATTACATATGTTACATTGGGAAGTGACATTTATCATCTTTATCACCAACTCCATCTTTGCTCGCAAAATGATGGACAACCATTCACATTTCTTGCGTCATTTCCTGTTGTAATAAAAGTAAATAATTAAATATATAAACAAGTAAATTAATGATCAAATAAATTAGTAAATATGCCTACATATACACACGCTGACAATAGGACGATTTAACTATAAGGAGTATTGCCCAACAATTTGCTCTATGTTGGTTTTGTGAAGGTGCTCAATAATAACTCTACAGTACTTCTGAGATGCCACTGTAGCAAATTGCCAGTGTAAGAGGTTGCCAGAAACTTCCATTTTAATGACAAGAGTGAACAAATCTGTGAGATTAACCGTTGGAGCATTTACAAGGCTAGTACGTCTGCTGTCAAACAGTTCGAGTTAATCACTTCACAAGTTCTGAAGGATCTGACACGATTTGTCACAGGCTTAAGCTCGTTTAATAGTAAGTCTGTAAAGTTGTAATTCATGATTATCTATGCTGTGGTAATTGGACAGATGCTGAAACAAAAGAGCTGCTCTCAGATTACTGGAACTGTATATTACCATCTTAATATATTTCCAGCTAGAGCTGCACGATTCTGGATAAATTAAGAATCACAATTTTTAAAAAATAGTGATTCCCACGATTCTGGATAGACAACTAAACAAAATAAGGTATTTATTTGAGGTCCTGACAAAATGTTAATAGCTGCAGTCTATTAAAAAAATATTTATGATGAATGATTCAATGACTCAACCATAAATACGTCACTTGTTTCATTACTGGGGGAATCAGCGTATTTGATCAAATTTCTTGAATGAATGATTCAATTACAATTTTTTTTTTTTTTACAGTCACTTGTCGCCACCTACTGGCGTAATGGTGTAATCGATACAATCTATATTTGAAGTGTCAAGTTACTTTCAAAAGGTGGTTTTCTCTATTTTGATCACTACTGTAGACATCGTTTATATCCAAAATATTTAAACGGCGACTGCAAATTCAGTTCACATTCACGTTTCCTAATTTTGCATGCACAACATGTGACAATTCAAATGCTTAAAAATAGAACGCATATTCCAAAGATGCTGCTCTTAGATACTGATTAATCACACGTCTTAGGCTAAATCATCAATTGCAATTATTCAGGACATCACAGAGTTTTAAAATGGAAATCCATTGCAAGTGTGGGAGCTGATGTGGTATAATTACAACTGAAATTGTTTGGTTTCATGTCAGAAAAAGTGGCAGCTGGTTCATACATGATGCATAAAGATGCTGCTAGAGGCCCTGATTGAGTTTTGTAGGGTTTTTTTTCCTTCTTTTTTTGCCACTGCTGTCTTGGTTTTGATTGGCTGGATCTTGTGATCAGCTGTGTGATAATGATGGTTGCACCATGGCAGGGAGGCCTGATGGGGATCATAGCATCCCCCCCCCAGGGTGTGCTCATTTCCATGTAGATTCATAAAAGCTTGTTTCTCTTCTCCTCTGCTTGTCTGTCCTTTCCTCATGTTGTTCAGCCCTGGCCTTGTCAACGGGCTCTGACTGGCAGGCAAGCTGATGGACGCCCACGCACTTTCTGCAATCTAACTTAGCCCGCAGAACGAATCAGACACATTGAAGTCACAGTACATGGGTCCCTCCTTCTCACTCTCATCTTTCCTTTCCTCACTCACTCTCTCATTATTTTTTTCTATTTATCTCTTTCCCTTGAAGGAATGGTTAAATGAAATTACACTTTCTTTATGTCATTTTGGAGCTTGGCTGCCCCACTCCTCATGCACACATTAAAAAGAGCTGCCGCTGTTATTCCAAATTTCTTCTTTTGTGTTCCAAGTAAGAAAGTAATTTGAGTTTGAGAATGACAACAAGGTGAGTAAATTATGATACTTTTTTAGACAAACAATTCTTTTAACATTCAGATTTCTCCATCGTTTCTCGCTCTCTGTCTCTCTTCCCTATTCAGAGGCAAAGTGACAGGGTAGTGGCTGAATGTCACGCCATCCATCAGGCACTGACAGGACCGTGGCCAAGCCTCAGGTGAGGAACGCCACTGATCTGTAAACCGTCGATTGAGAGACGCACGTGGGCCCCGGTGGCGAAGAGGGGCCTCCCCGCATGACTCACTCTTATGCAGACAGAGAGAAGCGTATCATTACATTCACTGTGGCGAATGACTGATCTGACAGATTACGGAGGTGTTAGCCTGGTCATATGAATAAACCTAAAGTCTCACTTGTGGAATCGCTTGTTTAAAACTTCTGAATCCTAGATGTTAGTTTGACAGTTAGTCTGTGTTGGATTCTGCTCTTCTACCTATAATCCGTTGCTGTTTTCTGTCTCACTGGGTTTCATTTGCTAACCGAGGGTGCAGATATTTGTTGTCAAAGCTGGGATAAGTCAAACCACACACATACACACACACATATTAATCAGGGGTGTAACGGTACACAAAAATTATGGTTCGGTATTTATCTCGGTTTTGAAGTCACGGTTCAGTATGTTTTCGGTACAGCAGGGGGAAAATAAACCGTTTTTTTTATTAAACAGTGGTTTACTGATCAATATTTATTTACAGTGGTCTGTCAATATTGCTGCAGCTGGTAGCAACATACACTGCAATTTATGGTGCTGTTATAATGGCGGGAAGAGATTTGAAGTGCTTACACTTCTGGATGCAAAATATTGACAATAATGTTATAACTATTGTGCCCCCATTCTAATCCACTTTGCCGGCACTTACTCATTGAGATCTGTGAAGTTAAGCATAGACTCACTTGCTGTCAGAATAATCCTTTATGTGAAGTGGAAATGTTTGCATGAATTTGTAACATTTATAGGGAAGTATACACCTGTAATATGAAAGTTGTTTACTGAGGAAACGTCTTAAATGCATTAAAAACGCATCTGACAGTAGGGCAAGCCATGTAGGTGTTATGATTTAGTTTAAAGCGCTTAATGTAAAGCATGTCTCAAGTTTAAGACGACTTGGATTGTGAGAGCTTATCCGGCAGTAGTTTGTGTCCTTTTTTTTTTTTTTTTTTTTGGGTTGTCTGTTTTAATTTTTTTATGGATTCTGCATTTTCAGAAATCAAATGACATGAAACTTTAATCATTTAATTAATCTTTTTAAATGTAATAAAATACAATTTTAACAATTCCTTTCTTTTTTTTGGCAAACAAAGTGATGAACAACAGAGGATAACTTTAAATTAAATTAAAATGACGATGAAATATTGTGTGGTTATTAGAAGTACTTTCTCCTGTCTATTTCTAAGTTCTTCAAATTAAACTTTTATTTTGGCAGGTTGTAGTGAAGACATGTGAAGTGTCCTCTTATAGTGAGATGGCAGATGCTGATAACACAACGAGTATTTGTAGGATACAAAAATGTGCTGCGCAAAAATGTGCAGACAAGCAGATCAAATAGACTTCATATTTAAAAATTAGCCTTTTTGGAGTTTATTATTCACAGACACTAGTCCATTGTGATTTAATTAACTCTTTCCCCACCATTGACACAAGTTTCCGTCATTTATGAGACAACGCGTACCCTCCATTGACGTCAATCCATGTTTTCACTGTTATATGATAGGGGTGCTATTACGCATCTTCTGAAAGAGTACAGAATTTCCAGATCAAAACGAGAAAGAAGCAAAAACATACGATAAAAGCATTTCTCATTTGTAGTCTTTGACAAAAATGCGATTTTCTCTGCATTTTGTTCAAATTGTTGTTTTTTTAATGAAATTTACCACCATTTAAATGCTGATAAAAACAATGCATGAAGTTAGAATAAAACTTTTTATTCATTTTTTTTAAAGCAGATGCTCTGTACTTTCTTTTGATTTGTTCAGATATTCATTCAAGAAAATATTTTGGGGGCCGTGAAAGTTTTGTGAAAATTATCAGAAATGCTGGCATTGGCAGACAACTAAAAAAAAAAATAATTCTGGCTGGGAAAGAGTTAAGTATGCAGCCCTACTTTTAGTTTATTCATTCGTGGCAATCCACGTTATACTGTAAATTCCACTTTTATGACTGGATTGCACGATTCTTCTATCATGATTCTGTCTTTCATCAACTTTATAATAGGACATAGATCCCTATAAACACACACACACACACACACACACACACACACACGAATGGAATATTAGGAATGGACAAATCTGAGGTACAGGTTTTATTAGTGCTTACAGCTGAAGGCTTTGGAAACCTCAGATGTTGGAGAACTGATTGGCTACTGATGGCTACAAAAAAAACAGTCCTGTGCACTTTTCATTCCCCAGCAGACCAAGGCGCAATCTAGTGCTGCAGATGGTCGAAGTCTCTCCATTAATCTTTTATTAGTATGTAATTATTTTTTGCCACTGCATAATTAATAACGTCACTTTGATTTCTATAGTCACGGTGTGCGATTACAGAGAGCGTGTGAACGCAACATTCTTCACAGTGATGTCAGCGAGTTGTTGTATGACAGCCATCCGTGTCATTGAGACTGACATTTGACCAATGTTGGGCCAGTGATTGATTGGAATTCTCGGGGTGAGGTTCAAGTTACTGAAGCCAGCAATGGGTCAACGGCACGCTTGATACAAATCTTCTAATCCCACAGGGAGAATACTTGGTACTTTTAGCACTGGGCCAATGTTAGGCCTTGGTTTGCTTGGCTGGCTGGGCAGAGGCCAGGCTTCTGCTGACTGAGGGCTATTTCTGAAGGACACTGGGGAGGGTACAGCTGGTGTCCCTGCTGTTTAGCGTGTAAACCAGCCAGCCTGCTGAAACAAAGCCAATCGGCTGCTGCTGAGAAACCGTCTGTCCTCAATGGAATCAAACCCATCTCTTGTTCTTCTTTCACCTCTGTTGTGTGCTGTCATCCGCAGTTACTGTCTATACATGTTACAGTACAAAAGATGGAAAAGATTATGCTTTTTTGGTTCTGGAACAACATTCTTGTTAGCCATTCAGAGAATGTTATTGCTCTAAATTCTAATCGCGGATCACATTTTACTTCACGGTCAATCTGGTCTATGATTGATGAATGTTGTTTTCCTACTTGACTGAATTGTGTTGTACTACATACAAGAATGAGCCTTAAGCTTCAAACTAAATTAGGTAAAAGTATGGATTCTGGGTGAAAAAAATAATAAAAAAATTCCGATCTTAAGATTGATGTTATGCTTTGTGAATATGAGTTTACAGTCTGTGTTCAATGTGACGCAATAAGAAAGACCACAAAATAATACCAATCATATATTTCTATCGGGTTCAATTGGTATACCAATTCATGAACAAACAACCCTTATGAAACTGATCTTATTAGTGAATCAAAAACAAACAGCACAACCAGTCGAGTGTAGTCGATTCCCAAAATGAATGAACAAATTACTTTTATGAAACTCTTATCAATTGCCAGCTTTAGATGGAATAAATATAAAGATTAAGTTACTTATCATAACAGACACACTGTCGGTCACTCACTGAACCAAATCCTGGTCACTTTATATGGAAAGGAGCTCACTTCTTTTCTCACAAATCCTCCAATTTGCTGAAATGCATCTAAGGGATCAGAACCTAAAAAATACTGCTGACATTATTGCAGTGTATACTGGTGCAGTCACAGCCACCTGCAGCACACTGCATACCAATTCAAAATAAACCATGATGACTGTAATTGATATTCCAGTCAGATTAAGTGCACATTAAATTACATATGAACTGCATCAATAATGCATGATCTTCTGTTTCTATTACTTTTAAAGATGCATAGTGTCTGGACACAAAATCAACGTGTTTTCTTAAATGAAAGAAGAAAACTATTTCCCTATTATGCTTTTTCAAATGTTACCTTACATGCAATGTGTAATGTAGCTGTCTGTGAATGTAAACAAATCTCAAAAATGCTAATCAGTTGTGGCCCACTATTCCACCTAAAATTGTGTCCATTAATGCAGATTGTCTGTTGTTCTTTCTACTTTGAGTAATGATAAAGGATGGAGCAAGACTTGTTTTACTAACTTTAATATTACATCAGTCATTCATGTTAGTGCTCGGCTAACATATGCGCTGTTATTTATATAGTTAATGATACAGTTCCCACATGTGCACCGCAATAATTCACATTGGTTTGTTGATGGACATACAGTACACTTGTTAACGCTGATGGTGAGGAATTACAGCTGCAACATCTCATAATGTACGATAAAACTGAGTAGCGTATCACTGAGAAACGTCCTGCTCAAGCCGTCCTTGCGATGGAGGTTCGGGTTGAATAACTAGTTCTTCCAGTGTTTCATCATCGGACTCGCGCTCGGATTGATATGGTAAAATTGACGCCGTCATTACAGTCTTTACAGTGTGTACAATCGCTGAGCTTTAGGAAGCCTCCGGAGCTGAAGTTCAGTTCTACCAGAAAGACTCGGGAGAATAAATACTGTGACAATTATACATTTATTAACAGCCCAGCAAGCAATAAAGTTCTTTGGCGTAGGCCCCGTCCGTAGCTCGCAATCTGAGGGTTCTGGACTCTGCATATCCTGCCTGAAGACAAAGGCAGGGGCGCAGCCGACCCCCTGTGAGGTATGGGAAGGGACCATCCTGGTGGTGGTGGGGAGGATGGAGGGAAGGATCCGTCCGGAGGTGGTGGGAAGGATGGAGGTGAATGGAAGCGTCAGCATCTGTGAACTCAAACGTGTGTAAGTACCAATCTTTTATACCACGAGTATTAGAATGTGATTGGATAGATGAGAAGGTAAAGTGACGTAACAACTGAGTCTTGCCGGCAGAACTTATGCTAAAGCTTTCATTTATGATAATGGGCATTTCTTTATCATTACAGACTGGGCCATCTGACCAATCCGAGCAGAGTAGGCTCGTGGAAAGGAGGGATTCAGAGACACTGAATCATCAGACGAGTCGTTTGAGGATCATTGAAAAATGTGGTGATGTGCAATGTAAATTAATATAGAAAATAAAAGTGTTTTTTGACCTTTTATGCATGTAAACCTGCTGTAGGAGACATCCAAAATAAAATTAGGAACCTTTAAAATAGGGGCACTTTAAAAAAAAAAAAAGCTTTGCTTTCCTTTTCTGCTTGCTTTGCGGGATTAGGGTTGTGTGAGTTTGAGAGTCAGGTTATCTCAAGCTAAGAGTTGGTATGCAGATTTGGCAATGACTTTGTACTTTGCTGGTCACTCTTTGATGAGACCATTTGCAGAACAGCAAACAGAGGCATCTCTCAAGAGACTGCGGCAGGTACAGTCACAGCAGAATGCAGATGGACAAAAACATTCAACATTTAGTTATTCATATGGGGTTGTAAGGTTACCATTAAGGCCATGAAGTACCCATATAATTAATCTTCCATCCTGACCACTCCCTGTCATTGAAGAGGGTTAAATTCAAGGTTTCCATGGTGATTTACCAGGATACATAGATAATCAACATGTCACGTCAGTTTACAGCCTTTCGTTTCTAGCTTCGATTTCTAGGAGCAAAGAAATAAAGGACAGAATTGCATTTGTACGAAATGTCAGAAAAAAAAAATACTTGTTCAAATTAGGGGTGTGTACAAATATTCGAAATCTGTAATTATTATTCGAAAAATAAAAAACTATATTCGAATTTTACTACGTTGCTTTGCTGGCCGTCAATGCAGTGAATCCATGATAAATTGGGAGCACTAACTCAGTTATAATTAAATGCACTGGGTGGTGCTGTGGAGCGTGTTAACAAGTTGATTGTATTTGATCACAAAATGTCATTGTCTGCCTCGTGAAGTTTGGAATTACTTAGATGAAAATGATCTTACTAAATGATATTACAAAATGGAATTACTTTTAATCAAATAAATGAATGAAACTGAGTCACCACCACAATGAGAAATCACATGAAATCCAAACACCAGTCGACAGCTGTCCATCACTGCATTCACGATTGCAGGTAAGCACAGCTGTACCCCGACTGATCCGAGACAACTTAACTTATCAGATAGCAAAATGATTTTGAGATATATGCCTCCTTTAAGTTTCGTTGAGGGAGACAGGTTTAAGAACAGAAAAAGCAAAGTGCTGCTAGAAACTTTGCGTAGCACACCGTTATCTTTGTCTCTGCAACGTCTGTCAGCTCAGTGCGTTTTCTCACCCGAGCATGTGGATATTGTTTTTCTCAACATGAACATGAAACAATATAAACACGATAACCATATGCTGACTCGAGTGTATATGTATGTTCTGTACGATTATTGGCTTTATTAACTTTTTTTTTGCACTGCATGAGCTCAAATGCTTTTGTTCTTTATAATTTTTGTTTACACATCATTTTTAATGTTTTCTACTAAAAGAAAACCTTAAGATATATCGTAAGCTTGTTGTGTACTGTATATTGCCTAATCGTAAGCTTGTTCAGAAATGGTGATAAAAAGTCTTTCTCGTTAAACGTAATTTAAATAAACGAATATTCGAATATTCAATTTTTATGAGCCCACATATTATTCGAGTACAATATTTTCTAAAAATGCCCATCCCTAGTTCAAATTGCTCTATTTTTTATTCTTTACATGTGAGAGTTAGACAGTGTCAATTTGGATATCATGTAAAGAGAAAGATCATCAGGTAAAGCATTAAAGGGTTAGTTCACCCAAAAATGAAAATTCTGTCAGTAATTACTCACCCTCATGTTGTTCCAACCCCGTAAGACTTTCGTTCATCTTCGGAATACAAATTAAGATATTTTTGATTAAATCTGATATCCTCCATAGGCTTCTATGTTATTGAAACTTGCCGGCCCAGAAAGTTAGTAAAGTCCAAGTGACTACAGTGGCTCAACCATACGTTTATCAAGCGAAGAGAATACTTATTGTGCACATAAACAAAAACAAAAATAACGACTGTTCAACTATTCATTTTCTTCTGTTTTGGCCTCTGAGTGAGTTCACGTAGTGTCACAGCGCAGCTCTTTTGTGTTGTACGTCAGCATGTAGGCTCACTATTGGCCTACGCTGGTCATGTGTGTGATGCGTGTGACGTCGATGGCACTCAACAAAAACAGATTTGTGCATATTAATAGATGCTGTACAGTTATCCAAATACAGCTCTATAAAGGCTGTAGTTTAATTTTTATTGTAGTAGTTCAGAAAGTCTGCATGATTTCAATTAAAAAAGTAAGAGAGTTTCCTCTAAAATGGCATGTTTCTTGAAATTGAGATTTGGATTATACATCAGTTTATGCTGTTTACCTTTTTTATTATTAAGGTAATTATTAAAGTTTCACATTTAAAACCTCTCCAAGTCAAACGGTTATTTATAAGGCAGCTTTATAACTTTTGGACTGTTCAATTAACAATTGATTTTTGCATTCCACAACCACATCTTGCAAGCACGAGCAGTCTGACATTTAATTTTCAACAAAAGAGATGAGTCATTTACCCTTCTTACTTTTTATATCTTTGTTCTTATGCAACAAGCTGGCCTTTATAAGTGGAGGCATTGCACTGTGAAATTGTCAAACTCTGAGCACAGAAACAGTGAGGTCCACAAAAGAGACATCAGGCGATCCATTGGGAACCATTATTAGCTATGTCCGCCATCCAGATCCAGGCGATTTCGAAATTAATGAACATCAGACAAAATAATAGCCACTCTACAAGCAACTCTCTTCAAGATGGGAGGTCACGTTACCCAGAATTCATCCCATTAATTAGCACCTTACTTTCCTAACAGTGAGCCAACCTTGCTATTGATGGAGCTCTCTCTGGGGAAATCACAACCTCTACACCTAGATGTTCCTCTGAGACGTCTTTGTCTTCATGTGCGCATGAACATCTACAAGTCACCATGCCGGGACTTGCTATGTACACCATCCAGCTTCCAACCCCATAAAGTACATGAACTCGTTCCCAGTAGGGTTTTGTAAACGTCTTTGTTCGTCCTTGCCCTGCCTCCAGCCTTTGCTTAATGTGTGAGGATGATAATACTAGCTGAGAGGGTCATCTTAGTTGACTGTTGCCAGAACCATCGCCTGCTGACTGCATCATCATCCACGATAGCCAATCGCAGCCAAGGACTCAGTGATGCTCTGCCACTCTCACTGGAGGGATTCCGAAGGAAGTGCCTCGTGACGGTGCATGGTTAAACAGCCAGGAGTCTCTTTCTCTCTCCCTGCCTCTCTCTAATTCAGGACTGGATGCATACACATTCTGGCTTCAAACAGGGATAGCACATTGCCATGCACACTACTCCCTGCAGGCTCAGCAGAGAATAGCGACAACAGCAGCTCTCTCCCTCTCTCTCCCGCTCTCTCCACCTCTACCAGACAAGACTCCTCCTCTCCATCTCTCTGTGACTCCCTCTCTCCTGCATATGATCTGTACTTCACTTCCTCCCAGCTGAAGCAGGAGATAACAGCAAGCTACATACAGGTAGGCATTCATATTTCCCTCTCTGAAGTTGCAGGTGTTTGGATGTTGCTGGTTTGTTTCGTATTTGGTGCGATTCTGAAAGAGACCTATACTGGATCAGAGTAGAGCGTGCCATCATAATGCCCGCCCCTACAGCGTGGCGTTTGTTTTCGCGCCAACACTGGTTTTTGGCACCGTTTCCTTATTTCTGGCTGGCCAGGGAAGGTGGTATTTTACTGGTTGGATGGTTCATGTAAGAAACCCATCATCTACTGCCACGCTTAGTTGAGATCTGCTTATCCAAGTAGGGGAGAATGATTTGTTTGTAGCTGGAGATCGGAGATGTGTTTTCTTTCTTGTAGGTTTGTGTGTGGGAGTGTGTGTGCAGATGGACGGATGGACGGCTGAGGTTGGAAGGGAGGGGAGATGGAAGCTGAGAAGCTGTATTCATCCCAGGGAAACTAATCCCACCACAGTCCTCCGTATCTGATAAACACTCTCTTCGTCTTTTCTCCCTCTACCCTTCATGTGTGATGGGTTTATCTGTGTCAGTGGATAGTGGAGGAAATTATTCCAGAATGGCATATAATTCCCAGAGTAAAAGAGGTTCTTTGAACCATTATTTGTTCTGCTCTGGGAGTCACGACTGCAAACGTATATTCAGAGACAGATGCTGTCTCCTTCAACCTATAGTAGCAGCCGAAGAGAAAGTAGGTTTGCCTTGCATTGTCCCTCATTCTGAATCACAAGATTGTTATCAAACCATACTTAAGCTTCCCTGTCAACTCAAGGTCTCCTTTTGTTTGCATTTGTTTGATTTTATAACACACTAAAATCTCTTATAGTTATGTTATCAAGGACTTGGGCCATTGTGGCTAGCTGTTGCCCACACCAACAAATGGGCCTGTCATTACCTCATATCTGTGTTGGGCAGATCAGCGGTTGCTATGCACGCGAGTGAGAGCGAGAAGCAGGGATTGCTCGGCTGTAGCCTCGGGCTTTTCCAATTCAGCTGTGCAGATCCTCCTCTGGAATACATCAGTGCTTGAGGAGCTGCAGTAAAACAGTTGCTAAGTGATAACATAGCTTGAAAAAAATCATCAAAATTGACCACCACTTCACATTAAGGTGCATGAGCTGTGATTATCTCTGTGATTCTTATAAACTTCCATTATAAACAAACCATCACAGCAATATTTTCAGTTTACAGATATTTTGTTCACAAAGTTTTTGAACAAAGTTGGCTCTGGATTTGTTGAGTTCTTATACTCTCCGATTAATATAATAATATATAATAATGCACCAAATTTAGATTCTTTGGGTAAATTCATTCAAAACAATTGAGTCTTCAAGGAGTCTGCACACCAAATCTGAGATTATAAAAAAGTAAATAAAAATATGGTGGGCAGGAAGCTTGTAAAAAAAAATTTTTTTTACATTTATTTTGCATATGTATTTACTTAATTATTATAAAAAATAACACTCATGGACACAAATTATTACTCTGTATTACAACTTTTTATTTTGAGGTTTCCTTGTAATGACTCATAATGGTAGTAATGCATAATTGTGAACATGAATTGGTCCACAAAGGAAGTTAGCTATGGCTATGACTCCCATCCCATCGATAATAATCTTTGTTCAAGAGAATCTGTTGGCTTGAGAAGTTCCTTTTTCCCTGTTTACTGACAACCACAGCAACACGGCACAAAGATTGTACCTGTTGGGGCAATATGGGATAGCAGATGTTGGCCCAAATATGTCACGCCCCCTGCAGTTGCCAAGGGCAACGTTGTGCATTATCAGCCTTGTTAAATATCCATTAATGAGGTGAGATACAAGCCCGGTACTGCCGAAAGGTGGAGTTAACCATCCCTCGTACTGTCTCTTATGCTCAGCAGGGCATCTGTGGAAATCTTTAATGTCAGCCTGTGAGATGAGGATCATTCACCTGGCTGATTTTTTTTTGTCATTCGCTTTTGTGAATGCCGTTCCCTTTTGTGTTGAAATTGAAGGTAGAGAAATAAATGCATGCGCGTGTGTACATATGTGTGCGTGCCTGCAGAGGCCAAAACGCTGTTGTTAGGAGTAATAGCAGCCAGAAGATAAAAATAGCGGCTCTATTATGATTTGACCTTGGACAGCTGGCTGCTTGGCTGCAGATACCTGGGCGAGGGAAGTGTACGGATCACTGACATGCTCCATGAAGAGTCTGGGGCAGCCATGATAAATGTGTGTAATAACGGAGCGATATGTTATTGTTGCGTTACACCACAGCAAGCACAGACACTATCTAAAGGACACTCACTGTGGATTTGAGTAACTGGGACAGAATTAAAAACCAATAATATATTACAAACATGGAAAATTGAAGGTGAATCTCATGCGATCGAACTTCCAGTGACAAGATCTAGACTATGAGGATGTTGTAATTTATATCCATTAGACTACTGGATTGAGCATTTTCAAGCTGGCAGTGTCTTTTTGTGACCCACACCAACAGTAAGGCAGTAATTCTTCACTCAGTGACTGAGATGGATAACAAAAAACAAGCCTGTGTTTGTACAGGCAAGCAGCAGGGGTCATACATATCACAAGCAACAAGGACTTGTGGGAAATGCTGGTGAATAAATATCGTTTGATGTATCCGAGAACAGGAACTCTCTCAAGGTCAGTAGAAGAGCGATGAGATTGTAGGGTTGACAAAGTGCTTTGCCCTAATATAATATAGACTTGTTTTAAAAGTCTTGTTTGAAATCTATGTATACACATTTAAAATGTCTATATACACATTTTATACTTTTTAAATTTGTATACACACATTTATTTTAGTATTATTATTAGATTTTCTTTTAGGTACAAGCATTAACAGACATTTAAAAAAAAAACATTTTTTTTACATACTTTTAATTGGTTGACGATCTTGTACAAATTTATTTATTCTGTAATTGTATTGCACAGTATGCAAAGTCACATAGATTACAGCATATGAATATGCGGTGCTTATTCTTAAACGTGACATCCATAGTCCACCAGTAATATAAACGATCATGTAAATTCATAATATCAGCCAAAAACTTTTAAGATTTGTCTTACTTTGTTAGTAATGTCTTACTAACAAAAATATTTTGATATTGCATAACATGGAAAATGTATCATAAATATTACTCATGTGAATGCTAAATAGTTGAATTCTGTTTTTATCTCTGTGTATTTCTGCTAGGGAAATACAGTAGATGCAATTGCCTTATTGGGGCTGCTCACTGTTCCACATATTGCTAAGCAACGGAGGAGAGGTCCTTAGAGAATGTAGCCAGCCTTCTGACTCCATAACACAGCCTTGGCACATGCACACATACACACACAGATGGTGGTGAGCAGATCTCTTTCCATAACGTTTGCTACGCCTGTGTTGCTATGGCGGTTACAAATGCACGTAGTTAGCGGAAGTGATGTAATGTCCTTCACTTTAATCGGTGCACAAGGGGGCAATCAAGTGGCGAATCCTCACCTTGAGACCAATTGACTACAACACAGTTGTTTTCTGTGGTGGATTTAACAATGGCACCCTTCCCAGTCTCCTTAGCATCTATATTATTTTACTAGGGCTGTCAACTGATTAAAAAGTGTCATCAAATTAATTACATTTATATGCTAATAAATTAAGCAAATTAATCACAATCACATAGAGAAAAGCTCCCAAATGACAATACATTCATAGACGTTACATTGTTGTCGTACACTGTAAACCCTAATAAGTTGAGTCTACTCAAATAATGTGAGGAAACTCATTCCCCAATTTAATGGAGTAATGGTGCCTAACAAAACTTGTTTTATCAAGTTCACCAAATGTGGTTTTGCTGCCAAATAAATCAATTAAACATCTTATGATGCCAAAACATGGTATTGCAAGTTATGATAACTTGATTGCTTTTGTATTGACAACATTAGGGTTTACAGTGAAACCATTGATTTCATTATGTAGACATAAGTCAGTATACATGTCCCATATAATTGAATAGAAGCCTTTTACTGGCCTACAAACCTCAGCTTTTTTACACATTTGTGGTCTTTGTAAACATGCATTAGACCGATACATTGGACCGCTGCGTCATCTTGTGCAGTTTTATATAGTCTTTCTCTGGTTTTAAGACACGTGTCAAGTTTGAACTGAAAATGTGTCTCGTGACTCTATGGTCTGTTCCCTTCTGATGCCATTTTGAACACAAGAACACATTCTTTGACATCAACTCTATGCTCATTCTGTGCTGCCTATTGCTCTATACAAACGCATTCAATTTAGAATCCCATTTTGTTTACATATATGCTTATGGTCAAGCACCACCTTACCTTTATCTGGTTTTAGAGGGATATGGCCTTGATCGTAGTGGATCTACACTGATAGTACTAGGATTACATGATCAATACAGACTTGATCAAAACAGAGAGGAAAAGCATTTTGGCTTTACAGAAATCCTCCTCAAGGTATTGCTTGTAGCTCGGCCACAAACGTAACATGGAAGTAATTCAAGTACGTTTTTTTCTACACAATGTCATGTGATTGTTGTAGTCAAATTGTCCCAGCCAATAGAGATTTACTCTATAATGCTGATGATTTTGATACAACCAAAAAGCAGAGCAGCACTCTATGTACAATTAGGTAATTTCCATTAACAAAATTTAACAAAATTAATTCAGAAAGAATGTTATTGACGAATGTTAAAACATGTGACAAGAAGAGCTTTATAAATTCTCTTTCTGCGTGGCTTGTCACACTTCAATTTAAGCCACAACAATTCAGCATGAATGTGCACTAGTGACAATTATGAATAATTGAATGCTTTCACAGAAGCATCAGCATTTCATTTGGGTAAAAACTGGACCTGGTGTCACCACCCAGAAATGGAAGGAAAATCTACAAATCATAATGCACTATTTCTCTTTAATTCCATGTCACCATCTTAATCCGTTTAATTCGCAAATATAGCTCAGAATATTTCTCGCCCCAAGATCTCAGATATTACATGTTTGGGAAAAATTGTGTGTGTTGGTACTGGTAGTTAAAAGGATATTATTTTCCTTTCTCCCTTGAGAAAGTTCTCCCCACAACCTTTTTATATTCCGGTATTCATGCTACAAGAGGACATCCTTCAAGCAGTAACTGATTTTAGCACTCTATATTTCACATGTCAGACGTTATTACATATAAAGCCATAGCTAAATAGACGCCCAAGTCGTGCACTGTAGCACCACACTGACACCCCCTACTCCCACACCACTGCTTGAAGGTGTTAGGAATTAATTATTACTAAAGGGCAGACTCTGCCACAAAGGTGGACTGGAGGACATTTTGAATGTTTTATGAATCTAATAAGGGAGGAAAGACGAGAGCTAGAAAAAATACCACTGTGCTACAGTTTACCCCGCCGCTCATGTGGCATCAGGTGAAAATGACAGTATCCCATGATGCATTCCCTGACCACAGTTGAGTCTAGGAGCAGATGTGAATATTATGTGGTATTCTGTCTCCCAAAGCAAACTGCATGAAGCAAATGAAGAAATTTGGATGATCAAAATGTGTAATTTTTCACACACATTTTGATATTTTTAGGTTAATTAAAATAATGTGTAAAATGTGTATATTTATGTACGTTATCACACAAACAAAATGTATACCAAGCAATTATACTGATATAATTAAGACGGTCTTTATTATAGTTTGTCAAGAGTGAGAGTAAATCAATGTAAAATTTTAAATTGTTAGTTCAGTGAAAACTTCAATAAACTGAAATATTTTGCGACTCTTTGGCTGAATCATTAAAAGAAATGGCTCATTTGTTTGTGAAATGGACTAGCACTGCATGATTGTTTTTGAGCTCAGTCAGTGAAGACATGTTGTCTTACTATTTCATAGTATGCAGTCTTTTTATCTCATCACATTCAATTCAGAAGCTCACAACTCTAGTACAATATAATTTATTTTGCAGTGGTGCAAGAGATTTAGAAAAATAATGCAGGAAACACTACAGTTAAACTCTCTCTTTAACTGTAATCAGAAACATGAGTCAAACAAAAATGTGTGCGTGGGTGCGTGTTATTGAAGGAGCCATAGTTTTCCTCTATTGCTGACTAGTTATTGTGTTTGCCCTTATATTGAACAGATCCCACTGTCTATTATTACAATGGTGGATCCCCCCCCCCACCTACCCACCTACCAGGCTCCACATGGGCACTCTGATTGAGTTTGAGCACCTTGTGATGGGGAGAGAGAACAATATATATCTGGGGCCATAGTCACAATACATCTTAAGGCTAAAAGTAGCTCCTAATTTGCCGATTTAGGAAAAACTCTTAAAAATAATGGGCGTGTCAGTACTAATTTTAGAACTCCTACATTTTTGCTCTAAGAGTATTTCAAAAAGTATTCTTGCGCTAAAACCAGCTCCTAAATCTGCAAAAAGTTAGGGGTAGTCAAGAGGACTCCTAAGTCACTAAGACCAAACAAACAATCCTAAAATGGCTGTTGCCTGCAATCAGCCTCAGCAAACCACCCAGACACTGTACACCATTGAGGCTCGGCGATAGGGGGTCTTGGGTGCTGAGCCTTTTCTTCATAAATGCAATAAATATTTAGATTTATAGATTTTAATCTGCAATGACATAACATAAAGGTTCATATATGTACAGGTAAAATGCATTGAATGATGGAGAATAAAACACTCAAGTTCCGACTCATGGACTTTTTCGATCCCGTCCCCCTTTCTTTCTTCCACTTCGCTTTCTGTCTACTCGCTGTCCTATCATAATAAAAAGGCAAAAACTCCAAAAATAAATCTTTATTAATAAATAAATAAGAAAGTAATGTCCGATTACCTGTGGCAGTTGTTTTCACAAGTTCCCACTTACAAATGATCGAATGGAGTAAATGAGTAAAATAAGCGTATTTGGTGTGCTGTCCGTGGGGATCGAGGGCTCCAAGCTCGGAATTTAGCTCAAACCCAGAGTATTTCCCCGTATCCCTGGCTAGAAATAAGAACCAGCCAAGTCAGGGTGGCAGAGGGATGCAGAAAACTGTCGCGGTAACTAGGTGAGATGACTGTGTATATGTGTATATGTATATATACATACACAACGGACTCACCTAGTAACTCCTCTCGAGCAGTTTAGATTTGAACGTGCTCTCTCGAGATGCAGACATGTAAGAGGCTGACAATTGGCTGAACATATACTTGTTTAATTGGTGACAATTAGCCTACATTTTAAAATCTTTATTTGAATATGGCAACATTTTCATGTTAAAACCTTTATTTAATTATGGCAACACATTTATTTTAAAATATTTATTTGGATATGGCAACATGATACCTCATTCTACAATATTTATATGATTAAATCACTGACAGAGACTCCTCTACCATCAGCCAATCACTGTGTGCATAGTTAGTCAGCGTGTTGACATCATCCATAGCAACAAGGTCAACCCCACCCTTGCTCTTAGCTTAAGACTTCTTTTTGTTCCTTAGTAAAAGTTGGTCTCAGCTCAGCTCAGCTTTTCTTTGAGTCGTAAGAGGAAACTTTTTGTGAATACGGCCCCTGACCTCTATTTTGACTCTTCAGTCTTAAAGGAATATATATATATATTTTTTACTCTACATATAACATAATATAATACCAATTCTGTATATCCATGTTGATTTTTGGGTGTTTTTGGACAGTTGGGCTTTATATAGAAAAAAAGTGACACAATGATTTCTAGTGACATGATGATAATGATAAAAATGTCATTATTGGCTGAACTGTTGCTTGAAGTCTTAAATAGTTCTTATCATAACAGGAGCAAGGTGCGCACACTGGCCGCTTCTTTCTAAATCCCTGCCATGATCCTTCTCTCATGCAAACATCCTTGCTGTCGCTATGGCAACCAAGTCTGCTGCCCGTCATAGCCCGTCTCCAAGAAGATTTACCATGCTTATTCCCTCTGTGTGCTGTTGGGCTTCTAGTGTAAAATACTGCACATGACTGTCCACATTTAACTCAAGAAAAGATTAAAAAGGGTTCGTATTTTAGATTCTTGCCCTGCCGCATGTCGCTGTCTCCTTTTTAACCTTTCATCTAAGCAGTCTGATTTTGCTTCCTGTGGTCAGTTGTGAAGTCAAGTCAGTGCTTTTTTTGACGGAAAACTAAATTGTTTGCAAGCTTGCTGCAACCCAATTGCTGGAATAATAATATGCTACAACAGGCCCAAGGCACAGATCTTGCCGCGATAAAGTCACATCAACAGACCTCACGCTCTGCTTCTCTCGGTTTCGTCTCCTCTTTGTTTGTCTCTTGCTCGTTTAAGCGGCTGACGAATTTGGGGATCCCCTGAAGGATGTACCGTTTGAAGCACTTGCGGTGCTGTCTGCACATGCTGTGTCATGCCGAGACTAAAATGAGACTTTCCCTAAAACATGTCCACCCAGCCCCATGTAAAAACACTCATTATCCACTCGCCTAACGGGCTGCACTCTTCAGCGGGAAGCCAGGCCAGTCCTATTATTGGCTAATGTAATGATTTATAAAAGAGAGGCAGGCACAAAGATTATCTAATGAAGAAAATACAAGACTGCGAGAGATTAATGCCACGCTGAACTCCACGCTACCCTTCCATGATTGAATCACACTCGACAATCTCAGATGAGTCTTCTCTATTTTCTGTATTGCAATGGCAATTTTGTAAATTAACTGTCATGATGGGGAGAGCTAAGCTTGTTTCGTTACTTTTTGTGTTTTTGATCTTATTTTCTATCAAATAAGCAACTTGAGGGATTTAAGTAGTGTTTTTTTTAGGTTAAATGCAACTTTAAATCTAGCGATAACATCTTTGTCTTGCCGTTGATTTAAAAGAATTTTGACTTGTCCCTTAGTTTGTATACATGGATGAAAAACATGTTAACAGCACTTTTGATAGAAGCTTAGCAAACCTATAGGGTTTAAATGCAGAAATGTGAAGCTTCAGAAATAACTTTTGTAGGTGGAAACACTGTGCATTACTGACAAAATTCTGGTGGAGCTTGTCACATGTAATAAGTGCTTTATTTTAGTGCTTTAAAATAAATCTGTTATTTTATGGGCCACACAGAGAAATGTTGAAACTAGTGTTACAGCTGCCTTTTTAAAATGTTTATTTGTGGCTGTGCATATTTGCCTGCTGGGGATTCATTTTTAAGTACATTACTGTGAAGCTGTTTCATTTTTATGACACGAGGAATGGTTAAAAATCATAGTCTTTGGTTTTTGACAGCACACTGCATTGGTGAAAGAGCTTAAGTTGTAGGCTATTTAACTTGAGCATTTCTTTAAAGCTGATGTTAATGCAAGAAATGGAAATTCAATTCAATTCAAGTCTATTTTCTAAATGCATCTTAATGATCTAATTGTGAACAATTAATCCATGCATAAGTTTATTTGTATTTTTTTCTTCATAATTTTTTGAACAGAATGTCATGACCGGAAGATTTTCCTGTGAAATGACAGACTTCTCTCTGATGATGTATGCCAGAAGTCATTTAGTCAGCGTAAACCCCGCCCATGATGGACTTCAAGCTTTCCGATTTCCCTCCATCCAATCAACAACAGATGGATACGACCATGTCTCTGCCCTAGATTTTTTTTATGTTATGTTGAATCTGTTTAAGCGAATGTACGTCACTTACATTGTGACTTTAAATAGAAGTTTTTTTAGTGTTTTTTTTTAATCATTATTGTACATGAAAAAACAAAAGGATAATTTGCCACAGCAAAATCAACAACTGACTCAACAACTCTCAGACTTTTTTTTTAGAAGAAACAACTATGTGACCTTCAATACAGATGGCGTGAGTAGGACACACTGTGACCTGACAGCCAAAGCTTTTCAGGAGACATATGTGACAAAGTCAAAGTAGACACAGCAGGTATATAGACACGGCAAAGTAGACACGCCAGTAGACACACAGTGGTTTGTTCCAAAGAGTTGTGTGCGTTTGTAGATGGATGCATCATGACATGCCAAAATGTGAGTAGATGGTCCTGCAATTTTGTCTTCCTTTACTCGAGTTTACTGAGGCATATGGCAAGAAAATTGAGAGTGGAAGAGAAAGGTTGATAGAGACAGCAAAAATAAGAGGTCAGGTTCTAATCTCAGCAGGACTGACTACTTTCTGTTCCTTGCTGTCCCTGCATGGGGTACATAGTCACACATACATTTACAGAGTCTTGTTTCTCAACAAACTGGGCACAACAGTACCTCTTACACTTTGCTTTGATGGCATCCACATGAAAAAAAAGACTATCATTTTTGGTAACCTTAATTAGTTATGCAGATTAGACAGTGATATACAGTACTGGCCAACTGAGTTACTGTTGAGCTGAGCTTAATGAAAAAGCTTGTTAATTACACATGCATGAATGCTATACCTGAAATCATTAATGACACTTATGCTCAAATGAATACAAGTCTTGCAACCAGAGATGATAAACATGGATCTAACCGATGTTTCATGTTCATGTAATCCACATAAGGGGTGTTTAATGGCAAGATGGATTTGCTTTTGTTGGTAATGAAAGAACTTGCGTACGAGACGTGACGATGTGAAGATAAATTGTGAGGGTGATGGGAGATTTGTCAGAAAGAATGGGGTAAGTGGTTGCTTATTTAACCTTAGTGTTGTAAATGATGGGATGTCACAAACGGGCTCCTCTTAAACTTTCTCGAAGAACTCCATTAACCCAAGTTGTGCATTCATCAGACCAGTCACTGAACTGATGCTCAAGGGAAATATCATCTGTCATGGCAGCACTTGTTCATTTAATTTCATATTGTGGAGGTTTCATTCGTGCTTTGTGCCGGCAGTTCTTGCCAAATGCTTATCTACCTCAGCCGTCAACCTCTGAGAACATAAGAGACCAAGATCGATCTTCTACAGCATAAAAGATGACGGATAGACAGTCCAACAAATGTGATTATACTATATCACTTCTATTTGCCAAAACTATATCAATAACTCGCTCCGACTTGAGAACAGGTTATCGCTATAAGAAGTAATAGGTATGTGAACGTGAGAAGAGTTTGAGAGAGACTGCATCTATGATAAATGGAGGGCGAGACGTATACATCAGGACACGGTGTCCCATGGTCTCAGGTGATAAGCGCTGTGTTAAAGGAGCAGGAATTTCAATTTGTTTCCATTTAGCTGTCTCGTCAAGGACAGCTTCAATGTCATGAGAAACCCACCGCACAGATTACCAGACTTTTCAATCAATAACCTTGCATGTCCTGTCAGCACATGCCCACCCGCCACATGTTAAGACATATGGCGCCTATAAAGACTTTTAAAAGCAAAGCTGACCTCACGTCATGCGTTTTCTCAGATCGGATAGCTATTCGATCGTGAAAAGACCAGGTGTAAATGCCCTCCGAAACGCTTTCGAGATGGATTTAAATCCGATCGCTCAAACCACTTCAGGAGGTGGTCTGAGACGCATTCCAGACGAAACTGGACAAGTGTAAATGCATCTGGTTGTTGAAACTACTTATGTAGATTTTGCTCCACCAATTTAAAAAAAATAAAAAAAACGTGTGAGAGCGTGTTATAGGCTATATGACATGTTACAGATATGATTGCGCTACCGCAACATGCATTACCACAGATAAATTGCTGTGTATCTCTTCAGCAAGCCAACACCCAAACTGCCACAAATGAAACAAAGTAAGTCACAGATGCTCAAAACACAGTCATCTTCATTAAAAGTAGTGAGACTAAATGATCTTACCACTGCTAATGCGGCTCTCTCTCATATTGCGCTCTTTAATCTTGAAATTAACTGATGATAAATAAAATGCAGTTCTTATAGCTGTTACTTTCACTGGCATGAACTCCGTTAAATTTGCACATGGCACGGGAATTGAAGATCGGATTTATAGCCGCTTTGCGGAGACACATATGGGAAATTTTGGAAATTATGTGGCAAAGTGTAAATGGAACCGTTTTAACAAATCATAACTATCCGATCCGTAAAAACACATGAAGTGACTAGGTGTAAACAGGCGCTTGGATGCAATCTAAAAATCAGTTGTCGATCACCTTTAGTAGTCCATGCTGATGTTAACTTACACTGTCAGATAAAAAAATTTAGTATACTGAATGCTCCTCTTTCAGTTAAGCAATTATTGGAAAGACATGTAGGCAGGATGCTGCAGTGAAGGACTGCTGCCACTAGATACTGCTCCTACCTGGCAACTGGAATTCTCCATTCTTATGCCACACAGGTTGGCACACGACAGTCAGGCAACTCGGGATACAAGCACTGCATTCTGAGGGGCTGAAGGAAATCATTGTTTAGTAGGAGGTACATGTAGCTTCGAATTAACATTAAATGGATTATCTGGGCAATTTAAAGCTGTGATACAGAGGAAATATGTCTTATAATTATGACTGATCATAAAAAAAAAAAAAAAAACTATTATACCTTCCACTTTAGTGGATTTCAACTTTGCCCACTGACTCCAAATCGCCTCAGGTTGGGCAGCTGCTGTAATGTGTTTCTCTTTGGCTGATGTCAAAGATTTTCTAAAGTCTGGTGGTGTAACACAAGGTGCTGTACAACCTTCTGCATGTTGATCAAAGTTGCTTGAAGTATTACTGACAAAACATCCCCCACCAGTTTCAGTAAGCTAGCCTTCATATAGTTTTGTGTAGCCAGACTTTTGACTGTGCCATTAAGTCTGGTCCATTTTACGGCTTATTCTGGCCAAAAGTGCCCACTTAGACCGGAGGAGAGTGTTTAATAAACATGTAAAATGCCGCGTTTTGTTTTTATGTGATGTTAATGTGTAGTTTATTTGAAATAGTTTATACCACATACAGCTCTGGAAAATTAAGTGTTTGCCTTCACAGAGAGAAATCTGCCCGATTCCAGCCTTAACCCCAGATCATCACCGATCCTCCACCAAATTTCACAGTGGGTGCGAGACACTGTGGCTTGTAGGCCTCTCCAGGTCTCCATATAACCATTAGACGACCAGGTGTTGGACAAAGCTGAAAATTGATGATCTGGGGGTGCTTCAGCAATGCTGCAATCGGGCAGATTTGTCTTTGTGAAGGACACATGAATCAAGCCACGTACAAGGTTGTCCTGGAAGAAAACTTGCTTCCCTCTGCTCTGACAATGTTCCCCAACTCTGAGGATTGGTTTTTCCTGCAGGACAATGCTCCATGCCACACAGCCAGGTCAATCAAGGTGTGGATGGAGGACCACCAGATCAAGACCCTGTCATGGCCAGCCCAATCTCCAGATCTGAACCCCATTGAAAACCTCTGGTATGTGATCAGGAGGAAGATGGATGGTCACAAGCCATCAAACAAAGCCGAGCTGCTTGAATTTTTGCACCAGGAGTGACAAAGTCACCCAACATCAATGTGAAAGACTGGTGGAGAGCATGCCAAGACGCATGAAAGCTGTGATTGAAAATCAGGGTTATTCCACCAAATATTGATTTCTGTCAGGACCACTATCGCCAAATACGATTGACAATTAGCATACAGTTTGGATTGGCGGTATGGTTCCGTTCTGGGCGAGAACTCCCTGCGCATCCATGCAGCCTAGCATGGATAAGAGCAGGGAGAGCAGCAATAACCCCCCTTAGGGTAAACAGAACAGAACCAACATGAATGTATGCAAATACTGTATATTTAATTCAAGATTTTAAAGTACAACATAATTCGAGAACTTATTCTGATTCAAGGGGAATCATAATGCCAAATCCTGACTGACGAGAGGAGGCGCTGGGGATGGAGGAGGGTAATTAGCTCCTGAGAAATGCGATAGCTGCTGATAATACTGAAGGTGCTTATATATGTGTATACAGTGATAGGCGTCCTATTCCTATAGGTAGATGTGGATCAGCTGAGAGTCAGCTGATGCGAGCTTGACTAACATGACCTGCCAGAACTGACGCTACACTTGATTTCTTTCCATTATTCGAGGTCTGACAACACTGCATTTTTGTTATTTTGACCAGTTGTCGTTTTCTGCAAATAAATGCTCTAAATGACAATATTTTTATTTGGAATTTGGTAGAAATGTTGTCAGTAGTTTATAGAATAAAACAAAAATGGTAATTTTACTCAAACACATATCTATAAATAGTAAAACCAGAGAAACTGATAATTTTGCAGTGGTCTGTTAATTTTTACCAGAGCTGTATATGAATGATATGAAGGCAATGAATGTAAATAATTTTGCTGCAGTCTCTAGAAATGGTTGTACAGGAAACATCGAAAAATACTGTCTATTACACACACAATCACTACCGTTCAAACATTTGTGGGCTGTTTACACCTGGCCACTTCATGCGTTTTCTCAGGTCGGATAGCTATCTGATTTATCAAAACGATTCCATTTACACCTGGTCACATAAATGTGTTTTTGCGAAACGGATTTAAATCCGATCTTCAATTCCCGCGCTATATGCAGATTTAATGGAGTGCACGTCACCGAAAGCAACAGATATGAGCTGCATTTTATTGATCATCAGCTAAAATTTCAAAATCAAAGACCGCAATAAGAGAGAGCAGTAACAGTCCTGGTAAGATCATTTCGTTTCTTTACTTTTAATGATGATGATTGTGTGGTAATCGTCTGCGACTTACTTTCACTTTGATTTGCGATAGTTTGCACGTTGGCTTAATGAATAGATGCTCAGCTGCTCATCTGCGGTGATGCGTGTTCCAGTAGCGTCGTCATATCTGGCTATAACATTACATATAGTCTATAACACGCTCTCACACGTTTATTTTTTAGCATTTTTGTGAGGAGTACAATTTACATATGTGGTTTCAACAACCAGATGCATTTACAGTGAGGAAAATAAGTATTTGAACACCCTGCTATTTTGCCAGTTCTCCCACTTAGAAATCATGGAGGGGTCTGAAATTGTCATCGTAGGTGCATGTCCACTGTGAGAGACATAATCTAAAAAAAAAAATCCAGAAATCACAATGTATGATTTTTTAACTATTTATTTATGATACAGCTGCAAATAAGTATTTGAACACCTGATAAAATCAATGTTAATATTTGGTACAGCAGCCTTTGTTTGCAATTACAGAGGTCAAACGTTTCCTGTAGTTTTTCACCAGGTTTGCACACACTGCAGGAGGGATTTTGGCCCACTCCTCCACACAGATCTTCTCTAGATCAGTCAGGTTTCTGGGCTGTCGCTGAGAAACACGGAGTTTGAGCTCCCTCCAAAGATTCTCTATTGGGTTTAGGTCTGGAGACTGGCTAGGCCACGCCAGAACCTTGATATGCTTCTTACAGAGCCACTCCTTGGTTATCCTGGCTGTGTGCTTCGGGTCATTGTCATGTTGGAAGACCCAGCCTCGACCCATCTTCAATGCTCTGACTGAGGGAAGGAGGTTGTTCCCCAAAATCTCGCAATACATGGCCCCGGTCATCCTCTCCTTAATACAGTGCAGTCGCCCGTCCCATGTGCAGAAAAACACCCCCAAAGCATGATGCTACCACCCCCATGCTTCACAGTAGGGATGGTGTTCTTGGGATGGTACTCATCATTCTTCTTCCTCCAAACACGTTTAGTGGAATTATGACCAAAAAGTTATATTTTGGTCTCATCTGACCACATGACTTTCTCCCATGACTCCTCTGGATCATCCAAATGGTCATTGGCAAACTTAAGACGGGCCTTGACATGTGCTGGTTTAAGCAGGGGAACCTTCCGTGCCATGCATGATTTCAAACCATGACGTCTTAGTGTATTACCAACAGTAACCTTGGAAACGGTGGTCCCAGCTCTTTTCAGGTCATTGACCAGCTCCTCCCGTGTAGTTCTGGGCTGATTTCTCACCTTTCTTAGGATCATTGAGACCCCACGAGGTGAGATCTTGCATGGAGCCCCAGTCCGAGGGAGATTGACAGTCATGTTTAGCTTCTTCCATTTTCTAATGATTGCTCCAACAGTGGACCTTTTTTCACCAAGCTGCTTGGCAATTTCCCCGTAGCCCTTTCCAGCCTTGTGGAGGTGTACAATTTTGTCTCTAGTGTCTTTGGACAGCTCTTTGGTCTTGGCCATGTTAGTAGTTGGATTCTTACTGATTGTATGGGGTGGACAGGTGTCTTTATGCAGCTAACGACCTCAAACAGGTGCATCTAATTTAGGATAATAAATGGAGTGGAGGTGGACATTTTAAAGGCAGACTAACAGGTCTTTGAGGGTCAGAATTCTAGCTGATAGACAGGTGTTCAAATACTTATTTGCAGCTGTATCATACAAATAAATAGTTAAAAAATAATATATTGTGATTTCTGGATTTTTTTTTTTAGATTATGTCTCTCACAGTGGACATGCACCTACGATGACAATTTCAGACCCCTCCATGATTTCCAAGTGGGAGAACTTGCAAAATAGCAGGGTGTTCAAATACTTATTTTCCTCACTGTACACTTGTCCAGTTTCGTCTGGAATGCGGCCCAGAGCACCTCCTGAAGTGGTTTGAGCGATCGGATTCAAATCCGTCTCGAATGCGTTTCGGAGGGCATTTACACCTGGTATTTTCACGATCGGATAGCTATCCGATCTGAGAAAACGTATAAAGTGGTCAGGTGTAAACAGTCCCTTGGAGTCAGTAAGGACATTAATACTCATTAATAATAATATTTCACAATATTGCTGTTTTTACTGTATTTGGTGAACAGAAGAGACTTATTTCAAAAACACTTTAAAAAAGTAATTTTTTTTCCGTCAGCCATATTTTTTATTGATATGCATCAGACAGACTGTGAGCGGCAGTACTTACAGCAAGAGCTCAGAGTATGAGCAGTAGACTATCTCTCTTCAGTTAGTGCTTTGTTTCTTCTTTTCCTCAGTATGACAGTTGGACTCAGGTTTGACCTCGGTGTGTTGTCTCACTATATTCCGTCTCGGTCTCCTTCCTGTCTCCATTTCTCTGTATCCTACTGTCTTTCCTTCCCCATTTCTTCCTTTTTCCACCTACACCAAAATGCACCTCTCTGATCCCTACACTATGTAGGCCCTCCTTGCACATAGCCATCGGCATGTTATGGAGCCTTTGTCTTTCATCTAATTTACAGGGACGCCCACAAAACAAATGGATGAGTTGAGGGAGGGGATGTTGTCAGACTGGAGACATTGTTCCACTCATTTATCATCCCTTCTTGTTGCTGTGTGTTGCAATAGTATCGTAGGTAATGCCAGAATTTTTCAGCAAACATCATTTGACGTTTATTTGATAAAGTGTGTTTGTTCCAGCTGCTGTTAGATCTGAGCCCGGGGACAGAGTGGAGACAAACGTTTGGTAACTGCCATCCATGCAGCGAATGTCTCGAGGCCTGGAGCTGTGGCTTGAGACAGGCAGAGTCTCAAAAAGCAAATCTCATATTTTCAAAAACAGTGTTCAACTACTGATGTTGCTGTATTTTTAAAAACATTATAAAACTGATTATTCTGGTTTCTGGTTTCATGAACCAGCAAGTTACGGTTATGGTTGCTTAGCAACCATAAACAGGCAACCTTTAATAGCTATATTACTTGCAGATAGAATGTTTATTTTGTTTGTAATAACAATGAATGTAGCTATGCATTATGAAATTAGTATTGCTTAGTATTATTTCAGATTGCTGTTGCTGTCATTTTATAGAAGCAATAAGTCACTTTGGGTTATTACAGTGATTTTTGTACCATTGTTTGGCTTTGTGTTGTGCCTAAGAACTCCCCTTGCCTCTGGTAAAATCACATGCATTACCTTTCTTTGTTTGGCAAGGCCTATTACAGAGAGATTATGACCAAACATTTTCAATCTATTCTGTTTATACAGGTGGTGGACAAGAAATGTAGGGAGCTGAATTTAAACTTGCGTTGTCCACATGGGTTCAAAGAACGTGTCAATGCTTTCACTTGGATAAGAGACACTCTTCAAATAAGAGACATCATTCAAAACTGTAAAGGGTCTACTTTTGTGTACATTCACAGTGTGCTTTTGTAAAATAACGAAACCAAACTGTACAGTTTCATCCGTCTCTGTCTCTGTGAGTGCATCAGAAAGATGAACCAAAACTCAGCATGCACTTGCCGTACAGACATGAGAAACATTATTATTCAAACACTTATTCAAATTCAAATAAAATACAAATATTCTCTGATTATGTAATCCATTATGAAACCAAGGAGAGAGGTACAGTGCATTAATGATCCGAGTATGTGCGTTAACAACTATACCATAGCTCCAAATTATTAAAGAAGCCAATACAATTATAATACATCATATTTGGATTGAATTCATTCATGTTTATATTGATGTTTAATGTTAAATTTTACATTTAAATTGACTGCAACTGACTCATAGAGTACAAAAAAACACTTACGATAAAGAGCTTGACTTGAGAACAATCAAAACAAAAAGTCAAACCAAAACACAAAACATCTAAATTAGAAGATCAAAGATCAAGCTCATCAAGCTTGTCTAGAGAAGTGTATTGCTTCAGAATCCATCCCAGACACACACTAAAGCCCCTTCAACTTAGAGGTAAAACCTTTAACACATTGCTTTTTCCCCGCATTACATGTGGTGTCATGCTGACAGTGTCAGAAGGTGGCGTGTGAATGGTGTCAGGGGTGGAGGTGGCACTAGGAGGTGTCTGTTCTTAATCATTGAGGTTTGACGTCAGTCTGGGGGTAATGAACACTGAGCAGTGACAAGGTGGTGCTAGTTACACCATCATCCTATTAATTTCCTCTAAAACACCCTGACTCATGGCAGATCTGAAGGGGTGGCAGTTTTTGTGACCCCAAGGCCTACATCCTGGACAGTTCTTCTTTTTTTTTTTGGTCAATAAATACACAAGAGTGACTATATCATTTCAAATTAATTCAACTGATTAATTAATGACGGATTATAATTAGTCTGTGGGCACATTCAGTCAGCATTTTAACATTTAATTTAACATGTATTCATACTTATTTACTAGAAATTAGCAGGAAGTTTTGCTAAGATCTGCCTAGTATTTATATTGACTTATAATGGGTTCCTGAATTACTAGACCTGCTGTCAGGGCTGAATATGAAGGTCTGAGTTCTATCTTTGAGAGTATTCAGTGGGATGATGTGGGGTGAATTGACCTGAATCAGTTCTTACCCAAACTCAACGTGCATTAATTAATGCATTTTTAAAAAGAAAAACCAGACCCGAGACAGACCCTATAAAATTAGACCCGAGTCCGATTAGACCCGATTAGACCCCAGAACGCCCTGCAGTTGCTGTCTGTTCATGAAGTGCTGAAATGTCAATCACTCATCACAGAAACCTAATTGTTTCATATAACTATTGCAGTAATGTTAAAAATACTTATTTACCTGACCATAAGATGATTAAAGTTTATTTCTAAAATGCAGAAACAACTGTGCATAGTCCTTTGCATATAGAAGTGCAGTAATAGATAATAACATTGCCATAGAATCATTTAACATGTATTTGTTTAAAAAAAAAAATATATTGTTAAATGTCCAAAACGAATAATGAAAAATTAGCATAGTTGAAAAGAATAAGGGTCTTCTCGGGTCTATTCGGTAAAAGCACATTTATTTTAAACCACCCAAGACCCGAGGCCACTCATATCAGACCCAACCCGTGTTTGGGGACCGAACTCGGACCGAACTCGTTTTGGACCTGAACCCGATTGGGTCTCGGGTCGGACCTCGTGTTCCAAGTGGACTCGTGAAGACCTCTAGTAGGAAGCTCTCACAGCTGTTTGTAGATCTACAGTGTCCTTGTCATAGAGGTCACACTATGGAAGTACGATTCAGCACCTGCCTTGTGGACAGCTCCCTTTGAAATAGACAGTCAGATCATGTTACAAACTAATGAGAGGGAAAATATTCAAGTCATAGACCATTCATGATGATATGAATGGCACAAAAATAAAATAGAAAGTCAAACTCAATTAACAGTGCATTTTTGGAACAAATATAACTGCAATAGCATATTTAGACTCATTTGCATAATGACACCTACATTTCTATTTGCATTAATTTAAGTTGTGTTATCATTATCTAAAACAACATTGTTTTCTGTAATTGAAATAAAGCTAAAATAAAAAATAAATATTAGAGAATAAATTTAAACTTTGTTGCCTGGGCAAATAACTGAAATAAGTTGGAGTACTTAAAAGACTAAAACTATAATAAAAATAAATTAAAGCTAAATAGAAATATTAAACATAAAAATAAAAACGACAAAAGCTTTAACAACCTTAAACTAAAACCAACATTTAAAAGTTAAACATTAAAATAAATAAAATATAATTTAAAATGAATAAATACTATAATAGTATATAATAGTATATACCTAATACTCTAGCATAAGCTCACATCTAAAGCAATGTATAATAGTGGAGGCAACATTATTAACAATATTGCAAAATGAAGAGTAAGCAATTAGTACAAGCAAAAAAAAGAAGAAAAAAAAAGAAAAGAAAAGCAAAACAGCTCTATACTTTTTCTTCAGTTCAAGACCAGTAGCAACAGTATAATTCTGATGTCATTTTCTAATAAGATAATCTGACAGCATAAGCATATGTTTATTTTTTGTGCATGTTTGCATCTGTGCCTTTTTCTGCGTGAATCATTACAACCCTCATTTTGCACGGAAAAACAGTCCTTCAAGCGGCCCACATGCCAGCTTATGCATAGATCAAACACAGACACACCTGTTCCAACAATCCGTCAGTTTACACGTGTTCTTTGTGCTTTGAGACACAAACCGCTTGGGGGTGGTGGTTTGGGGAGGCGTCAGTGGTGTTGAATATCATGAGGCAATTATTGATAGATTTCAAGTCATATGATTACTTCATGTTTACAGGTCATACAAAAATCTTAAACCCCTTTGTGCAGTTCAATACTGGATCAGTAACACTTAATTAGCTTTACTACTGAGTTTCTGTTCTGCTCAAACTTCCTCAGTCCTCCTTGACTGTGCTAAAGTGAGTGTCCGAAGGTAAACAGATCCATTAGAGTAGATGTCAAACCACTCGCCTGCTCTTGTATTGCCGGCTATCTGTCTCTTATGTCACTGACACAAAGAGAGAGGCAATAAACTGTGTAGCAACTTGATGGCTGTTCAGTCAATAATGGCTCTTTCAGCTCTTCATCCACTAAGCAAGGAAAAGCTCTCTGTTTCACACCACCATCCTTTTTTTAATGACGGCAGCCGTTCAAAGCAACTCAAGCTATTCAGACTTCACTTGACTTCATTTGACTGTGGATGGCGGCGTTGTGTGGTGTTGCTCGTCCTGTTCTTCCATTTTAAATGAAGTGCCTGATGGATGTAAAATCTGTTTTTATTCTAATAACTTCTGAGATTTTTGCATCTCTTTGATCCTTGCCACATTGTGATTTCTGTATTCTAATAAGCATGCAGTCACACAGAAGCTAAAATCAAGAGAGGCACATTTAAATACGGTTCAAAAGGAAAGGAAACCACTCATACCCAAGATTCACCATAGCATTGTGAATTCACTTCTGAGTGAATGATATTTTTTCCACTATTTTTGACCTCAGTAAAAGGCAGTGCCATTACTCTCAGAATACAGAGCTGCCAGAAATGTCAGAATTTACATCAAAGAGACATGGAGTCAACAAATGTGACTGTGTGTGTGTGTGTGTGTATATAAAGTGATACCTCAGAGACCTTTTTTTCCCTGCCTTCACTTCCTCATGTCTAAAGGCAGGATGTGCATATTTATGCAGCCACTGTCATGGCTGATGGATTTATAAAGCCTCTTGCTTTATAAAACAATGGCTCACTAGCAAATCCAGCAATCAGCTTTAGGATGTTCTTTGTAATTGATATTAAACACTGGCTGTGTTCCAAAACCTTGTGAGCTTTCCTCACTGTTTACATAGACAGCTACCTTCAAATGATGTCTCCAAACTGAAATAGAATCATAAGGAATTAAACGCTTAGGGTAGGCAATAAAATAGCTTATAAATTGGTGAACTTGCCGCAGTGCATTCTGGGATTGCATTATGAAACAAAGGAAACGGGTTATACTGCTTTAGAATTTTCAGAATCTTAAGACTGCCTACTGTTTGGAACAGCCATTGCATAATATGTTTAAATTGCTGTCTAGGCAGTGTTTCCCCTACCATTGAAAAAAAAAAAAAAAAAAAAAATGGACACGCGATCTCCATGTAGTAACTTTAGCGGCTATGATTTTCACGATATAACTGTTTAGTACACTTGAAATCAATTCGCGATAGACTAGTGTGTGAATATTAAACCGCAAAAATACTATTTAAATATGAATCCTACATGTTCTGTGTGAATGAATGGTGCAGACGACGTGCAGTTTCATTTACCACACACAAACACACACACACACACACACACACGCTGAAGCACGTGTGACACTCAAGCTGTTTTTTTGCCTATAAGGACACAGATGCATGAACTTCCTCTCCAGAATCTAGATCCGCTCTTAAAGTCTTTTTGTGAGCATTTAATCGCTTCATTTGAGAAAAACTATCGTCATGTCATAAACACAGAAACTCAAAGGTCTTCACGGCAACCCGTCAAAATAAAAGTTTGGTTTAACTTGACAGAAATATATTACTGTTGTGCAGTAGAATTTAGATATGTCTCAATGTAATAATAATACTAACACTAATAAAAACAACACCAAATTTGTGTAAAAAAAAAAAAAACATTTCATAGAATTATTTTTAAATATTGTATAAGTTTAATAATTGTTTATAATAAAAGTTTCATGATTTCAATTAATTAGACATGATTTTTGATTACTAAAAATTGTACACCACGTATCCGTAACACGCCCACTCCGCAACACTAGTTTCAGGGGATCTGATTCTCTATAGAAATTGTTTTGTTCTGCTGGTTGAAAGTCTCCTCATATCCTGATAGCAATCAGGATAGCAGCCTGTTCACGCAGACATCATACGTCATCAGCGCGTTCATGTACGCTGTGCAGACAGAGCGAGAATGGCAGGCAAACAGCTGTTGACAACGGTGCGCAGTGAATGATTGACGGCTAATATTGACCAACCTAAAATCAGTTTTAAAGTTAAGAGCGTAAATATGAAGTTTAATTGATTATGTGATAGAACAGTGGACTGGCCGCTGTACACACTGTGCAGTAATTAGCAAACGTTTTGTAGAGAAATTAAATCAGGTTGCACCTCAACAACTACTGTATTTGCACTCGCACAAATGCTCCCAAATATATTTTGAGGTCGCAATTTCGAGCCTTGACCTAGGACGGCTAGAGGGTTAGTAAATTATAGAATTTTTAAAATAGTTATTATTCCTTTAAAATAGTAGCTTGCTCATTCATTGTAGGCATCTCATAAAGGTTTGGAATGGAACTGTGTGCTAGCATTACCAAACACCCAAATGTGCTTTTGCTGTGTCAAAAACTTTTAAAACAAAATATTTTTTTGTAGTATATCATTCAGCATACCTTCACAGACGCCATGGGGTCAAATCGTTGAATTCTTGACTAATAGGTTGTGGCACGGTGCATCAATAGGTGTCCATATTTTTGTATTGTCTGAGTGTGTTTGTGCATATATCCGGTGTCAGGCTTATCAATTTGGAGTGAGCTTTGTCCGTTGAGCTGGAGGGAATGACCTTTCACAACGCGCTACATGCAGATTAGCATGCTTTGCTCTGCCACTGAGAATCATTTGCACATTGTAATAAACCACAGGCTTGCCTTTGAAAATTAATTAAACTTACAAATCTGAAAGCCCTAAAGTGAACAGAGACCAAAGCTGAAACTGTCCACCCAAAATCTCTTTGTTTCCCCAAATAAAACACAGAGGTTAATTTGCATATCTGTTGTTGTTGTGGAGCTGCCAGAGAGCAGTCACATTGGTCTCAACGTGCTCGTTCAAAACGCTGAACAATGGCGTGAGCAGAGAAAAACGACAATATGCTATGAAATGCAGACAAAGCATTAGTTTTGGGTGACGTTTGAGGCAAGGCGGTTGTGTAACTTTAACATGCCGTAAAATGATGTCCTCTGGAGTCTCCAACCTTCAGGTGAAAGAACAAGTCTGCAATTCATTAAACCTTAAAATATGAAGTCACAGCCATTTAATGGCACTTTGCACCTTTAGCCTTCATGATTTGAATGTGTTCTGCATAAATAATTCATAATTCCTCAGTAATGGCAATGCGCCAGAGTTGTAGTAACCCCTGATAGTGTAATGGACTGAGGTTTCCAATTAATACTGTGGCTTTACCCCCAGCCACCTTAATGACTTAGCCCAGACTTCACAGAACACACTAGACCTCCCATTTTCAGGCCAGGGTGCCATTTAAGTCCCAATAATGAGTCTCCTCTGAACATCAAAGGAAACCAGATTTTGCATTCACCCGCTTAAGTGTGGAGTCCACCACAACTACATCTCACATTATTATGCACAAGACTTCAAGCTCTTCATTAGCAATTATCCTGAGTCAATACATCTATGTAGTATAGGAAATAACATCACAGCATTTATTTCCATCACCTATCAATTTTTGGTCAAGATCTTGTATTGACAACTTGCACTTGTATTGAGTCCAGCACTCTGTAAAGTCTCCTCCATCACATCCCAAAGACTTTCATTGAATTAAAGGTCTAGACTCAGAGGTGCCGATTCATGTGTGAACATGATTCTTCATGCTCCCTCCCAACCATTCTTTAGCAATTTGAGCCTGACATTGTCATCCTGGAATATGGCCGTGATGTGTCTTCCTACATAGTTGTTTAAGAAATGAAAAGCTACACACACTCCATCAAATAGGGTTAGAAGAACTGCTGCCAAACATATAACATAATAGAAACATAATAATCACTGCAATAATGATTCAATCATAGACTCTTAAGCATTTGCCTATTTAAATCCAAACAGTGACATTTTTTGGCCGGGCAGTGTATATGTTGCTTTCTTTTTGAATAGCTGTCAATGGAGAAAGATGCTTTTTGCATCCAGATGGTGGACCGTGCTAACAAGCGAAACTTTGACCCCTTTGTCCACCCAGATGCTGGTGTCAAATTGTCCCTTTCGGCCTCTATTTAGTCTGCACAGCAAAGACTGTGAAAATAGAATGCATCCTGAAAACAACTTTATTATTTATTATTTTGTGATAATAAAGACAAGTGCTCCCAAATTGGAAAAGACGAGGGAAAGTGCATTAGCAGCGGACAATCCTCAATTTTGTGGTGAGTCGTAGTTAAAAGCATGTTTTTGTTTCCATTTTCTATTGATGAGACAACGTCAGAGAAGCCACTGACTGTCCCATGCTGGCCTTTCATCTTCTTTCAGACAAGTCTGAGTGCACTAACAATGCTCCGAGATCACAGGACCCTAAAACAGTGTGTGAAATATCCCGCTGATATCAAATTCTTTAGTTCTTTGTGTTAAACTTCAAAAGGTTCCACTTTGCAGTACAAAAATTACAAGCTGCCTACACGGTCAAAGCGACAAAAATTAGCAAACATACTTTTAATAATCTTTTTCATTACAGCGCTCATTTTCCATTCGGGATTGCATTTTAAATGCCTGTTTTAATTTGAGACATCGTGTAACTCAAATATTATTTCAGCACATAATTAAACGTGCACGCCACAAACCAATTCAGATCAGCAATTGTGATCCAATTGTACAATTATCTTTCACTTGTGCTGTAAAAAATGCTCTGTTCATATTGTCATGGGAGGCTCAACAGATTCTGTGTTTATGTTTATATTGATAATCGGCTACTTTTGACTAGCCAAGACACTCTCTCACATTGGTCTGGAGCCATCAGACCATCCTCGTTGTTGATCCCTGGGCAGTTAGGGTAGATGTTAGAAAGAAGTGATTTAAAAATGGAGCTGTGTGATGATAAATTCTCCAGCAGAGGGTTTAATGAGCAGTTTTATGTTCTCTGAATGGCTCCAGGAAGGCTTCTAATTGATGATTTGTTTAAGGACTGGTGTGTTGTTTATGGGGACATTGTGCTCCAGTAATATGGGATGATCTCATGGGCATGAGAGATTTAAGCTCTTCATGATTTGCAGGGCTGTCTCCTTGATCTAAAATGAACCAATCTTTTATATATTGGTGATATATTGCACCATTTCAGGTGACAAAAGGGAAAGATCTGATGTAAATCAACCTGTATGGTACATTCTGCTCTCTGTCTCATTTTCTCTCTCATTTTTATCTCTTCGTTGGGTAAGGTATTATAAAAGTGCTTCAAAGTATATTGAGTACAGATGCCTCCTTAGGAAGGTTAAAGCATTATTGATCTCGGTGAAAAAGAGGGATCTTGTGAATTATAGTCATCTTATTGGATCTTATGAAATATATGTGAATTATGCGCACAGCTACATCTTATACTATGAAGTGCCATAAGACTTTATGGGTCGTATTTTAACGATCTGAAACGCAAGTATCAAGCGCAAAACGCAAGTAACTTTGTGGGCGGGTCTTGGGCGCTGTTGCTATTATACCGGCGGGATAAATTACTCTTGCGCCCGACGCAAATCTAAAATGGGTTGGTCTGAAGTAGCTTCATTATTCATAGGTGTGGTTTGGGTGTAACGTGAAATAAACCAATCAGAGCGAGATCTCACATTCCCTTTAAGAGCAGGCGCGCTTGTTCTATAGCGGATTCCTATTATAACAGCGGATTTGCCAGGCGCACGCCAGGAGCGGTTCACAGCCGAGGAGACCGACGTTCTCGTCAGGGACGTTGGGGATGGAGAAACACACCCAAATTAACTTCGGTTAAACAGGCATATGATAATTTGGGTAAATGTGTAAGGTAGATGTATGCTTTTATAATAAACTGTCTATCTATCTATCTATCTATCTATCTATCTATCTATCGTAATAATGTATGATTTGCAAAAATGAGAACTGCTGCGTCTGTGTGTAGATGAGAGAATCAAAGTGTATGCGCGTTGTACACACGCTACATTGATTATGGCCCTTAAAATAGCATATGAATAACATGCGCAACGCGCCACTGACTTTAAACTGTTTTTTTTCGGTCAGTGGCGGAATTGTTTTCTAAACTTGCAAAATAGCATGAGGGAACGTTTGCGCTGGAACACGCCTCCTCTTTGCGCTGAACCGCCCCGGGGAGCGCAAGTGTATTTCTTAGTTAACCGACGTGCGTCTGTGGAGGGAAAAGTCCGCTTTGCGCGGGTGCAAAATAGGAATGATACATGCGTCGGTGTACAAAGTCAATTGCGCTGGGTGCAAGATAGGGCCCTATATCTGCTTCTAGATGGTCTTGACAACACCCATCACAAATTAATTTCATAGTAACTGATGAGTACCACACTGACATCTATTTCCTCCACATTTATTAAAACATTAGATGTATTTAGGATTAATGTCAAATGCCTCCCACAAAATAATCCAATGGCATATGATGAAAGGAAATTAAAGGATTAATTAAGTTGTTCAAACGGCTCATGATATTGGCATACAACCTTTGAGCTTAAAATGGGATGACATATTTCTAAATGAAAAAATTATAGGTTGCATTCAGTAAAACTCAATTTTCCAGCCCTGGCAAACCATGTAAATTAATGCTAATAATAATTAAAAAAAAATGAATGAATTAATACATTTATATATTTAATTCAAATTTTAACCTATATTTTTATGGGTTGCTTTCAGTAAAACATATATGTACTCAGTAAAACAGTATGTAAAATATAGGAATATAATATACAAATGAAATTGTGATGGATTTTAATTAATCAACTTTAATTAATCAACTAACATTTGTTTTTTCTTGCAGGAATGACATTCATATGCTTTTAAATGTTTCCAAACTCTTTGGGGAAAACTTGTGACTTTTGAGTGTGTGTGTGTGTGTGTGTGTGTGTGTGTAAATAACAGAAAGGGGAAGTGAAACTAGACAGATGACTAGTTCTCAAAACCTTGTGATAAGTAATCACAAAATCAGAGTTTGCTTGTGCCAGTGACAGAGGAAAAAGGTTGGGGCTTTTGAACCAATTGAACCAATCATATTGAAGGTGACATGTTAGTCTTATTTGTTTTCTCGATAAAAACTGTTGTATCCGTGTTTTCGGGTGGGATTCTCAATGGAATTTGTCTGAGATCCTCCGGCCTTGCTTCTTGGGAGAGATTCCCTGAGAACTGCTCGGGAAGATCTCCTGGCCGTGATTAAAGCATTTTAAGGACATTTGCTTGAGTCTGTTTGTCGATTCATTCCTGCGCAGGAAGCTAGTTTAGGAAGGAAGCTAGTTTAGGGAAGCAAGTTAGTTAGAAACTCGGCCAGTTGTCGACTGAAGACGCAAGAGCTAAAGTATAAAGGTATTGGGTGTCGATTAGTAGACGCCCCAGTTTAAGGAATTGGGTGTCGATTTGTAGACGCCCCAGATAAAGGTATTGGTGTCGATTTGGAGACGCCTCAGGTAATAAGATCAATTGGGTGTCGATTTGGAGACGCCCCAGATAGTTAGGTTTAGGGAAAAATTTACCACAAAATACAGTTAAAATGACAGTGTAAATCAACTCAAGGCACGAAAGAAGTAAAATAGCTGCAAAGATGAAATGAAAACCAGGCGTTTAACCTTATTGTATGTCTGTGTGCATTTATGGGTTTGTGTGAGTTGTGTCAAAACCATTATTATCACTTTGATCTAAAACATAGTCTCAGTCAAAAAGCAGACACACACTAAATGATTAACAGAGCAACATTAGGGTTGCTAATATGTCCCAGTGTTTCCAATGAAGTAGCTCATTCTTCTGTGGAGTCTGCCGACCTTTGGCTAATAGGTCCTGATGAAAGTCAATGTACCAAGTGTCTCTCCCTGCACCACTCTGAGGACAAAATAAGCCAAGTTTTTTATGGAAGTACAGCAGATATTGACTAATGAAACCAGGCCCGGTGTGGGGATATCTGGTGGGGAAGTATTAATATCTGTCTCCTTCCATAGGAGGTTATTTGTAGCGTAGGAATCTATTTGTAGTTTGCTGAAAGAAATCAATCCAAGTTGTATAGAATCAGAGCTTGGCTTCATGCTAGTGTCTGATTCTTTAGACATGTTTGTACTTTAGAGATATATCTTCAAAAACTCAAGAAAGCCACAAACCTTGCTTTAGAATGAATATATAATCGGAATTTAGCTTATGTTATTTTTCCAATGACATTTCCAATGTTACTGTGAGGTTTTATTGGAACAGGTAAAAGGCAAGACTCATGTCAGGATTGGGTTGTAGTAGCTGCAGCCCAGTGAAATCAGAATCTGAGTTAGCACATTTATTTTCAGCCGGTTTTACAAGGAAGCCGATTTAATGTGGATTTAGCAAGATTTACAGCTGCTAAGCTCCAAAAGAAGACTCATAAAAAAAGTTTTGTTGGACACGAAATACACGAAAAGAGAGATGTATATTTTGGACATGCCAAAATAGGGAATAATGGGAATCGCATTGCAATATATAAATGTATCTCACTTATTATATGGCTATCAAATAACAATACATGCACATGTAAAATGTGCTATCTTTTAGATTAGTTTAGAAAACAACTGTTCTAGCTTGCTAACATTTTTATGTAATGTAAACATGTCTTCATCTGTTTTAAAGTCACGATAAAAAAGAATTAGCGAAAGATTGTTTTCTATTGTACTGTGACATACTGTACATCAGAGTGAAATTGATTATTGTTTGGATATTGAGATTTGGGTGTTGCACCCAAAAATGAACGCAAACTTGAAGGAATAAGCGGATTAAATGATTGGACAAATCCTGCATACTTCACCAGAGAGAAGTCTGTCGTTTTCTCCAGAAGATCATGTTATGACACCTTGATTAAAAATTATGAAGCCCAAAAAAAATAAAAATAAACATGCATGGATGAATCGTGCATTTACAAAATAGATGTAGGGGAATTTCATGCTGACTTTAAGTTCTTTCATCCAGATCTTTGTAGCTCTTAACAGTTTGTTGTTGTTCTAAGCAATGCTTTCTTTTGTTGATTTAATTGGGGGACTGAGGATTATTGTTTTATTACAGTCGGCAGTCATAGTAACTGTTTTGTGTCACAAGATGGGGCCAATTAGCTTTTCCAACCTGCGCTGTTAGGAAGAGAGAAAGGATACGGAGTGATATGAGATAGATTTAAGTAGCCACTGGTATGTTGCCATGGTCAACAGTGAAAATTCCAGTTTAGCTGTCATTATACAGAAATATCTGACCACAGAATGCCACAAACAATCAGAATCAAGCGTTCAGAGAAATTTTATCCAACAGAAAAGGATTTTATTTAAAGGGATAGTTCACCCAAAAACGAAAATAGCCCATGATTTACTCTGACCTCAAGTCATCCTTGGTGTATATGACATTCTTCTTTCAGACGAATACAATCGGAGTTATATTTAAAAAAATGTCCTGGCTCTTCCAAGCTTTATAATGGCAGTGAATGGCCATATTTTTTTTTATGTCCATCAAAGTCCATCCATCCATGATAAAAGTGCTCCACATGGTTCCGGGGGGTTAATAAAGGCCTTCTGAAGCGAAGCGATGCGTTTGTGTAAGAAAAATATCCATATTTAAAACTTTATCGACTAAAATAACCGTACACAAGTCGACTTACGCCAAAAGAGTAACACTTGACGCCATGCATGACGTAGGATGTAGCAGTAGTTTAACTTTGACACCTCTCGTGGTTCAAACAAACAGGGTACGTCATTACGTTGTGCGTCAAGGTCAAGTGTTACTCTTTCGCCGTAAATCGATGCGTACGTGTTTATGTGCCGGACTGCCATTATAAAGCTTGGAAGAGCCAGGACATTTTTTAATATAACTCCAATTGTATTCGTCTGAAAGAAGAATGTCAAATACACATAGGATGGCTTGAGGGTGAGTAAATCATGGGGTAATTTTTGGGTGAACTATCCCTTTAATGTACACTGTATCTAAAGTGCTCATTCAAGCTATCACATCTTTCCTGACTGCTTCATTATGCCTTCTGTTCCCTCAGAGGGCACAATTGCTGGAAACACCATCTGACCAACTGCAGGTGTTCAGGACTGTCCATTTGCATCTTAGCAGGGTTAGGTGCCGCCCCACCTGCCCTGAACAATTGCACTGTGATGCCCAAATAATCATGCAGAGTTAATGAACAACGTTACCTGGAACCTAACAACATCTCCACTGGTAACCGATTCAGTGCACTGCTTTGTCGCCTGATCAAACACAAACTGGCCGTTTGTGTCTGATCAGGCAACAAAGCAGGGCACATTACATGTTTGTACACTGTAATGAGACTGTGGTTTTGAATTTTAAGACGCTTTAAAGAGTGCAAGCCTCGTACTTGATGTTTTACTGGTAAATCATGTGGCTTAGAATAGTGCTTGTAACAATAAGTGTGCTCCGGGTCATGTTCGGATCTGCCCTTTTCTGTTCTCTATGGTGACATAAACTGAAAATGACACACACTGCTCTGGGAAGGTGAGGGAGAAAGTGGCCAGGGTACACACACACATACACACACACACACACACACACACACACACGTCAACACAAACACAAGTCCATATGCTCATTCTCTGTGAAACTGCTAGATGCACACTGCTGACTGTTTGATTTCCCCTGGTAGATAGAACACTTTGTTCTGAGTTTTGAACCAAATTCCTAATTACTTCATTAAAAGCATGATGTGAAGTCAGTAATACACTTTTACCAAATACACCTAAGACACTAATTTCTGAAGAATTATAGCACTGGTGCAAGACATAAAATGATTTAATGCTTATACTTTTTCACAAACCACTTTTAGCAAGAAATGCATGCCACCTTGTGTAAGTCCCTCGGTTGTCAATAATGTTATCCCTTAAACTCATCTTTGATCTCCAAAATGACATATTTCAATTATTAATAAATGTCTCATTCCTTAAAATAGCTTGAATGTAACGTTCTACACTCTTGCTTCATTTAGTATATTTTACAACTTAACGATTGTAAATGTTACACGATGGCAAGTGGAAATACTGGTTTAATTCAGCCATATATGTTTGAACTAGAAACAGATTCAGAAGGAGAAGAGTGAATTATACAGGGTTGTCTACAAAGTCGATGTATTTGAATGGTTATGCTTGAGAACGTTATCAAACAGCTAATAATGTGTTGCACATCAATAATGTTACACAAATCATGTTCACATTCGCCATCTCAGTCTACTTTCTAGAACTCAGTATCCTTAGAAACGCTTTGAACAACTTAGAACATCAGTGGAGAAAGACATATAGTTCATCATAACATTGTAATATACATCATATACTTAATTCACCTGCTATATTGATTCACCCGCTATATTTTCAACAGAAATATATACCGGGATAACCTGTCTTCTCTTGAGACTCCCCTGCTTCAGAGCACAGTAATAATGATATGCTAAAGACCTACCACATGTCGAAGGTATCCGTCTGTCCATATACTACACACTTTAGCACTTAAATCTAACCAACCATGGGCTGACCACCCATGAGACCAGCACTTTTGATTCTAAACTATCAAGTCTTCCTCTCTGTGAATCTGGTACTGGCTCTGTTGTGAGCCGGGAAAGGTCAAAGCATCCTCCTTTCAGACCTCCCCCAAGTATACTGCTGTAATCTCTGTCCTTGTGCCAAACCTCCCACTGGCCTCCAGTCTGTCCCCACAACACACACACATCTTATCCTCTGTCAGGCCCCTCGTCTGTCCCTTTCCTTCTGTTTCATCTCAATTCTTTCCACCTTTCTATCATATTCAGTTTGCCCTTTATTAATTTCACACTTTAAACTAATCCTAACGGCCCCTCAAATTACAATGGAGCGTGACTGGCCGCATTGGACCAAATCAAGTTGATTATTTATTCCCTGGGCGGTGCTTGAGAAATGGCCCTCTAGTTTTTTTCCTCATGCTCGTCAATTATTTTTCTTTGTCCCTCCTTGGCTGATGTTAGGAGCTTTATCATCTTTATCATCACAAGCAAATCCTTTGTAGTAAAATCTAACTAAAATCATCATCTTGTAGTTGATTGTAGTTGATTTACAGATTGTCTAGCAGGTGAGAATTAATTACCAGTAGGTGTGGTAATATTGAGATTACCACAGACTGGAACAAGCCTATGGACTTATATATTTGCACAATTTAAAACACAGTATTGCATTAAACAATTAGTTGTGAAAATAGTCATTAAATCCCGAGTTAAACTTTAAAACACTGTGCAGTCTTCACTGTATGAATTAAATATACACTGATTCTTATTAAAACTACTAAAGTTAAGTCAAGATCAGTGAGTGATTTTGTCTTTGTCTTTTGTTTATTATTGACACAAAAAGCAGCAGGTATTTGCATTAGGCTAAATATCACTAAATATATGGTTCTAATATAATGACACGCATACGATTTCTTTTCCAACCGTTTATTCGCTTAAGATATAACAGACATTTTGACCTATTTTGGTGTATATTTGACTGTTTAGGCGTGCGCCTGAAACCCCAAGTATACTTTGCTCGTCGGTGTTCCACTCCGTCCTGCACCGCGCACACAGAAAGCACTCGAGGATCAGTCTCTTTCTCAGTTTAATGCCCTTTTAATAATCCTTTTTAAAATAAAGCATGCCACACAGTAGACTGCATTTTATGACAGGATTTTTACTGATTTGTACGTTAAGTTCAGGCTTTTAAGGAGGGGCGAAAATACACCGCTTTAAAGGAAAGCAACGGCATTCGCCACAATGATCAGTTGATCTTGATTATCACGTTTTCATAATCGTTGGAAGCCAAAATAGAAACGAAACTAAAATTTTATTAATTTGAATAGTTTTTCAAATCCGTCACCACACATGAAAGACACATGATAGAGACGCATGATATAACAGCACAGCCATCAAGTAGGCAGTCATTGCTCTATTTTAACAATATTACGAGGACATAAAAGATCATAATCTCTATGATTCGCTTGAAAAGTAAATTATGGACGTCATCAAGATCAATCACGATATAAAATCGTCAGATCGCCCACCCCTAATTAGTAATACCGGGTAGAGGAAATGGTTTTCACTCTTCTATTCACCGACCAACCAATGCATATTTCTCTCAAAATGGAAAGCACCTGCCAAAATAATAAGCTCCAATCACAAATATAAAAGTGTTGGCCAGAATAAGTTGCAAAGTGGACCAGAAGCTGTCGATGTTCAAAAGTCTACTCGAGAATAAGAGTGGGCTATCTTGGTCCAAAACCTGTTTCAAAACCTGCTTGACCACCACAGGCTATATAATCCAGTGTTTCCAGAATATATCAGTTGTTTTGTGACGGTTTTATGTATTTCTTCAAAAGTTAATAGAACGGCAGCAAATTCAGTGCAGTCATTCCAAACCAACTCTAAAAACTCTAACATTTCCAGGCTTCGACTTGTCATTAGACATGTAAGTGGCACAAAGTTATTTATATTTAGGTGTGTCTGCACTCCTGTATTTCGTCGTCGTGCCGGAGCTGTTTTTCTGGGTCAGAGAGAGACTGTGAAAGTGAGAGACGCACGCAGGCAGATCTTACAGGATGCATCTCCTTCACAGAGGGGAAGCGGGCTTATTCAGTTGGCACCTCTTCCTCCTCCTCCTCCTCCTCTTCCTCCTCCTCTTCCTCTCTGGCTAAATATAAATGTGACTGGCTGTCAGCAGGGGCTGTGGCTGTCGCTGTTTGTGGAGATGTTGGTCGACCTTGGGGAGCTACCAGTTCAAATAGCTTACTAAAACAGTATAGGGCATGGGTAGTGCTGGTAATGAGAGAGATGGACAAAAAAAAAAAACGAGACCATGTGCTGCATAATACAATGTGATTTTTCTTGCTTTCTCCTGTCACTCACAGGTGCATAATTGCTGTGGGCTTTGAATAATGCAGACAGAAGCTTGTAGGTAACATTGCGACTTTAGAAAGAGTTATGATGTTCTGTATTGTTATAGACTGTCTCCATTGTCTTGCTTTTAATGTTAAGCATTTTATTTGATTTTTATAAGCATTTTTATAATGTTTTTGGTTTGGTTTGGTTTCACATTTACAGCTGCAATTCTGTTTTAAAAAATTGTAGTAAATGTTTCCTAAAAATAGTAATTGTTACACTTTATATATATATTTTTTTAACTTTTAATAAGTAAAATAAAAAAAGTATTATTGTATGAGTTTCTTCTGTTGAAACCAAAAGATATTTTAAAGAACGTTGGCATCCAGGAAGTTGACGCTAACCATTAACTTCCATAGCATTTTTTTTTTTTCCTACTGTGGAAGTCAGTGGCTACCATCAACTGTTTGATTACCAACATTCTTTAAAATATCTTCTTTTGTTTCCATTAGAAGAATGAAACTCATACATGTTTAGAACAACTTGAGGATGAGTAAGTGATGACAAACTTTTCATTTTTGGGGAAACTCTACCTTTAAGCCCATGCTATGTGAGCAACACTTGTCGGAAAAAGCATACAACTTAACAGCAGTATCTAATGAAAAGAAGAACTGACAACATTAGAGACCACCCCTCACCCCTTATTTTCACCAGCCTTGCAGTGTCGTTTGAGGACAGAGTCCCTGTCTTTCCTAGATGATCAGATGGAGCAGACGTAGAATACTGAAGCCTCATCTGGGTGCGGAGGCTGGCGGCTGTGCTGCAGCCTGGGGTCTTCGCTTTGTCACCCTTATCAATCATTCTAGCTCCTCTGCCGATGCCTCACTGGTCATTGTTTTAACCTTGAGCATTTTTTTCCATATTGTCTTCATCGCTGCTATCAATCACACACACTGCACTTTCTCACTTTCTTGACTTATTCAGGCAAACAAAACAAGAAATTCCTCTTTTGATTTTTTTTTTTCTTTTTCTGCCCTTTACCCTCTAGTTGTCATGTCATTACATACTTTAAATAATTTATGTGTTTGAGCATTTGGCCACCGCTGCTCAAATTGGGCTCCAGTTGAGAGGGAGGTGGCGTACTAAAACACACTGTGTTTAAAGCACTTTAGTTTGTAGTTATTGTTCCAAATTTGAGGAAACGACTTTCAAGAGCTCTGTGAAGAGCACTGCGGTGGAGGTGGGTGGCTGCAAACGTCATGGTGCAACATTTCTTCGTTTTGTTCCTGCCCTCTGCTGTGCCTGGGTTACATTCTGTCCCAGTGAAAAAAGACAGATCCCCAAAGGGGACGTAAAGGTCAGAGGAAGATGAACCCAGCAGCGGTGACCCTCTGTCACTCCCTATTTTCCTGAGAAGTGCAGCAGAAGCAGCAGTGGGCAGCATTAGCGCTTAAAGATGGAAACCCTCAGGATAGCACTTCAATGAGGTATTGATCTCAAGACTTGATGAAAACAAAATTTTCCATTTATACTGAAAAATTACAAAGGAGATTTCAGCTACAAAAAAAAACATTTTTGATTAAAAAACAGTGACTCAACCCAAACTGTGACAACTTGCTGACCTTGATATTTCAAGGTTTTTTTTCTTTTCTGATTTACCGGTGCAATCAGTATGAGTATCTTCAGTAATCGACCGTTTGTTTGTCTACAGCTGCAAAACCTTGCCCTGGATTAAATGAGAACATCAAGCAGTGGCCAATCAGATAGCATGATGGTAATGATGCAAGATAACAGACTTTCAAGGCTGCAAACCCTTCACCATTTAGGCTTGATGAGGCAATCATGACTTCTTATTGACCTTACTATTGAGTGATCGTCTCAAGGGGCAAACTGTCAGACAGTGGTCTCCGGGCTTTTTTATGGAGCATTTGCCATTTGGACTGCTATTAGCTGAAAACGCCTCAAAAGAACACTTCAATTGACCATTCAGGTTAAGACTCAAACTGAAGCTCAATGAAACTCATTTTAAAATGAATTGGGGTGCGAGACTGGGTAACTGCTCATGAAATAGTGATGTTTTTCATGAATAATTAATAAAGAGGTTTATCTGGGGTTTATTTAACGCCTTGCTGAGCAGTTGAGCTTGAGGTACAGGAACTCAATACACTTTGCAGTTGCTTTGTTTTCTGAGCACTACAGACTTCAAATCCAATTGGTGTGCTGCGTCAATCAAACAGTGGAGAAGAACGCGAAAATACTTTGTAACTTCTGAATGCAGTATATTGTTTTTAATATCTCTCTGCTCTCTTTTGTTTTATAACTGTGTGTGTGTGTGTGTGTGTGTGTTTATGTGACGTTATTATAGCATAAATCGTAATTTGTAGCATTCCAACATTGTTAGGTGCAAAAAACTGAATTACACTGTATATGATGCATTCATCTTCCAATTTCATATGTGCCATTACAAATTTATCTATCCGTGTTTGCACTCATTTTTGGTATACTTCATTTTGGAGAAAGAAAATTACAGGCTGCAGAGATAAAATGTGTATGTAAACAATAAGTTCTTTTGAATAATTTATTTTCTCATTTTATATATATATAAAATGAGAAAATAAATTATTCAAAAGAGCTTATTGTTTACATACACATTTTATCATAGATAGATAGATAGATAGATAGATAGATAGATAGATATAGATTCAGTAATTTGATTGAAGATAAGTCTCTGTTTTGTCTGGATCTGTCTAACTTTCATATTGAAAGGAACGCCTGCTGTGCTGTCTTGTTTCAGAACCTTTCTGTGTCAGTGGATACATATACACACACTTTAACACACACATATTCCCATCACAGGAGTGAGCCATACTGACATGGAAGGCACAGACTAGTTTACACAACACAAAGAGGTTTACATAACCAACATCCCCGCTGTGACTAGAGAACCAATCCATGTGAAAGTGAAATTGAGAGAGCCTTAATGTGCAGTGGACAAGATACTGACTGCGCAATATTCACACAATCCAAATGTCATAATGAAATCAGTCTTCTAGACATCCAGAGATGGTGCTGCCTACGGAGTGTGAAATTCTCTAGCAGCTGGGAAACCGATCTAATCACACAAACATATTTGATACCTTCCGCTCAAAAGATTAGACATAACTTTACAGTATAAAACCTGCGTCGGCTCCCGGACAGTGATAAAAATATCGAAATGCCTTCCATTTATGGCTGATTACATTTTCATTAGGCTGTAATGAGCAATCAGTATGTGATTTTCCTGAAGAGGGCTCCATCGCACAACACTAATTACAGCATCTAAACTCCAGACGTGCAAATAGGATACGATTGGTTCAGACTCACTTGGATTTGCCTGAGCTCAAAAACCCAGGATCTTTTGTTTACCAAGCATTTATAATGAATGTAATGTGGCATTCGGAAATTACAGCGTTCATTTTTCCTTTGCCAATAGACATTAAATCCAAATTACAGCTGGAAATTGAGCACCGTCAAATGAAATGATTGTCTGACATTGGTTTCGTGCACAGGATACAGCCAATCAAACTCAGCGGAATCACATGATTGTATATTGTATAAATCATCATCTAATAAGCTGACATGCTTTGTCACTTTTGATCAGTAACGTGTCACTTTTGTTAAATTTAATGTATCCTTGCTGAATAATAGTATTAACTGACCTCTTAAAAGTACTTTTAACTCAGAAGTACTGACCCCAAATGTCTGGACGGGATATAAAGTTGCTAAGTGTTCATTCATAATAGTAGTATCTGTACTGCCTTGTTTTATTGCAGTCATTTTTACTAATATATTACCAAAACACTTAAACATTTTAACAAAACACCCAAGTGCATTACAGTAATGAGAATGTAGTGAGGAAAACGTTGTCATTAAAATGTCACAATCCAAAAATAATGGTCCGAATGGTCATATCTTTTTTTTTTGGTATGATTTTGGTATGAAATATGACCTAGATATGTTTTAATGAGACTCTTAAAGAGCATTGGTCTTTAATAGTCCATTTTCATTTGATCTCAAACTACTTCTTTTTTACATCAAAAATGGTTGTTAATGGTTTTTAATGGTTTAATGACAATATGAGCATCTTAAAGTATATACGTTATTATGGTATTATGTGCATGTTATTTCATTCATTCTTTCAGACCAGACAGTTTCAATCAGTTTTAAACAATATGTAACAGTGTTCCTGCTCTGGCTCTTTCCACCAAGGGGTCCTTGGTTTTAGTAGGAATAGACGAATGTCCCAGTAATCAGAGTACTGAAATAAACAGCTTGCTTTTGTTCCTGTGATTCATTGAAACGTGATCCCTTTTGAATCGGTTAAACACAAGCTTATTTACAGCAGATCTGAGGAAGCCAGTTAAATGCAGCGCCTTCGCTTTATTACGTAGAAACGAGGTCTGACCGGGAGCACTCCATTACCCGAGGTATCTTTGTAAACATACTGCCAACCCCCAGCTGGGACGCAGCAAGCACTTCCATTAAAACCACTATCTCATGAAAGCAGTGATGGTAGGGACCTGGGGACGAAGAATGGAGATCTACTTCCTCTTCTCCTCAAACATCACTTGTTTTTGGGGTCTCAAAAGGCAGGAAACGCATATCCTCGCCTCCTTTTGCTTGTTTGCTCCACTCTCTGGAGAAATTCTGTCTGAACGGCCAAGGATGACGATAACAAATGCTCTTGCTGAGGCAAAACAATATAATGTGTTCTGGGTATTTATCTCATTAGTCAACTCACACAAGAGCGACTACAAGCCCAAATGAAATGGCCAAACGGCAGGCAACGCTGTGATATTGAGTTAGCATGCTAATGCTAATTCCTTCATGATGTCTGCGCTGGTGAGAACTGTAGTGTGAGCGGCGTAAGTGCTGGAGGGTAATGAGGAGATAATTATCTGTGGGCCCCATGGGACCCCTGCAATACAGACCCTGCTGAGGACCGTCTGCGTTATGAAAAGCATCCGTGTGCTAAGGTCAACCTGGTGCAATGAGTGTATACATGCCCTTTAAGGTGTTCATGTTTCACTGAACACCTCAGCTAATTCACTAAAGTGAAAAAAATCAGCACTTAAAAGAGTATTACCTGACATTTACACATTACACATACTTACAATATTGCAAATACATTTCTTTGACCTCAAAGGTGGGCTACATAAACATGCCATTATCTAGTCATAAGCAACAATAATGTTTAGTTTCAGTGATGTAAACCACTGAAGATAGTTCAGCTGAAGAATGAAGAAATCCATTGAAGAGTCATTTGAAATTCAGTTGTTATGAGAGACTGGGGCTAGTTGACACATGGCATATGTAATTGTAAGAAGTCCAATGAAAAAAAGGCTAGTTTTCTCCAGCAGGGGTTTTGTACGTGTACAATTTATTAATTTAACTTTTACTAAAATATACAATTAATTCATGATAACTGTTAAATAAATTAACATCAGTTCATTTTAGGGATGGAACAACGCATACGTTTTTTGTTCATCCCTTGTCATGTTTCATACAAAACAAAACTCTACAGCAGATGCTAATGGCTAGTATGGCAGCAGTGCTTTGTGTTCATACAGTGTTTTGTTGTTTACAAGCGTGACAAATCCATTTTCATTTAAAGTCCTTGTTGGCTTGTATTAAGTGTGTGTGTGTGTGTGTCTGTGTGTGTTTTATAATTATTTACCTTTTAACTTTTCCTGAAGAGTGTTAAACAGGCTTTTAATGGCAAGTTCCAATTGTTCAACTTAGCCCAACTGTAAAGATGGCCCACAATGTGTGTGTTTTGAGCCAGAACTCTGTTTAGGCCCGAGCACCGATGGTGTGAGGACCCTATTGGAATTGCTCCATTTATTATTTGTTTTATGATCATAATATAAGGCCTACATGCACATGTTAGGCCTTGCAAACTAATAGTTAGATTTTTTGACATTTACAAGCAGACATTTGACATTTTGACATTTTGCCATATACTATATACCATAATTTTACAGCAGAGTTTCATGTTCAATTATAATAACTATATAATTTCCAGCTATTCCATCTACTAGCAAAATTAACCTCCTGATAAACCAATAGATACTTTTACATGTGTGATTTTTTTTAAATGATAATTTATTCATTTGAAAACAAATATTACATTGTAAATAAAACTACATTTTAAGTCATACATTTCAAATTATACATATGCTTATTACATAATACATTTCATAATTTTACATTTATAATTTTTTTGAGTTGAGACCCATTACAAATTTTTACTATTGGCCCCCACCAGGAAAGCAGAAAGAAATCCTTACTGTTCATGTAACCCTGTTTATATAGTGTGCCTCATTTGATCTATGCATTTTGTACCCAAGACATGGCCATATAGAAACTGATTTTCAGAAGTAAATCTACCCTGAGAAACATTCACTTGAGTGAAAAGTAATCCGTCTCCTCTACAAATGGACTAATTTCATATTGTTTGACGACACAATGTTTTGTGGGGGACGAGACGTCTGCAAATAATAAGAAATTAGTCCAACTGCAATGACGAAATTTCTCATTCTGAACATAGGTGTCTTATTATTGGAGAATAAAAGAAAAGCTAAGTTTTTGAAGCCATTAACTTCACCCAAGGCTTCAAATTGTTCCACCTCACATTTGCACCACATGATATTGTAGATTTGATTACAGGCAAATGGGGGTTGGAGGGAAAATCATTATTTCTTTTCTCGACATCCAAAAGGCAGCTTTTTTTGATGGCTGCCCAAGTGGTCTCCTAAAACATAGCCATGTTGTACTTCTGAATAGGCGCTTGATTAAAATGTCAAACGTAATAGCCAGGAATGAGAGACAACACTTGTATAAGTGGGTGATCATTAGACCACCTTTAAGGGCTTGATTGCCTTTTTATTGTAAGGAAATAGGAAATTAAGCTGTGCGCCCAGATACATGCAGTTCAGTGTTACTGTAGATACCCTAATCAGCCAGAAACACAATTTGAGATGTATTTTACTGAAAATGATCACAGATTTCTCCTTGTAATGAAATTGGCTTTGCATTTCTAAACCTTTGATTAGAACCCAGGCTCTGCGAAAGGAAATTGAGAAAAGCTTTGTAATATTTTCAGGTGGCTGCAGATTAGGTTTCACACAGTATACCACAAGATGAAGGTGAAAGGTCTTTCTCTGAGTGGCTGTAACTTATCTTCTAAAGAACAGTGTGGACCATATCAGTGCCATAGTATTATTAGGGCTGCCCCCTAATAGTCAACTAAACGTTAGGAAAGTCCCTTTAAGACAAGTAATTTCATTCGACGGCCATCTTTGAAAAGCCTCTCTGGCATGCAAGTGCAGCTTCCATCTTTTTGAATGGGGAAACATCAAATTCTCCAAAACTGTTTGCCAAGCTTACGATTAAATTTCATATTTAAAAAATAATTTGAAACATGTTATTAGCTACTTAAAATAGCTGATCGCTCTAACGTTAACCTAGATAAATGTGCGCTATTATAAGCTGCATATCCAGGTGTTTGTAATACCTCATTCAAAACTGTAAAGGGTCTACTTTTATTTGTGTAAAATCGCAATAACAACAGTTGTGCTTTTGTAAAATAAAGAAAACAAACATGATGCACTTTTTGCCGTCTCGGTCTCCCTGAACTGCAGCTCATGTCAAAAATGAACCGAAACTCAGCATAGACTACTTGCCTCATACACATTAGAAATATATCTATGAAATGTCTACTTTTAAACTAACCAATTTGAATCGAAAACAAATACTTTATGATTATGCAATTTGTTAATCGTATGAAAGGTGCATTTCTCTCCAAAGGCGCGTCCTCTATACTGTGTAGATTTGAGTCAGCGTCGTCAATAACATCTTTGCATCTGACACTGACTCAGAAAACACTAGTTTATTAAAAAATAATAAAAATGTCTCCTGGCTTTTTTTTTCTCGACACATTCATAATCATTATTTTTTGCTGGTGCTTTGCGTCAAACTTTATGTGTGCGCTTGTGCGTGGAATGGGCTATGTATTATGCTTATATATATTAAAGGCTCATTATGGTTTAGTATGTAATATCAGATGATAAAACTGTAATACTTTGAATGATTATCATATTTATATGTCATGGTATTTACATGGTTTTCTATGCTACATATTTGATGTTGCTTGTCCAAAAAACAGCATGTTATCGTAGTACCATGTCCCTAAAAATATAAAATAAATAAAAGCATGGCGGTATCATGTTCAAGTTCGTCACATTCTGATCTTTATAAGTCATAGCTGAGATGACTTGTCAGTCAGTCATTGGTGATGATTTTTTTTTTTTTTTTTTTTTTGTCTTGTGTGCATTTTGTGCTTTGCCATGTGAAAATGTTTTCTAAATGTATTCTTTTCAATACAAAGTCCATTATCATCCACTTGTATGAACAATTTGTTGGGATGACAAATTTTGTTTGCAATTCTTATATTTGCACCATGCAGTATTCAACTTCGTAATTACATTTCATCATTTTTGTTAAAAAATGAAAAGGATAATAGTCCATCTCCATCTCTTGCTCTGGAAAGACGTTGTTATCCTACCCACTATTTTGAAGGAAATTGAATATAATCTAATTTCACCTGCAAAGCAAATAACCTCCCTGAAATAAAATTGTAATGGTTATGATTACTTTATTTGCAGTTGGCATTTGGTGAGAATGTCTTCTGTGGTCCTTTCACCTTCAGATGTTGCCTCTGTGTGGACTGTGTTGGGATAAATAAATGTAGATGTTCTTCTTGGTCCTTTGTTGAATCTTGTTTGAGCGATGTTTTCCAGTACCTGACCTCATTCTTCACCTTATGTCTTGGCTGATCAGCCACTCTCTCACCAACAATGGTATGTCCTTCAAAATATCTCATCGTCAAAAGAGTTGTCTTTGTACTTGTATAAGTAATTCCTGTAATGCATAAAGTCTAACAATTGAATCAGTCTACATTAGATGGCTTTACTTTTAATTAAACACTTTTTTGTATGAAGTTTTATATATGTCTACAAAACAAATGTTAAATATTTAATTATAAGTCTGTCAATCAAAGGTTTAATCCAGCATACATGTGAACTCCTTACTGTTTAAAAAGCATCCCAAAATTCACCTCAGGAAGTTGAGAGAGTGTGCAGAGTGTTTTGATTTGTTTAAGATTTAAATCAATCCTTAATTCCCACATTTCCAATCATGCCACTTCATAGTTTTGATGGACAGGAAAAGGAGTGAGGGATGAATAAGAAAGCTCAGATGGAACAAGAGCACAGATAAACACATCTCCACCCAGTCCCTCCTGCCTGCTGGCTCTAATGTAATCCCCCAGACCTCTGGTGCCAGCTGCAGTCCTGAGTCTAGCCAGACCACTGTCACCCAAACCAGATTAACAGCTCTAATCTACAGGGCTTTCAGATGCTGCAGTCGCCATGCTCCTCACTAAACCCACATACGCATTTAACATCCAGCTAATCGTTCGACCCAGGCCAAAGATAGACTTATAAATTAATAAGATTGAGCGCCTAATCCAGTGATGGATGTTTTGATCTGGCTGGTGTAAATCAAATCGCATTTGGTGGAAAATCTTGCGTAAGTGCATGGAGCAGGAAAGTATTTTGGATTCTGAAACTATAGTTGCGGGCTGACGACGACTTGGAATCAACATGAAATTGTTGAAATGATTGTGAATGATTAATCATGCATGGTATCAAAATGTAGTAACTTGCTTTGCCTGTGAAACGACTTTCATTTTCAGCTGACATCAACTGGAAACAACAGTGCAAAAAAGACAACTGTTTGAAAAGAAACAGATGGACAAACATTTTGAAGAGCACAAACAAAGAATCCAATGAGTATTCTCAAATGCTGCAAGAGTGAAGTTTCAAGGGATCTCATTAAAGGGATAGTTCACAGAGAAGTGAAAAATCTGTCAACATTTATGTACCCTCATTCTAAACAGTACCAAATTAGGGTTCTTCAGCTTGTAACGATAGCAGAACCCTTTTTGGAGCTAAATAGATCCCTTTTTATAAGGTTCCATAAAGAACCATGCTTTGAAAGTGCTATATAAAACGCCATATAAAAAATGGTGTTATAAATAACCTTTTCAACATTTATTTTCATTAATATTAGTATATTAGGATCTTTATATTATTAATATCACTGTTATTTTTTTATAAATTATTTATTAAGTGTATTTTTAGCCCTCTATCTGCCTGGTCTTATATCTTGTTGCCTCTATTTGGGTTTTACATAAAAAAACAGCATGTTGTGTCAATTAGATACTTTTTTTTTTTATTGACATGGCATATTGTAGCAAAAATGACAGTGCTCTAACAACAGAGGTTAGCGGAATACATTAATAAAAAACAATTGACATTGAACATGATATAGAGGTAGTGAAGACCAAGTTCCAGTGCAAAATCTTCACAATCCTCTATGATGTCTTTACGTCCTTTATTATGTGTGTATTCTGAGTGGCAGTTTCTCTCTGCAGATGATGAGGTACTCCTGATAAGTGACCGCATCTGAAATAATTTATAATTTAGTTACATTGTGTCTCTTCCATCTGATTATGTAAAAACAATTATGTTCATGAATGCCAAAATTAGGCCTATAATAAATGGACAGAATGAGCCCTTTACCATGTTAAAAGGAAAAAGTGATATAAAGTCATGGTATAGCTTTAATGTTTTGTGACTGGGTATGTTTAGGCATAAAGTCATAATAAAAATAATAAAAAAATCATACAGTATGGATCATAAATTCCATATCTCTGTTACTTACTTTGTGGAGAAGAGAAGATGAGTATCCTTAAAGGTGCCCTAGAATTTGAAATTGAATTTATCTTGGCATAGTTAAATAACAAGAGTTCACTACATGTACATGACATACAGTGAGTCTCAAACACCATTGTTTTCTCCTTCTTATTTAAATCTTGTTTTTGAAAAACACCCCTGAAAAATAGGCGAATCTCCACATAACACCGACTGTGACGGGATCATTAATATGTACGCCTCCAAAAATTTGCATATGCCAGCCCATGTTCAAGGCCAGGCGGAACTGCGCAGCCGAATCATCGTCCGAATCATTTTTCCTCGAGAGACATCATGGCTTGCAAACGAGCGAAGCATGGCAGTTGCTCAGTGTTTGGATGTACAAATGAACACAAAGGTATTTTTTTATTTCCTTCATCCAAGCCTCTGAAGAACCAGTGGGTTATGTGAATGTCTGATGTGTAATTGTTCAAGTTCAGACAGATAATCTTTCTCTCAAAGTCGTTCAATACTGTTTATGCATCAGTAAATCAAGCCAGTGACTAAACGATCAACTTCACGTCGATTCTCTTAGTAGGATGAAAATAATCTTACTTAAACTGTGATTAATATACAGATAGCGATCAAAGAACAATCCCTTTACAGTCGCCCAAGCTGTCAATCACACAATCACACAGCGCGAGTTTATCTGGACACTTGCCAAAACTCGTTATGAAATCAATGACGCTGTTACACTGCACAACGAAGCTCTTACTGTACTTACCTCATGTTTGCATTGGTGAAATCATTAGTGAGAGTGCAGAAACTGCGTTGCAATGATAAGATCTTCATTCACGCGATCAACAGGCTTACACTGAAGTCTTACAGCAGCCAATCACAGCAGTGGGCGTTTACACTGAAGTCTCACAGCAGACACGCCCCTTCAAACAGAGTGTTCAAATCAGAGGCTAAAATCAGGCTAGAAAAAATGCCTTTTATTTCTAAATTATAACAAATTTTGATCTAAAAAACATACTAACATTATAAGGGCACCCCAGGAAACATTCTAAAATAATAAAATAATCCATGCAATGGCACCTTTAACTGAACAGAGCTGCTCACACTTACATGTTCTGTTAAACTAAAAAGAGAAAAAGACATGATTGTTAGAAAATGATTGTAACAATTTTTAAAGTTATAATTTATAGACATTTTAAGAAAGAAATCATTTACCTGTTGAGAGTATGTTTACAGTCTGTATAGTAACTGTGGTTGTAGCTGAGTTCCAGATAATCAGTAGCCTAATGAGGAAGCTACAGATTTGAAAAACAAAAAGGTGGGAATAAAGAACCCTAAACTCTAAGACAAAGAACCATTTCAGCATATAAATGTTTCTTCAGGATGATACGGTACTAAATAGAACTGTTACTATGTGTAAAAGAACCATCTTTTTTTAGAGTGTAGTTTCAAAACTTCATCCTTATGTGAAACACAAAAAGTGAGTCTTGAAAGAATATCTTGTCCGTTCTTTTAAATATAATAAGAGCAAATGACAACTGCATTGTCAAGCTCTAAATTTAGACTGATTCAGCTCTGAAGTTCAACTCTGTGACAAGGTTGCAATGGTTAACAGCACACTGGAGGGGAACTTATCAGTGAAGAATAACTTACATTTTGTCTGTTCCTCACACAATGCTATCTTTCTCCATTTGTGTTATGGTGCGGTCACATTTACTTTTGTTCGACACATTTTTGACAGTGAGACAAAGTCATTTCAGTAGGAATCCATGCAATCTGCAATTTCATGTGACGGTGAAAGATTTCCTCATGCTGATTTCACATCTGCTTCAAGCTGGTCATGTAGATTTGCCACATTGACCAACAGAACGCTGCTTGGTTTTACATGCATCATTACACTATTGGACCTTTTTTGCCAGAAATCATATGGGTTTGAAACAACAGGGTGAATAATGGAAGCATTTTAATTTTGAGTAAATTTTGCTTTTAAAAATGCCACCTAACGGTTTAAACAGTAGGATTTGTGAGTAACTTAAAGCTACCAGCCTCTTGCAAATATCAGACTTATTTTCTGCACCCCCAACACTACCAGCAGGCAATTTCGAACCAATATTGAAGAACAGGTCTGTTCTGAACACTTTATGCCTGTTCGCAATATTCTTAAGAATTTAATTTGGTAAAGGAGAGCTACAAAGCGTATGGCACTCCTCTAGACTACTTGCAACTCTCTGATATCTCTCTGAATTCATGAGCGCACACAGGGTAAAGCACATGCTAAATAGCAGGGTTGGGTGCATATTACAGAAATTTAATTCGCTTCAGCGGGGTGCAGCCTTTCGCATTGAAAGCAACGTGCTTCTCCATTTCAAGCACATTGTAGTTCTTTCACATTGTCTTCTGCTAAGCGTACCTCTTATTCCATTTGCATCTATCAGGCCATCTCTAATATGTCTCACCCTCTCGCTTTAGAGAGAGGCAGTCTGTGCTAGACCAACTGTAAAAATGCATTTCTTTCCATGCTAAAATGATAGGAACTGTGCGGACTACCAAACAGTAACCGATCAAATCACAATGCATAAGGGTTTCATATATTGCAACATAAAATCTAGCAATCACTTCTAGCTGCTCTTAATGTAATCCAGTTTTTGTTTTATCACAAGGTATCTTGTGGTGTTTAACTGGGCACTTGAAGCAAGACAGCCACAGTGAAAATATGAATATTTTCATCCTGTCTTATCCATTTCATTTTCTGTGGAGGAGTTGTTGAGAGTAACACTGTGGAGACTGTATAACAACAATGGGCGAGTACATTATTTAGGATAAAACCACAAAATCCTCTATAAATTGCATATAGATGCCGCATTAGATGCATTTAGGAAGATATATTCGGTTCAATAGCATGTAAAGTAGCTCAGATTGTATTTTTAGTTGAAATAACGATGCAAAAAAATTGTGCCTGCATCCTATTCCTCGCAATACTACACTGAATTAGACATCGGCTTTAATGAGGGTTTCCTAGCAACCGCTGAAGCATCTCTTTTACACAAAGTTAGCTTCTCAAGGCATTTAAAAAATGAGTAGTGCCCAGTGTATTTTTTCTCTCTTCCCTCTTACCTTTTCATCTGCCATCTGTCACCATTCAGAAATAATCATCTCTCGCCATCCAAAAGGCAACTATCACTCTGTAAACACGAGCGCAGTGCATTTTTTAATCATCATTTGCATGTTAACTGTAATCATCCAGTTAGGAATCTATCCAGTTTGCTTCTCATTCATTTTACATATCAAGTCACATGAACACTTATCTAGCTTCAGCTTAAGTGTATTTTATTTAATGTAAAATATTTGCATTGGGTTCAGAAATAGTCTCTTGTGTTGATGTCTTCAATACAGACAGTGTTTCTAATTTTGCATGATCTAAGACAGGGTTCTCGCTTAAATCCACAAAGCCAGGACAACATTTCTGATTTTCCAGTCTTGACTACATTTTAATCAATGTCGCCACATTGATTGATTGATTGATTGATTGATTGATTGATTAAACCCAATGACCCCAATGCTGTATGCATAAAAATAATGGTAATTTAGATTAGGGCTTGTGGATTGAAAAGCCTTCTAACTGTATCGTCGTGGTTCTGTGTTTTTTCTGTTTTCCGTGTCAATAATATTGAGAATGTCATCGCTATTTCATGTTTCGCGTGGCTTGCGGTTCAAACGAGCACCTCTGTTTCGTTCAGCTTTTGGTGCGTTTGCCATTTAATGTTTCTCATACATAACAGAAATGGCAGTGCTTATCGGTGCAACAGTCTGCAGCATGCATGCGCAGCATTATTTGCATAGTGCATAAACGTTATTTTGAATACTTACCGAACTTCTAATTTTATTGAGGAAAATTATATCGTAATAATTATCGTTTTATCACCCAGCCCTAATTAACCCAATACATTTCATTCAAATTATTTTATCACGTGGACAGATGTAGATGCTTCAGCCTTCTTTTCTATCACAAAGTAGGCTGGCTTTTTTTTTTTTTTTTTTTTTTTTAAGTAACTAAAACTGCAATGTTTTATATCTGAGGTCTCTGAGACCCCAAACATGTTTTTCACATTTTTAATAAAGGATATTTGGAATTTGAAGGAAACATCATAAAATAACTTAATATAATATAATATAACATTGTTTTAGTCATTAAAGGGGAATTGATATCTCTAGAGGATAACAAAAATAGTTTTAACCTACTTAGGGCCCTATAAAATCCGTTTAATTTTTTCCCAAATTCCGTTTTATTTTTTCCCAAATTCCGTTTTTTTCCATTTTAATTTTTGCAAATTCCTTTTTTTCCGTTTTAATTTTTGGGAATTCAGGTTTTTTTTTTTTACCCTTTACTGTTATTTTAGTCGTAAAAAGAGTGCTTTTAATGTTAATGATTAAAATGTACACAAATAAAATAGGAATGATCTTAAATTTATTGAGGTAACAAACATCACATTTACTCTTTATACTGTCCAGTAAAATAAATTATATTAGTTTATATAAGTTTAAATAAAAGTGCTCCATTAGCTTTTTATTTCAAGTAAAAAAAATAGGACAAAAAAAAAAAAAAACCTCTAATTTTCAGAGTTATACATAAAGTACTTATAAGAATCATCTTTTCCATACAGTACATTAAAGTGCATCAAAAAAAGGCAAAATACAGCAAGTAGGGCCTACTCCCTGAGTTATGAAATTAAAGTTGACTTTGTCATCATGTAACAGCCAAGTTGAATGCAGCAGAAGTAATGCACGTATGTAGGGACGTGGTGGCCTTAATAGCATTATCATTGTACATCTCCTTGTTCTTCACATGGCTTTTGGATAACAGGTGGTCAGTGCATGTATTTTTGCGCTTCCAGTCAACGGAATGTTGACAAAACACATAAAAGTTCGCCTGACACATAAAAGTCACGTGGGAACTGCTCGGCTCGGTACTGAGGGCTTAGCGTCGAGTTTCTTAACTTTTTCGCCGACGAAAGCAGAGCCGTTGAGAGCCGCTTCGCCATGCTTTCATTGTTTTGAAGGGGGAGCTGAAATGACGGGAGGGGTTGTGTCGCCCATATTTGCTTCCCCCAGTCTATATTTTCCTCAGACATACGTTTTTCTCCCACAAAAAAACAGAATTGTATTCCAAATATGTAAAATTCTGTGTTAACACTAGATTCCGCATTAATTTGCCAATTCCGCGATTCCGTGATCGCAGAAATTATAGGGCCCTACCTACTTTATGATGGTTACACTCAGAATAAATAAAACAAATTTTTCTGTTTAGAATGAGCAACCAAAGTTTTAGTATCTGAATTTAGTGGGTAAAAAAGCCTTTTCACAACTGTTTCACAACTATAATTATACACTTTGCAGTTCTATCCCTTCATTCTGCTCCTCTTATGATAATGTCCATCTGAATGAGATTTCCAAAGAGAGACACAAGGACAGAAATGAACCCAATTGGTCTCAATTGAGTACAGTGCGAGAAGGGCCGCACTCATTGCCGTGCACCTGAAGAAGCCAAATAATGCATTTTGATTGCATGATTAAAGCGGCGGCTGATTCTGAGTGCTGTCATTCTGTCTTAATGGGCTTTCCGAGAGGACTGCGTACAGATTTATATCAATAGGGCATAGAGCTCATCAGGAGGATGGCAGCTATAGTGTTAATGGTACTTCAGGAGACAGAGGCAGTACGGTGGATATCAGGGGTCCTTGGACAAACAGCAGAAGAACTGGAGTTAGTGTTGGGAACCATTTTGTTGATGAGGCTCAAGCAAAGCTCTTACAAGAGCTCGAAAGTAGATTACGCATAGTAGATTAGCGAGTGCCACTAGTTTGGGATTAGGAGCACCGGTTTAACCATATTAGGAGAAGTAAGGATGGATGCTGAAGAGTTAAACTAGACTATGTGGTGCATTTCAGTAAGTAGGTGAAAGTAGGTTATGAGGTAATAAATAATGTGCAAATGCAAATTAGTTTGTATAGCAAACCAGGACACTAGAAGAAAAAGCTATATTACTTTCTGTGCATTTAATCAAAGGAGCAGCAGTGTGTGGGCTTTTCTAGTCACTCTAATACTGTGTTCCTGAACGTTCAACAGTCTTATGAGTTAATCCCCAAGGCTTTTACAATACTGATCTATCCTTCCTAGCCAGGTAGCTAACATATTTCCACACAGATGTTTTCCCTCCTTAATTATAGTTATCTATATTTATTTTCAGCCATTTGGTGACAGCAGTCTGGACTATAAAGTAATGCATGGTTTGTAATTGCAGGCGGGTACTGTGATTTTTCTGTGCTGTGGACTGTGCGCTATCTTCTATGATAGCTACCTGCAGGAAAAACAGCTGTGCTTCTGCTGCTTCACTGCTAGTTTGTCAGCCAGGCTTAGAATGTGCTGATCAATCAAACCAAACCCCACACACCCTATTCCTCAGGTCTTGCAGTCTAAAAAGCAGTGAGATCTGTTGAGACACTCAAGAGGTGGGCAAATTTCAGTTAATAGTTTTCATGGTGGACATTTGGGGACCTACTTAAAGATTACGTTTTTATTCCAACCAGTAGCCTTTAGTTTATGTCACAGCCATGAACCATGTTTTGTGACTTACCTTTGATGATTAGAGGCAGGTGAAATTTAATGGAAGAGACATTTTGAATCTTGAGAAATTTTTTTTTTTTTTTTGGACAACAATTTGGATATGCCTATATGGACAAGCTGATGTCATCAACATGGTGGTCCATTTTCCTGTGGACAGCAGTATACTAACAAAAATTAATCTTGAACCAAGTAGACAAGTAGACCGAAAGCTTTATTACTGTGCCTATTTTTTTTTTTTTAAAGGTAAAAGAGTAATTTCTGTTATTATTTTTTCAAGTCTGTATTGAGCAGAAATGTCACCCTTCACCTTTAATTATTCTTGGTAGTCTTACCGAGGATTCACCCATTATGCTTAAGAAAAAGGCTTCCATTATCTTTAATCTACCTTGAGTAGTTTTGTCCTCCTCTTTTTTTCTGCTGACAAAAGCAACACTGCATGGGTTGGGAAAATAAAAAACAATAATTTAAGAGCCTAACATGTTTCTCACTCCTCTGATCAAGCCAAATCCTCATAGATAAAAGCATCCTGCTGATTTTTCCTTTTCGTTTGGAACTTTCACATTACAACATTATAGTTTTTATATTTACACGTTTACATTACATCAGTTTTGGTAAACTTAATGTCATGTATGATGACGCAAATATTTTTTTAGGTGAACTATCCCTTTAAGACTAGCTAATCTAGTTTAAAAACAAATTGGAGATTTTAGATTAGATACGTATGTGTTGATCTACCAAAATTCAAGAAGCTTTAAATCAACCTAGAAAGTTCCTGCTGGTAAACGATAACGCTTTTTCAGTGTGATTTGCATGTATTCACTGGTGCTGGATTCTGCAGGTAGGCGTCAGAGCCAGGCGTTTTTTTTTGCTGTGAAATGTCACACAATTGATATGTATGACAAAGCGAGCGTTCCAGATGGCATGCCTTGCCATCAGAGCAGACCGCTGGCTTGTTTTTCTCCTTCATCTGTAGCTGCATGATTATCACTGCATTTTGATGATGTGCGAGAGCGATACTGAGTGACAGCTATGGCTCCTCATCCACAACCAGATCAAAACTGACAGCTAGCTTCTGTGGGACGGTCCCTTCCTCCTCCATGTATCTGAGGACACACAGCCTGGGAAAAAAGGAGGAAGGGCGACACAGAAAAAGTGTCTGCATTTAATTATGCCACCGGCTTCAATAGACTGTAAACTCGAATTGATGTGTTGAATTTAATCTCCGCCAAAGCGTCCGTGCCTCACTGTGGTATTTAATAAACGTGACTTTTCATGTTAGCCCCTTTCAGATTTCTCCTTGCCTGGCAAACAAACAAAAGGGCGTTTAAAAGGGCTGAATTAATTGTGCTGTTTTTGTACTGACCAACCATTTTAATTGCAGAAAGATGTTTATATTAGTGCTGTCAATATAGTTTTAATATATTTTTATATTATAATAATTTCACAGTGAATCTCCAAATTAATGTAGAAACAACATAAATGCAGTATATTTAAAATATTTGTTTAATGGCATTTATGAAAGAAGGCCAGTTTCACTGATACCAATACTGCTACTGCTTTTTCTAAATTTTGGCCATTTCCTTTCCAATTATTCACATAAAATAATAAATAATGAATTGTATAATTTAATAATAAGATTTATATATTGTCAGTTTCCTTTTCATGCTGAAACAGTTTAGTTGCACTGTTGCAGTACTAATCTGTATTTAGTGAGCAGGCTGTTCATTTACATGTTTATTCAGAAGCCATCTTGCATGTTCCCTCACACACAAACTACGATTGCATATCTTTCCATGTGAAATACCTCACACTTGATTCATACTGCCAATTTTTCATGTTCTTCATTTTGGTCAGTCAACACTCTGAACAAATTTCCAAGTGCTTGGCGATGTTAAAATCGTACAACCATGTTATTAGTGTCAGACATTGTAGTCTAATCAAACTTTGCTTCGTCAGGGACACCAATATCCCAACAAATTCTCAGGTTGAATGGTCCCAAGCTCAAGCATCATAATTGGATGTAAACTTTCAGGCTGCCGGTGTGAACAAACTGCAAGATGAAATTCAGAAGATGAGGCCTGAGATTTCCATATTAATAAAAGTCACACAGGCTGTTTTTTTATGTTTTCATCTGAGCACCGGATATTATGCCAGTGTTCCTGCTGCCAACCGCTCCAGCAATCCATTGTTCAGCCCATTACTTCTATTTCCACTTTTATTGAATAGATTGTGATCACATCTTATTTAGGAATGCATTTAGGGTTTGCTCATTTACCGTCTGTTTGTGTTGCATAACATGCAAGGCAGTGGAGCTTTTAATGGAAATGAGGCTGGCTATCTCCACAAAGCGGGTTGCTTGAGAGATGGGAGATTATGTTGGCCTCCATTTTGTTTTTAGGTAGACTATCCTGAATATAAAATACAAGATGTGGGCACTAAGTACCTGCATAATTAACTCATTCAACTAATATATTTCAATGGATGATTCATTTGCCGTCCTTGTTCCAGTTTAGAGCACAGCTTTCTTTGTAAGATGCATGTTAATATAAGCAATTTTATCCAAGAAGCTGCGCGCTTTGAGCATCTCAATGTCCTCTCAATTGCACGGCCCCTTGTTGTGCTTTCTTTAACCAAATGAAGTCAGACCAGTCAGGTCTCTCACTGTGGCTCTGTCTCCTCCCAGCCTGTGCCACTTTGAAGTCTGGAGTAATTAGCCGCTGCCTGTGAAGTAGCATCGCTAACTGTGATGTGCAAACACCATTTTCACTGATAATGATCTAGGAAATGTTCCAGCACATTTGTTATCAAATGCATTGAAACTCATGACCAGAGTCTTTGCGAAAAGGTATTCCAACTAGCCTCAGAAAGTCACTGTAGTGAATTCCACTTTGACGGTTTAATACGGTACTTTTATTCAGCAAGGACGCATTAAACTGATCAAAGGTTACAGTAAAGATTTGTGAATTGTTCAGAATTCTACATTTTTCTATTTCAAATAAATACTTATGAATGAATGAATGAATGAATGAATTGTATTCATCAAATAATCCTGAAAAAAAAAAGTTTCTACAAAATATATTAAGCGGCGAAAATGTTTCCAACATTGATATTAATAAATGTTTCTTGAGCAGCAAATCAGCATATTAGTATGATTTCTGAAGGATCATGTGACACTGAAGACTGCAGTAATGATGCTGAAAATTCAGCTTTGCCATCACAGGAATAAATTACATTTTAAAATATATTAAAACAGTTATTGTTAAATTTCAACCAATGACAAGACACATAGCAAAACCCAAAACGTGACAGGTTTGCTGATTATTTGGTTGCCTTTGTAGGTTGGCGGTTTATGGCAGAGGAAATGTGGTTGAAGTCTAGCAGAAATCGCTTACAATTCCTTAAAATCTAAATTGCTTGGCGCTAAACACTCACCTCTACATTTCTTCTTTGCTCACTGCCAGTAAGTCATTCACAAAGGTCATAGTCCGATTGATTTCTGAGAGGTGGGTGGCAACATGCCAGATTAAACAGAACATTTCCATTTTCACTTCTTTTTTCGCTGTGTTATGTAGGGTTCTTTTTTTTGGAACTTTGGACTTCATCTTGAAGGGTCAATTGATGACTGTCCTTTAAATATTTAACTGTACAGTCCTACAGCAATGTTCTCTAAGAAGATTCAAGACAATCACAATCTCGACTCCAGCACTATTGAAACAATTAACTTTTTGATATTTACTGATCGTTTATCATTAGGTTAAATATGGCTTTTGATGTCTAATAAAGAAAGGTCATGTTTACTTTCTCAAGAAACCTTGGATCATTAATCAGGGTCCCCAATTGAGCCCTTTTCAACTATCTAGAAATAAGGCCTTAATTATTAGAGCACACAAGGCAGGACATCTCAGTTGAACAGTCCTTGGCTTTCTGGCTCATCTCAGTGCTTAATGAGAGCCACGAATAGACATAGACCATTTGTATTCTAGTGATTGTCCGAATGAAATGATCTCCTCTAGTCATATCCCAGTTCAATAAAACATAAAGCATGTTAAAAAAAATCCAGCCTCACTGGTAGAAGTAAAATCATAGGTATGGTCATTTATAAAGAGCTTCAGAGAAGCCAAGGATCCTTCTCTGACATTTAATTAGGATCATGAAAGGTGGAACAGCATTTTGAGAGGGGTATGTGAAGGTTGTGTACTGTACTTTATATAGCTCAAATGAAAGCTCTAAATGCAAGAGACTACAGTAACCCACATCACTGACAGTACTAGATCATTTCAGAGCCATGTCCAAAAACAGCGCAGGTAACTAGCAAAAAAGTTTTGAGACAGCTTGCTAGTTGTATGTTCACTGGTTTGTTCACTTCAATAAGGGTGAATCTCACAAACCTGTTAAGAACTTGAGTCATATCTAAAAAGATAATGAAGTCTATTCTAAGACCATTGTAATTAATTGAGACTTGATTCTTGTTGTTGTAATGTAAAATAAGTGCATGCATAAAAAAATCTTGTAAACTGTAAGTGTGAGTTCAATATCTCACGTTTGTGAGCTGATATCTCACAATTGACACTTGTAATTGATTTATATCTTTGTCTCACAATTGGGATTTTTATCTTGCATTGCAATTTGGATATTTTTTATTCTAAAATGTGTCTCACAGTCTCACAGTAATTCTAAAATGGAAATGCTCAGATATAGAGTTACCATTTACAGTGCTATGCATAAGTTTAGACACCCATGCTAAAGTTGACTAAAAAGAGGAATAAAAAATCATCTTTTGGACATTGAACTTAATGCCTTAAAGGTAAGGGGAGGATTTTCTTTTTCCGGGTGGATCATCAAGACTATTGGTCCTCCTAAGTGTCAATCATTCTGGTGATATGTTTACGTAAGGCCGTCGTACGTGCTCGTGCACACGATTCACACGATGACGTGCGCTCAAAACACAGGTTGGGCTTCCCACTGATGCCTCAGTCGCGAAGTTTCTACTTGACAGGTAAAGTTTGGCATGCTATTTGGAGAAATCCATTTAAAATCACTGCTAGTAAAAGTTAATGTAAGCTATGATTAGCTTGTGCATACGTTTAATAGGCGTTCCCTCTCGGGAGCAGGTAGAGTGTTGCGCATGTGCATTTTTTCAAAAAGTGGAGAGGGCGGTTCTTCTAAAATTCGGGAAAATCCTCCGCTATACCTTTAATTAAAAATTTTTGGAAAAATCCAACCTTTAAGGACACCAATTTTTATTTTTATTTTATTTTTAAAGGCCAGTTACTTCATGGATCCAGGATACTATGCATCCTGATAAAGTTCCCTTGGCCTTTGGAATTAAAATAGCCGCACATCATCACATAGCCTTCACCATACCTAGAGATTGGCATGGAGTACTTTCCATAAGATCATCTCTCAATGCAAATCAAACCAGCTATTAGGCTAACTGAAATAAAACCATGCCAATCTCTAGGTATGGTGAAGGCTATGTGATGAGGGGGGGCCATTTTAATTCCAAAGGCCAAGGGAACTTTATCAGGATGCATAGTATCCTGGATCCATGACGTAACTGGCCTTTAAAAATAAAAATCTGCCTGCCTCTATGGGAATTTAACATAGGGGTGTCCAGACTTATGCACCCTGTATTTTAAGGAAGAACATTTATTTATTTACGATACATTATTCATTCACAAAGAAAATTGGTGTCCTTAAAGGTTGGATTTTTTTAATTAAGGCATTAAGTTCAATTTCCAAAAGATGATTTTTTTATTCCTCTTTTTAGTCAACTTTAGCATGGGTGTCTAAACTTATGCATAGCACTGTAGAATTATGGAAACATCTGTACACATATGTACACATTACAGTAATGAGAATTGTATGCTTAAATCTCACAGAAATTATGCCAAAATAATATGGCCTTGCGCATGTATTTGTGAGAATCAACGGGTAGAATCTTCATATTCTGACAAAATGTTTGAGCATGAGATAAAAAATTTGTCCTGCACAGATGAAAATCTGTTTCTTCAACAGTACCATGTGTCAAGTGCTCTCTTAGTATGATTTATGAAGAGTAAACAACAACCCCTGCTGTCTTTATAAGGAATGCGTTGTTGTCTCAGAGCCTCAAATGAGCCTAAAGCCTGTGAATCCACCTCTCTCTCAGACAGCACCTGATTGTGTTGGCCCATTTAACCGTCCGACCAGCTCCCCTGATACTTATTTCAAAATCATGTTGAAGCCAGACTCATTTTAGCCATTTTCCAGGGAGACTCGAGCGTGTGAGCTCAAATTGCAGCTTGTTACATTTAGGCAATGTTGATTCTTCTAATTGCCGTCTGTCTGGCTCTCGTCTCTGTGTTGGCCTGTACCAGAAAGTTCTCTCTAGTCGACAATGCCCCTCTGAATCATGTGCATTATCAGAGATGCAGTTGCACCTGTGTTTAACATTAGCTCGCTTTGGAGGCCTTCGCAATCAGTGGTTCTGCTGCATTGCTACAATGATGTACATTACACCTCTGCCCAGATTATGTTGTCGTTTTTTGGCCTCTGCAGTCAGCTGGGAGGTACCAGCCAGTGGGACCACAATTATATTGCTATATCTGGCGTTCACACTCTCTCTCTTTCTCTCCACAGCTCTTTGCGTGACAACTGAGCGCATTGGGGAATTTAATTAGGCTTGGTGCAAAAGCTGTGCAGTTTGAGAGTTGTTTTTTAATGAACAGTTTGCTTTGAATGTCGAAAACTGCATTATTTGCATTGCATTTGTGGTGATATGTGATTTTGGAGAAGTGTATTTCGCTGTTCCATTTTGAAGCCATGCAGTCTCTTTGCTCCCATGGGATTATGTTACTGAACCGTAGTAGAGTTTCGCAGAATCAATGAGCAGAGCATCTTAGTGAACTCCCAACTATTACCATGAAGCTTGGTATATTGCCTGATTTAGATTCATTCACTTTTTTTATTAAAAAAAAAGTTTCTTAGTGGCCAAAAACTGGCCTTGCTTTTAAAAATAAAGTATAGTATATGTGGCGAGAAGCAGGGCGGGGCTTAGAGCCATGGGAGTAGAGAGAGGCCAGTGGAGCGAATGTTAAAGGGGTGGTTGATTATGATTTCTCTTTTTTAACTTTAGTCAGTTTGTAATGTTGCTGTTTGAGCATAAACAGCATCTGTAAAGTTACAATTCTCAAAGCAAAGGGAGATATTTTTATAACAAACGGCTGGTAGGGACTACACGAGCTTCCTCCAGGGTTAGTGACATCACCAACCCTAGAATTTACATAAACCCCGCCCCCTGAACACGATTTATAGATTATCAAGACAGAAAATGCTAATCAATGACTAGAAGATAACTACACATAAGCTACATAAATTCATCAACTAACCATTCAGAAATGTTCTGTTGTATTCTACATGTTGTCACTTCTTCTTGAGTCTCTCCATCATTGTCTGAATCCGGTTTGAACATAAAAGGCTAAAAGTTTTTGAAATATTCAGTGCATGTCTGTGTGAGTGGTGCAAGCTCTTGAAGCTCCGCCCACTGTGCCACGAGCAGCAGCTCATTTGCATTTAAAGGAATAGACACAGAACGGTGCGTTTTTGCTCACCCTCAAAAAGTGACAACTTTAACATGCTATATAAAAATATCTGTGGGGTATTTTGAGCTAAAACTTCACATACACACTCTGGGGACATCAAAGACTTATTTTACATCTTGTGAAAAGGGCATTATACCACCCCTTTAATGAGCGACACTTGCACGACACAATAGTCTCGAGTCCCTCGGAGGAGCTCCGGAAGGATAAAAGGAGTGATGACAGTGGAAAACAAGAGAGGACCACCCCTGGGACATTTTAAGTTGTTGTTTTGTTGTCTGTGAGGGACTTTCCCACCTCCTTCCCTGATCAGCAAACCTTGTTACAATATATGTACCAAGTTCTGTCCTGAAACTCTAGATGGAGCAGGCTGATGGTGCTGCAACGTTCTGACAATTACCTGCTGAAAAAAGTATCATTTTTTGCCTGCAAACTTTTGCCTGGCACACAAATAATTAGGTTTTGACACTGGAATAATTTTGTCATTTGTCATTTTTATACTTGTTATACGTTCTATGTGACAACTCATGAACCGTCACAGTTTTGCAATGTATGTCATATGTCATGCCCTTCTGTGCTTGGCTGTGCAATTGATGCTTGCTATATTTATGGTTATTGTTAAGAAAATTCTTCCACACACACTTCTTCCAAGTAAATTTTTACAAACTGGCACAATTAAGAACATTTAAAATGAGTATTTTTTTCTGCATAAGGGTTTTTTTTTGTTTTTTTTTGTCTTATTATATCTTCTGTTTTGCCTTTCATGTTCCCGCTAGACTATTTCTTCCTTTTTTTAAAAGGGTCCAATTACACAGCCTCAGTAGCTGCCCTGTGCTGTCAGAGTTGCAGGAAGCAGGGGTATATGGCCTATCAAAACCTTCAATTAGCTCTGTGGCCTTTTACTGAAGACCACTCTTATTGGAGGAAAAGACATGATAGGGAAAAAACCCAAAGCCAATAACTGCATTAACCTTCATCGTCAACCTCTGTACAAGTCAAGACGATGCCCTTTTAAGTTCACTTATGTCATTTTATAACATGTAACCTCACTGAAGTTCCTGGTATTTTTTATGACAGTGATATGGAACTTTTAGTGACTTTAAGTGTAAAAGTTTTGAAAACTTTTGGGCCTGTATATCGGGTCACCCTGTGTTCCTAGAGAGAGCTTTTAGAGAATGTGGGGTTAATGTGGCATCTAACACAATAATTTGTAATGCAGTGCTTTTTCTGTGCAGAAAAACACATTTAAAATGCACAACCCTTTTAATTATTCATGATCTTTATTCTCTTATAAATTTCCCTCAACTACCGAGTCCCAAACCAGCTTGTCTGTATAGCTATGAGCAGACATGGCTTCTGGGTTATTTTGTGGCTTTAAGATAAGATGAGAAGAGTTTATGGATTATGCATGAAGTCTGTGTTTAAGCGAACACAATCATCAGCAAGAGCTTTGATCAGTTCTTAAAACCTTTTTAATTGCACTGCTGTCTTTTATTTATTTATTTTGTCTGATCAGTTTTATTTATTTTATTATTGTCTATGGGTCTGTGACGTGATGCTCATAATTTTTGTCCAATCTGTTCATTTATTATATATATATATATATATATATATATATACACACACAGTATAAAAATACATTAATACATACATTCATAAAAAATACATGCATAAAACTGTGCAATAATAAATAAATACATTAAAGTCAAGTCACCTTTATTTATATATCACTTTATACAATATAGATTGTTTCAAAGCACCTTCACAGTAATAAACAGGAACAGGATAACAGGATCTATGATGCTAACTTCATCAAATATGAGACAAATTCAAATTCTGCTGTAAAGCAGCTATAAAAAGACAAAAGTGTCGTTATTCAGCTCGAGTCAATACAATTCAGTGAAATAAGTATTGATATTGCTAAATTCATCAATTATAAAACAAATTCAATTCAGCTATAAAGCATCTCTTCGGTTCAGCTATTGAATGCAAGTTATACATCATTTCTATATTAATTTTGTTATTTTGGTTTTGGGAGAGGCACACATGTCAGGGTGATACAACCGACCCAAAAAATGGCCTTATTAAACAAATTGAATTCTTGAAAAGAAAACATGAAACAGATTTGCATCTTAATCCTGTATTATTATTTCTTAGAGAGAATAAAACTGCTTCACAGCTTTTTCATATTTTAACGTTTGCCTGCAAAATCAAAGTCAAGATTTTATTTCAAAATCAATTTCTGAGAACTTGGTACATGTGTTTTAATCTAGATTTTTATGTTTCTTAAAAAACATAAACATTTTAGATGTTTCTTTGATCTTCATTTTTCTAAATGAAACCACAGTGTAACTTTTTGTTGCATCCAAAACTATGCCATGATAAAATGACTTTGACATTGTGTAATTATCAGTTTGAAAAGTGGGCCTCTTATGTTGGAGGACCATTTTGAAAAGCCTGAACTTTTAGAGAGCGATCTTGTATTTAAATGATGTGGTGGGCTGAAAGTAATGCAGAATAAAATTATGGTCATGAAACTGCTTTTTAACAGGTGGCCTCCCATCTGTCCAATGTGCTTTTTACCGCTTTCTCTAATGAGCACTAGGTCACCTTGGCGCACCGATCCTTCATAAATTAAAGACTGTCTCTCCAATAAAAATTGGAATATGTGGCTATTCAGTCTAAGCTTCCACAGTACGGCCATTGTTTGGTTTTCTTGTTCTTCAGTTTATACACTAAGGTTGGGTAAAATCAACAGGGGCTTCAATGCTAAATGTTGTGGCTTAGTCATTACCCTTTACTTACTGTAGCTGCCTTCACCATGCAGTTTGAGCTTTAAAAGCGTTGGCTTTTGGCCTTTGTGAGGCAAATTTGAAGTTGAGTCATAAGAGCGGATCACGCAGTGCGTATCAGCGAGGGGTGGTGGATATGAAATGTCAAAGAAAGAAAGTCCTTGATGCAGAAAGTGTGGTATTGTCGTCACTCTCTAGCAAATTAGACACTTCATCACAATGATGAGGTTGTTTCTTTTAGTAGGAAATCATGACTTAAGCCTAAATAATAACTCTATATGCAATGAAGTTAGGTGTTATTAAAACTCATTTATTTCAGCAAAAATCTAAGAAAAAAAAAACATAATGCATAAAACACTTTTGTGATTAAGCTTGCAAATCTAAATCACACAATTTAGACATTTTGCAGAAAAGTGTCATTCTCCTTTTTTTCTCTCTACAGAAAGACCTATGTAGATACGTTTTGATGCTTTGAAGTTCAGTGGTAGCCTCTGGTAATGTATTTAATTTGTACTTTAGAGACATTCAGTTTTACTAGATTACATTGATTAAAAGTTTTTAAATGAACCATTTTTGAAGTGAAATACATCCCAGACAGTATATTCATCACTATTAAGCAAGGCTGTGATATTTTAATTATTTATTTATTTCTATTAGATAGTTTATTGCTACATATGTAACAACATATTCGAGCCACAAGTTATCTTTTTTCACCTCTTCACATTATCAAAACAAAAGATGCATGTGAGATAAGCATGTGCATGATCTGACACCAATTATGCTTATAACCTAACAATGTGCAGCTCATGTAAATGGCTTAAACAGTGTTCTTATTATGCATCACCGCATAACCAATCAGTGTTTGGAATAACGCCTTTTAAAAGAACGGCGTTAGGTAACAACCTTATTTTTTCAGTAACGGGGTAATCTAACTAATTACTTTTCCCGTCATTACAACGCAGTTAACATTACTGGATTTTAAAGTCGTTGCGTTACTATGCATTGATTGAATAAACTGTGTAATTCGAACGCACCCCTGGCTCGCACAGCTAGTGAGGAGGTGGTTAATAAGTCATGTGTTTCATGGTAGCCAATCAGAGCCAGTGTTTTTACACACATGCCAGCACACGCGCCACAGAGAGAGAGAGGCGCGGGCGCGATCGAAAAGGCGCAAAGTGTTTACATTTAGTTTTACATTAACATTAACATTTTACATTAAACTGGTTCTATGCCTTTACTTTATTAATAAAACTTTTAATAAAAAGTTGAGAGCGGTTGATTTAATTTGCTAGAGTTAAATGCACTTTATATGGTGTAACTGTTTACTTTTCTTACAAAGATAATGCTTGAAGTGCAGGATAAACCTCTTGCTGTCTGTCGACATGCAAGAAATATCGAAAGTTATGTACAAACACCTGTCTGTTCTACTCATTTCAACTGACTTGTGAAAACTGCTAAAAAAAAAATCCAAATTCTTTGACATATAGCAACTTTTTTTTTTTTTTTTACAGTAACGCAAATAGTTACTTTCCCTGGTAATGAGTTACTTTTATTTTATAGTAATTCAGTTACTAACTCAGTTACTTTTTGGAACAAGTAGTGAGTAACTATAACTAATTACTTTTTTAAAGTAACGTTCCCAACACTGTAACCAACGCACTGTGAGGATAATAAAAGATTACATAGAAGCTTACTCCTCCTCATTGAAAATTGTCTAAAAACATTTAGGTCGATTACAATGAGTTATAGGCCTATTAAAATTATTAACAGTCTATAATATTTCCGAAAACTGTAATAATTAGTCAAAACAGCTTTATTTCAAAAACAGTTTGTTTAACATGGACATTGTTTAACAAATTAAAGGGGCACGGTAGCTACATCGCAGGTGGCTTGGAAGACGTGGGTAATATATGGTTTATCCATTTTGCAACACAAACTGGAGGTAAGCAACAGTAATTTGTAGCTAGTTTGATAGCTACAGAAATTAAGATCTCACTCTTTTAATTTCTTTCTTGCTGCAGATGAAACGAACACTGAAAGAACACTGAGTTTAGGGCAATTGGTTCGTAGCTTTGCTTCAACTGTGCGACGAGGAGCGCGAGTCAGAATTCGGCTCAAAATCGGACGAAAGTCACACAGTGTATGCCCGCCTAAGAAATATTGAGGTGAAAATTGTCTGTTCAAGAAGGGCATTGATAGACTTGGCAAGCCTGCAGATTTGCTTTATTAATTGAATACTCCAGTAGGTGGTCAGCGGTGTATGATAAATCATACTAAATGGGGGTAAATTGTCTAGAATTAGTGTCTGCGTGTTTATCACTTGAGTCTCAAAATGCTTTATGAAAGATTAATAATGAAGAGTGGCGTCAACTGCAACTGGGGGCAAATAAAATGTAATCGTAATAGAGAAAGAGAGAGCAATGAAAAGAGAATGAATGTTGAGTGTGTGAGAGAGAGACAGAGAGAGAAAGAGAGAGAGAGAGAAATGAAAAGATAATGAATGTTGAGTGTGTATGTGAGAGAGAGAGAGAGAGAGAGAGAGAGAGAGAGTAGGGGAATCTAGGGGTTTAATACACTGCGAGCACTGCAGTCATGTTAATTATGCAATTATTGTAAAATATTGTGTAAGAAATTTCACATTCTAGCACATTTAGATCAGGCAAATGTATTTATCAAGTTTAAATTGTTTTAGTTTATATGTCTAGGCCTATATGGTGTTTTTATGCTTTAAGAAAAACCATGTGAAAATTCATCAGTCAACACCATTGCTGAGTATTTTCTCCTTAAAACTGCAGTGAACCATAACAAGTAACCAATCTTGTCAACGTGCGGTATGGGGCTTTCCTTCACTGACTTTCTATGATGTTCAAAGCGTTTCTAAGGATGATGATTTTTAGATGATGAACAGGAACATGGTTCATGTAACATTAGCAACACATTATTAGCTGTTTGATAACCTAGTCAAGCCAAAGGCTAATCATATCAATTACTGTTTTTTGTCCGACGTAGAGAGCGATAGATAAAACGCATTACCATTCTGATACATCGACTTTTTCCTCGTTTTATATACTCTTATTATATTCCTTCTCTTTATATCCTATATTATCTTTATCTTTATATAGTTTTTTCTTTTAAAACTATACATTTAATGTGCCCTTATTAGAGGCCAACTCGTTTAAATCTTTTCTTAAGCTTTGCCAACATTTGTCCAAATGTATTTGTCCAAATGTGTCCCACATATAAATAAACAGATACATAAATTTTAAGATTTAAATGTACCATTTCACATATATTTACATGCAAATGTTTCTGATTGTGTTATCGCTATAGATAAAGTTGCTTTCTAAATTAATAGAAGTAAATATTTTGTATACGTTTTAAATACATTTGTTTATTTATAGGCACATGTATACATTTATAAATATGGATACTATATAACTATACATATTATAAAATTAATAATGCATTTAAGTTTGATATCTGTGTATGTGGCCTGTGTTATAGGCTGGTTTTAACTAAGCTTTTCTTTTACCTTTCCTTGAATATTTTAGACCATAAGACTGTGCACTTTATAATTAATAGAATATTAAATTGCCATTAACTCTCCAGAGCTCAAACCTACTTCTCCTTCATATTTAATTTAAGGTGACTTCCTAGGCACAGGTCTTCACGTGGACATTCAGACATTGTAATTCAATTCTACAATGAACAGTCTGTTTTATTTAGAACTGTGCTAATTAATGAACATCAGACCGGCACACTGTACAGCTCTGCCTTCAGGCTACTTTAAAGCTGTTATTCAAAACATCTTTAATTTAATAGTCATTCATTTCTGTTGGGAATTATTTTCTGCCTTATGTCACTGAAAATGCATTGTTGTATATACTAATACTAATGTACTTTCTGAGAGTTTGAGTCAATTGAGATGACTGTCAAAACTAAGTCCGCTTTACCTGAATTTCCCCCTGTATAGTTTGATAGACCTCTTGGTCCGTAGTTGTGCCTTGGCCTGCTTTGCAACCTGATCATTTCCTGTTTTTCTATACACATTAAAGCAAATGGCAGCCTCCTTTGGGTCCATTGCTTGACACCCTCAAGACTTTATGCGCTGCCTCGAGGCTGAGATGATAATGTGTGGTGGAGATGGCCATCTCTGAGCCAGTGTTGTGCTAATGTGATCTTTTCTCCTCTCCTTCCAGTGAACACAAAGGAAAAACCGGAGAAGAAAAGGAAGATACGGCTGTGGTTTCTGTAGGTACTGTGCTTTTTGTTCTTGGGAATCTTATCAGCAGTAGTATAGAGTTGTTCATGTCACACTACAACTTTGAAGATAAACAGTGCAGTTGTATTGTAGATCTTTTAGAAACTGCAGTTATTCTGGGAATTTAAGATAAAGCTATACCTATAACTTAATCTATAAAATTTCATCTGATATCATCAATCACAGTGCAGAATTCAAAGTGCTTATAGCATGGTATCTCTCTCTCTTTTTTTCTCAACACTGTAGACACTTTTGTGTGTGAATTTACACTATATTACTTGCTACAAGTTGCCATACTACGCAGTTTATAGTAGCAGCTGTACTATTTGTTTTCAGTAAATAAGTGCTGGCACTATGGTTTCCAGCATGCACTGCAACGTGAATAAACGATTGATTGATTGATTGGATTGATTTGATTGATTTGATTGATTGATTGATTGATTGATTGACTTTTGGGGGGGGGGGGGGGGGGGGTACTGTTGTTGCTTTTGTTTTAGGACTTGTGCCCCATTGTGCCAACAGTATTTTTATTGTTTTTGTCTAAAAGTATGTTCATGATGGAATGCTCATCACCATTGTTGACTCCTATTTGTTCCTATTTTGTTCCCATTGTTTTCATATTTTTCAATTGAAATAATTGCTTACAAACTAGTAGAAGACTTTAGTACAAGGAACCCTCATATCTCCGAAAACACTAATTTTCAAAACATGGAAAAAAAAACACTGTATCTTTTTTAATAATTAAACACTGCATTGTCAAATTAGATATTGTGTCATTATGTTATTAACATATTACCAAAATCAAGCTTCAAATTACAAGTTACAAGGTTTTTGACCAGCGAATTTCAGAGAATATTGGACATGCATGTTTTGTCCGTCAGTAGAACGGCCGCATCTGAAGCAGTAAGTGCATCAGATTAGGTTCATCAACTTACTGGTTCTAAAGTTTACTGTAGCTACAGTATACATCAGTCAAAATCTCAAGTGATTAAAAACAAAGCTGCTGTGCACAGGCTCTTTAACTCTTTCCCCGCCAGCATTGTTGATTATTTTCACAAAGGTTTCTGTTAAATACAGTCCATCCATCTTTCTAATGCCATCATCTTGATTTCCAACTGATTCATCTAAGTGTCTGACTCCAGTTTACAATCAGAGGTGTTAGGGATGACTGAAGCAACTAGTAATTAATGCTTCCTCTGCTACTTTGCCGAGTTGTGTGTGTCCCTCGCTCTCTCATGATGAATGGAGCTGCTGGACCCTGTCCCAGCTGTCATCTGTGATTGATGCACTGTGCTTGTCTTCGTCCAGGTTTCTTGCGCTCGGTACCTCCTTTTCCCCATCCGATCTTCAGCCTCATCCTATTAGCCACAGTATTAATCACCACCAGTGCTGCTAATTGCTTTGTAATCCCACCCCTGAGCCATACAATGTGTTGAGAGAAGTCACCTCTGAATCCCATCACTTTCCCCGTCGTATCCGTATCTCTGTCTCTGCCATGCTTGTTTTTGATAGCAGTGTATTACCCACGGTTCCCGTCCTGCCCTAATCCTCTCCCAATTTCCTCGACAGATAATCTAATGCAGGGTTCACCAATCTCGGTCCTGGAGGGCCGCTGTCCTGCAGAGTTTAGCTCCAACCCCAATTAAACACACCTGAACCAGCTAATCAAGGTCTCACTAGGCATACTAGAAACTTTCAAACAGGTGTGTTGGAGCTGGTTGGAGCTAAACTCTGCAGGGACAGCGGCCCTCCAGGACCGAGATTGGTGAACCCTGATCTAATGAGTCACTCGCCATAAAACTTCAACGCTGCACCCATGCTGATGTAAGAGACAAAGGGCTTGGCCGGATTTGTCAGGAAGGCCATTTGGAGTATAGGATGCAAGCTGAGGTTGACCTCAAGTACTAAGACTAAGCCATTTTGCTCTTTCCTAAGAGTAAAATCTCAATCGGATTTCAGTTTATTCCGTACTGTTAAGGATTTTTCAATACGTTCCTAAGGGCCCACCCACACTGCACGTTTTAGGGGTCAGACTAATCTAACACACCCAATTTAGTTCATAGAGTCAAGAGGACCTCCATAGAGTGACTAATGAGCTGAACAAGGTGTGCTGAATATTGGCAATGTCCGAAATGTGTTGGTTGGAGCTTGAGAAACCCTGGTCTAGGTCACTGAAGCATTTTCATAGAATCTGAGGGGGTATTTGACGTTCACGCTCCATTCCAGATGTGGCTTTGGGTAACTGTACCGTCATGAGAGAAGACACAGTGCATTGAGCATGGAAATGGAGGATTATGGCGAATAACCTCAGGCTTGAGCGATTGGCTCAACCAGGCAACCCCGCGGTCACGCTTTGATATTTTTATTTATTGCCTCCCTCAGCGATAGATGACATATTTCTCTTTCTGAGAGACAGCAAGCATAAATTCTCTACAAAGCAAAGGCACCTCGTTGGCCGCTCCTTGACGACGGGATAGATTGACAAGCCACTCAAGCGGCCCTCACTAATCAGAACTCCCATGGGGAGAGCAAAGCCCCAGGAAACTCATTTAAAGTTGTCGGACATATTGATATGCAAAGCACATCAACGTCAATAGAGAACAATCTAGATAAATATGAGAAAAATGAATCCATCTGTAAAAATAATCAACACACACTCAGCCTGTCTTTCATCTGTCTATAGCCAGGCATCCGATTACGGACCAAAATAATTGGGTGATGTGAGGTCCAATAATGGAGGGGAAGACCATTCTGGGGATATTTGGATATTTGGAGCTTTTACAGTGCTGTTAGCAGGCTACGTCTCGCCCTCAGTGCTATAACAAGGTGTACATCATCCCTCTCTGGAGTGCATTAGGGGCACTTTATGCAGGCTTTTAGTACCCCCATTCCGCAAGCAACTCTCTTCCCTCTTTTTACCTGCGCTCCCTCTCTTTTGCCACACTTTAAACAGCATATTACCTTCGCTAGCCCGTCTCCCTCATTTTCTCGACAGATAAGGCTTCTTTTTTTCAGGCCTGTTCCTAACAGCACAGGCTATGCCCAATGTTCCTCTTTTAATCCATCACATTATACTATTTCATTTCTTCTCTAATTCGTTAATCAGCGAAGCGCCCAAGCTGATATGACCACAGTTATACCAGAAGCAATTTCACATCTCCGGTTCGTCTCTCGATTTCTGCCTGGTGAATTCTCAGATTGTTCCTTTAATAACCTTGTCATGGATGTATCACAGCTTTTGGCACATGACTCACATTAATGCGTCGGTCCATTAAGAGGAAATTAAGGGACTGAGTTTTGCATAGGACTGTCTTATCAACAGCTGACAGATGGACATGTCAGAGAGACATGCCAAGGGGTATATGGATGCAGCAGTGCATGCTGGATAGGTAGTCCTGTTGTGTGACCTCTAATAAGAAATGAGACGTGAAATGCTGCAACTATAAGTGGAATTATTAACAGGAAAACATGTTAGATGTTTATGATGTCTTAACTAGTAGAAAGATGACTAAATAATAGTGTACTATGAAGCATGGTTTATACCCAAGAAGTTAAAAGGGGCTTTGGAAAGTCTTCCACAAATGGCAGATTGCCTGACAGTTTTAGACACCATCTGGAGTTTCTAGTGCACTCTACATCTAAGATAACAAAGGTGGTCAGCCTACCGACGGAAGTGTGAGTAACAAACTTGTTTAGTGAATCCTATAACACATTACTATTGCACACGACTATTACAGACATATCACTGTGCCACACTAACCTACATATACATTGCAGCACAATAATATAATATAATAATACTAATAATAATATATTCTATAACATGTTATATTTATTATGGAAAGTAATGTAATGAAAGTAAAGTGTGGCACAAAGTTAATTGTAGACCCTGCTTGCACAGAGATCTATTATGTGGTTTAATTATTCTCATCCCATTTTCTTTTTATGCCTGATCTCATGTTATTGTACAATAGAGCAATGATGATGTTAGTGTCAGGGACACATTTTACATCCATTTATAATTAGAACAGGAACCTAACATGGCTGTTCAGACAGATGCTAACAGTATCACTTTCATGCCAATTTCTCCATGGTAACAGAGCCATGTGACACAGTTATTCCGCCGCCTGTCAGTGAAGTGGAGCCAGCAAGGGGGGCTTAGAGAATGTCCAAAGGTCTCACGTTCACTCAGTCATGCCACTGACTGCAGGTCAGCTGATCTCCTGCCTTTACATGCTCTTTTTGCTCCATTTCTATTGGGTTACAGGGAAAGGCCAATGGCAGAGTGGACATTTTTAGATCCACCCCATGAGCTGCTAGGCACTTTCATCCATATGTCTCCTCTACAATATGATGTTTACTGGAGAGAGACCAACTGAGGCTTTGGGAAGCTTGGCATTAGATGACACACACATACTCACACCCACCACTCTCAACCATTACCCAAATCAGAGACTAGGATTTCCCATGATTCTCTGTCAGTGCTGTTTAAAGGAAACAGGGGAAAGCAGTGGTCACAAATTTCAGCTAGACCTCTGAAAGAGAAAAACAAACACTGCAAATTACCCATGGGAAAGCAAGAGTCCACTACAATCTGCTAGACATCAAGACAATGTACTCTACTGCATGCCCACAAATAAGTATTCTCAGGCCAAATAAAGGTGAGTGGCACCTTGACTATCAGCATATGAAAGCTCCTCCATTCGAAAACAAGATGGGATGAAATTTATCCTGAGCCACACACTCAATGGCATTTTCCCACTTAAACGAAATTAAGACTAATAGGGCAGGCTTTTCACATTCCTTCAATTATAGAATACCCACTGGTGCTGATTATTTAGACAGGGTGGATAAATCAAAAAAGCGCATATACTTTGATTCCAATTAGAATTGGTGAGCTGGAGTCAGCACTAATGGTTATTTGAGGAGCCTTAAAGTCCCCATGAAATCAAGATTTAAGTTTTTGACTTTTAGTATGAATATTTTAGCCTTAGTGTGCTCCAAAACAATGACAAAATTCGCATTTAGAAGATATATCCATTCAAAACTCACTCTCTCACTTCTGCCAATATGGATCAATGATTTTGATGACTTCACTCTGCACTTTAGCTTCTCATCAGATTTTCTGTCCAATCAAATGCTCTATAGAATCTAAAGCATCCCCCTATAGAATCCCCTGCACTATAAATAGACGCTGAAGCGGCGGCTGAAATACAATTTATATTTTCTATATTGTGAATGGCACATAATGCACTATATAGGGGATAGGGAATGATTCAGACAGTGTAAATATGCTTTCCATTCGGCAAATTAGGTCTGGTTTCTTAATTTTGCACGAACCAGTCCAGATACACGATAGCACAGTGCGGATCAAATGCGTGAGTTGCCGCAGACCATAAAACATATCGGACCCATTTGAATTCTTCACAGAATTCTCTATTTTAAAGCGATATGAAGGACATTATAAACAGTTAGACAGACTCAGCATTAGAAACAGCACATTTCGAGTAGAAGAGATAACACCGAAGCCATACACCAGCATAAATTACACACATTTCAAACTACACATTCTTAGCATGATTATGTTCACTGTTTTGCTTTAGTGACATTTTCATATTAAATCTATAAATGGAATCTATTACACTCTGGCTGTCATAAGCTGTCAAATGTGGCTTTGCCGAGCTCAGTGACTCTGGCCAAGCTGTGATATAAATGAAACGCAATTGGCTATTTGAAAAAAAGGTGAGGAGCTACTCAATATGTCCAGCCCTGTCTTCCTGTTTCAGTGGAAATTACATCAACACACTGAATAACGCTGTGCATTTAAAGGCATTTCAGTAGGCCTTCAAGACCTCACCCATCTAACTCTGCTTCTACAGTAGCTGCAAGTTGTTTTCATCCTCTCCAATGCTCTGTGGCTGCTCCACTGTGACTTGGTCACAATGAATGCCAACCAGCCCCCAGGGGCTTTGAAGTCAGATGCTTGCATCGATCTCTAGAGCTGCCCATCATCTCAGCGGCACTGCAGAGTGCTGTCCATTCCAAACATACCTGAATTTCAGCAGATTCTATTTTTTTGTTCAATGAAATTGAAGCCATACAGAAGGGCACTGCATACTAACACGCAACATATTTATGCAAGCTGTCTATGTCAATGATTGTCTCTGCTGTGAGTCAACACAGCTTGCATTTTGATGGATACAGAAATATGTTGCTCTGGATATGTTTTGCATGCAACTCATCTACTGATAAGTTTGGGCAACTGTAAAATTAAAGGTTTTGATTGCTGTTAATTTTATGCCAACTTTTTGGTTGGCTTATTAATGCATTACTTGTACAATGCTACAATAGTTAATGAAATGGCCAGCTGTTGCCTCCCATAACAGAATTTTAAGTAATGGCCTTTTCCCGATAATCTAACCCTGGAACAATACTGCAAAATTGTTATAGTTTTAACCATCTTTGTCTTGTTTTCCAATAAACATTTAAAAATATCTAAGTATTATATTTTTCAGTGAACAAAGACAATTAGCTAGAAGTCAAATCTGTGAGAAATTGCAAATTGTGCAGCTGTAGTTGTGTGATGTAAAAAAAAAAATAATAATTGAGCTATGACAACCCGATCTCATAAGAAAGCATAACTACTTTACAAGTTGGTGATTTCATATAAATTCGTACAATGTGAATCTTACAGAAACATTACATTTAGGAGAAAAAAAACTTAAATATGGAGGTCCTAGCCTAACCCCACCCCTAAACCTAACCATTAATGGGGTGTAAGTAGATCATACAAAAATGCACTAATGAGATTGTGCGAATTCATACAAATTAGCCATCAATTCGTTAAAAAGTTAAATTGTTACAAATTGCTATCAGACTGTGTTGGATATGAAGTCATTTTTGAGAAATAAAGTTGCAATTGTGGGATATTGAGTCGCAATTACAAAAATGTATTTAATATACATTTCAAATTATGACATAAAACTGTGTAGATTATAAAATCAATTACAATAAATTAAGTGTTTATCTAGGTGGAAATGGGTTTCAAAAAATTGCACTTATATTCAAACTGCACTCATATTCATGGCTTATATTGAAAATACATTCTTTAATTTTGCTTCTCAAATTCATTTATCTTGTTTTAAGGATATTTTAAGGATGATTTTACTGATTAACAGGACAACGATTCTAATTAAGAATATCATTTTTTGAACCTAAAATGTCTGGACATAACTTATCTTGAGATGTCTATGTATTGGTCTGCTCTCTAATGTAATGCATATGTGACCCTGGACCACAAAATGGGTCAATTTGAAATTGAGCTTTAGCTGAATAAATAAGCTTTCCATTGATGTATGGTTTGTTAGGATAAGACAATATTTGGCCGAGATACAACTATTTGAAAATCTGGAATCTGAGGGCACAAAAAAATCTAAACATTGAGAAAATCGCCTTCAAAGTTGACCAATTATGTTCACGATTGTGTTGCATTCACTCACAAAAATAAATGTTTTATATATTTACAGTTGGAAATTTACAAAATATCTTCATGGAACATGATCTTTACCTAATATCCTAATGATTTTTGGCATAAAAGAAAAATTGATAATTTTGACCCATACAATGTATTGTTGGCTATTGCCACAAATATACCCGTGCGACTTCTGACTGGTTTTGTGATCCAGGGTCACATATGATCTCTCACCTTTTCAGTTTCAAAGAGGCTTACCACTATTTTCACTTCTGTCACACCTGCAAAGTCGTAGCTCTCATCTTCTCCAAGGCAGGTGCAGAAAGCGTTCAAGAGCAAAGAGCGTTCAAGGTCAACCCACGCAGTGAGCTGACCTATGCCTATCGCAACCTAATAATTTTATCCACGGTAGCACAGCAGAAATGTTTCGGGATGTTGCATTAGAGGGATCAAAGCAAGAGTATCTTAATCTGTTCTTGAACTGTATGAAATATCTAGGGCAGGTTTTTTTTTTTTTTTTTATTGTGCTAAGATCATCCGCCGGTGAGTCATACTGTACACATCATCGCAGGCTCCAGGCACTTCCAAAGAAGCACCACGTTAATGCAAAGTAACATTTGGTTAGTGTAAAATATTCTAAATCACATAAGAGAGACGCAAAAATAACTGGATTTGTGCAGATGGAAGGGTTGCTGCATGCATCGCTGACAGTGTTTGTGTGAGTATGTGTGAAAAAGCAGCATATACTCAATTTGAGTTGTAACTGTCATCTAAATCCTTTTTCCCACCTTTTAACATGCAGTGTAGGTGGTGTGCTTGAGGATTAGGTCTAGCCTTTAATATGTATTTTGGAAGCGCACAAGCTGTAGAATTACTTTTCATACTGTATGGGGATCAAACCAACTATCGAAACCTCCTAAATTAATCAAACTTATCTGCTGTGAACATATTTTCTTAACTTTAATGCATAGGTGGAACTGAGAAATGAACAGCCCTAGTGATACAATAAAACACAAGCAAGCACAGACAAACCCTTCCGTCACAACATCCAATACACAGTAAATGTCACCATATGGAGGGTAATTTCTATAGTTGAAGCAATCCATCTCATTTAGCATGTACTTTCCATTCTTCAGTTTAGTTGGACCAATTGTACCTCAGAGCATGGGAATTGCCAACTTCCTGCTTGTAAAAGTGTAATAGAATGGCAACAAAGATCAACAGTCAAATTCTGGAAGTAAAAAATCCATTCGTTTTCTTCATAGGGTAATTGATTTTTTAACAATAACTTATTGACCTTTAAAGACAAACCTACTATGAGTCGCAATGCTGTTAATGAAAGTTATTAGTATTAATTTGGTTAATTATTATGTATACAGTTCTGAGCTGTTAAACAAAGAAAGTACTGTAAACAGTATACGAAAAACTATTATAGCATTTGCTCTTCTATTATTAATAATAGAAAGCCAATGCTCTAATACTTTATCGTTTACCGTCAACATTCAGCAAATAAGCATTTATAGCATTTAAATAAGTCTTTGAATATCTGATAGACATTTAATTTCATAAACCTTGCAAACGTTTGCGAATCCAGCTTTGAGATCTTCTGAAGGCTGCATAAAAAGCATAGCTTTGAAATCCTTGATCTCAAACTATGCTGCACTATATCCAGTTGGCCGCTAAGTTGTATTCATGGTATACTTTGGCAAAATTAGTGCTTCGTGTTCTTTATTTGAAAAAAATATTATTCCCAGTGCACACGTCTATTATCAGATCACTGAGTGCACTGTTGGTTACAATGTTTACTTAGAAGATATATATTTATTTATATTAAAAAAATAATAATTTTTATTTCTGAAAAAAACTTTAATAGGACTACAGAAGCAAGAAGTTAATCTTTTAAAAAGTATTAATCTTTATTTTACAGATTATTTTTTTTATCCAGTTCAAATATTTTTTCATATTCATTATTCATTTCCAATTTAGTAAATATTATGTAAAATAAATAGTATGTAAAATAAATGTTATTTCCGCTGTTGTTATTGGGTGTGTTTTTACTATGTTAAATAGTCTGATATCAAATATATATCTGCTTTATATTGGCCATCGGCCTTCAAAAAAACAATATTGGTCGACCACTAAATGTAATGCTTGTAAGGAGAAATCAGGTAGAAATATTTCACATCCGACAAATGGAATGCAGCATGAGATAACATCTACTTAGTTCAGGTGGCAGCCATTTTGTATTCTCAAAAGGCAGTTGATATAGCATAAAATTGACGCAGCACAGGCTTTTGTTCCTTTTTCATCGTAAGCAAGGCAACTCAAACAGACGTGTCAGACTGAAGTTACTGTGCACTGACGGCTCTGCTAATTGCATACAAATTGTGTGTTCAGCAAACTTAATCGGGCAGAGAAATATTTAAACAGTGCATGGGGTGAACTCAATCATACAGTAATGCCTCTTAAACCCACTCTTTGCAATCAGAGCTGGGCAATTCCAGAAAAAAAATTCATGGACTCCGTTGATGTTGAAGGAATGCCACTCTTAACCCAGCTTTTCAACATGGTCCTTTAAATGTTGCACAAATACAAGAATGAACTTCTTATTCTACATGCGCATGTACACATTTATCCAATACTAATATACATTTTAGCATAATAATAATGACTCTCTCTACCAGTTATTTAGATACACATGAAATCACAATTGACCCCATTTAGTTTATTATATGTACTTTGTCTTTATTGTTCATGATTCATCAGTGCATGTTATTCCAGAGGGGAAAACAACTTGTGTAACTCTAAAATGGCTTTTAGCTGACATCATCTAGGCCTTGTGGAGTATTGGTTAATGTTAATCATCAGTTGAGAAGCTATTATTTTAGGCCACTGTTATAGGTAATGCAGTCTTTTCAAAAAATCTTGGCAATAGTAAACGTTGTAGTTTAATTCTGGTTTTTGGTCTGGTTATTGTTTTGCATGTAAAATGGTTTTGTGAATATGAACATTTTTAAACAAACATTGTGAAAACGTGATTTCCAAAGGCTGTCTCTGCTATATGTGGGACAAAAGCAGCAAATAGGATCTCCATGGAAAGGGAAGAGGGATTCTTCTCAGGTTGGCCTACAGTTGGCCTGAGCCAAAATGCCCAGATGCTTTTTAAATGCCGCTTTGGCTCACAGTCTGCTGTAAATTGAACATGTGAGCATAATTCTGAAAGTCTGTTTGTTGTGTTCAAACACAGACAGTCCTTCTGCTACCCTTCCTTATCTGTACACATTCCTCAGATCAGACTTTCATTGCTGCCCACCTGCCCTGCCCTGCCCTGCCCTGCCCTGCCCTGCCCTGCCCTGTTTTGACTCTGAAAAAAAAAAGAGGTTACAGTGAGGCACATACAATGGTAAATAGGGCCAATGTGTTTGAGGATGTGAAGAAATGTGAAGTTTACAGTTTTATAAAAAACAATCCTTTTGTTAAAATTTCTTCTATATTATTTGAGATGTAAAGTTGTTCATACAGTATAATTTTTATGGTCATTTTAGGGTTTTAGGTGTTACTGTAGGTTGTCATTGAAACAATCTTGTTGAATTGGATGAATTGTTTTCACTAAAATCATATACTCTTTAAACTCTGTAACCCAGATTTTTAGAAAAAAAGTAGACATGCACCGATCGACCGGCCAGGGACCAGGGACCGGTCAGTCTCACGTCATTCCGATTCTGAGATGGTCCGTTTTGTTGCCAGCGTAATTTGCATATGCATCCCTTTCAGACGCAAAATTTATGGTAGGAGATATTTTAAAGAAATCATGCAAGGTGATTTACTAAGATTTGCACTGGTCAATTTACTGGTATTTGCACAATTATTTACTGCCTAAAGAGCATGTCTTAAACCAGACGCTAATTTGCGCTGCTCTTGGTAGATTGCGTTGGTCATTATGGAAATGATACGTCTGCGTCTGTGTTCTTTAATTTCCGCGTCATCAGTAGATCACATGCAGAACTTTCCAGTTCCATCAGCGCTTTTTTGGAATTGCGCTCTGACGCTAATTTGCCCTGTTTAGTAAATCTGAAAAAAAAAAATGTCATCTGATATTTGGACATCTAATGTAAGACACTCATTTTCAGTTAATTGTTATTTCTACCTCTTTCCAGTCACTGGGCACTTTATTCTGAGAGTTAAGTGAGAGAAGATCCAGTTTGGGGGAAATTGTAATGCTTAATAATTAATTTTATTATGAAAAAAAATTTAATTGAGGAAAAAGTAGATTTTTGTTTGTATATGCTGGCAATTATAGTTCTTAGAAAATCATAATATGCAAAAATCGGTATTGGCAGGGCACACTTACAAAGTAATCCGATATCTGCTTCTCTAAAAAAAGAGGGACAATTTTGTGCTGTCAATTGAGCTTAACTTGTATTGAGGCAGGAATATTCTTTTAGGGGGGATTGGGGTTATTCCGAGGGCAGTCATACAAAAAGCTAACTTACAAAGAAAGATAGTACCTACAAAAAGGCAGCAGTCAGGTCAAATTCAGTAAAATTTTACAGTGCTGGATGTGTCTCAACTGATTTCTCGTTTCAAACAGCTGTCAAGGTTATCAAAAATTGCAGGCCCCATGTGTGTTGTCTTGTCTTTTGTTCTTTGTGTATCTGCTCCCTGTACCGATTTATGCCTTGTTTCCTAAATGACCTTAAAATAACCTCGACATGTCTCTTGGGATCGTACAGCTTAAGAGCTAGGCTCCCTTGATAAGGCCATTCACAAGTCTGTGGGACTAAATCTACTGCAATTATGTCTTCAGTGGCCGTTTGCTGCATTTGTGTCACAGTTTTCTTTGAATCAATACCATGTTTTAGCCAGCATCAAAACAAAAACTACATTTCATCATTTTGGCAAAGAAAAAAAAGGCTTTTTGAAGAGCACCTGCTGAGATGAGTGTGACACGGTAAAGCAATACGATAGAAGCTGAGGAAGAGAGAACTAATGTAAGAGTTTCTCCAAGATCCACTGACAGTTATGTAAGTACCCACAACCTGTCAAAGCCAGAGAATCCCTTAAGAAGAACCAGAGTCTGAGATGAGAAGGGAGGTCTCAAACACCTCCAAGTCAGATATGGAACTTCACACGAAAGCTGCATATGAGTACAGCTGTTATACAAGTGATCCAGGCCTGTCAAACCTAAGCTGTAGCAGCCTTGAAGGAAGAAAATGGACATTGATGAGTGATTATGATAGCGAAGAAATTCAAGAATATTACCATGGACATATGGAAATCATGATCCCCTGATGTCATACTTGATAAGCAGACATGCCCCTTTCAATTACTTCATAAATCTGTAAGGAACCAATTTGGCCTGTCCATACATTGATTTGCTTTATGCACTGGAGCGTAGTGTAGGTAACAGCCATATTGTATACTCCCTTCATATTTAGAGCTAAACGTCATCATTAGCTCCGAGTTATTAGAGCGGAACTAAAGGAGGTTGCTAAGAAACAAAAAAGCAACTTCAGAATGTGCAGTTATTTCTGATTTCCACGTCACAGCTTTTCACACCTCGGAAGAACAATGGCAGAGAATTTGGAGAGGAGACGAGGAGAAGATAATGTGTGATGTTGCTATGGAGTCTTGAATGGAATCACAGTATACTACCATTACCAATGTGAGATGGACAGCACATAAACAAACACTCACTACTGTGTTTAAAACGTGAGAACGGAAAGCTTTTAAATCTGACACTTTATGATGCCCTACACGATTTCATTATCTGCTAAATTTTGTGCCCTCTGTTGCTTTCACTCTTTCACATCCCCCCTCTCCATTCTTTATGTCTTATCTCCTTTGCTCTGTTCCTCTTCCTCTCCCAAAGCGAGTAGCATATTGGAAATGTCAACCCCTTTCTGCTTTGGCCTTTTGCCTTGGGGCACATTACAATGTCCAGGTCACACCATCTCCTCAGAGAGGCTGAAGAAAGCATTCTAGCATGATTTTATTCTCAGTGAGAGCCAGCTGGAATAGAGAGAGAGAGAGAGATAGAATGTTCTAGAGATTGACATTATGCCGACAACAGCCAGAAAGACAGCTACCTTGGGTGGGGTAGTTACTACATTTACATTTTTACATTCGTGCATTTGGTAGATGCTTTTATCCATGATATTGCTGTTGCTAGCACAATTATCTAGTAGATAATCATGGTTTCGAATGATCTAAAGGGATATTATAATACCAGGGTTTCCCATACATTCATTAATCTGTGGCGGCCCGCCACAATATCAACGCTGACCGCCACGGATTGATTCAGATTTTTTAACTATTTAATATGGGTAAAATTGTATTTTATTCGCGCTGCTTGCTCCCCCTCTCTCTCACAAACTGACAGGCACGACTAGCCCCTCCTTCTCTTACCGCACGATCTGAATCAAAACATGAGCATGCGTTAGTTAGAGGGCGGATTGTTGCCGGTGCTTAATGCTTATTCCCCCAGCGAAGATTCCAGAATCAATCCGGAGTTGAATGGTTAGTATAATGAACACTGTTGCTCAACTCAACATAACTCTGAGAAGTTGTCTAGATGTTAAGCGCGGTCGCGTTTCATTCCAGATTCGCGCAAAACTTTTGCGATTTTTTTTTCTAAATATCAATAACAACTAGGCTATTGCGAAATGACGGCGTTTCCATTAACCGATGTTATGCGACTAAACGTAATTTGTTCCTCGCGCGATCAGTTATTCCAAAAATCATTGCTTCACAGGTTTATATCACAGCCACCAGACTAGACATTATATTATTACTATCTCCAGGTTCAGGTTGGTGTGTGTTGGTTTTTGTCCACCTCAATCTCCAAGTGTGTGTGTGTGTGTGTGTGTGTGTGTGTCTGAGTCTGTGTGTGTCCACCTCCAGGTCCATTTTGGTGTGTGTCTGAGTCTGTGTTTGGGTCTGAGTGTGTGTGAGTGTGTGTCTGTGTTTGAATCTGAGTGTGTGTGAGTGTGTGTCTGTGTTTGAATCTGTGTGTGTGAGTCTTTTTGAATGTGTGAATGTGTGTGAGCCTGTGTTTGAGTGTGTCAGTAAGTTTGTGAGTTTGAGTGTGTGTGTATCTGTTTGTGTGTTTGTGTGTGTGTGTGTGTCCAGTTCCAGGTTTGTGTGTGAGCAAAATTTGCAACAAGAAGTCTGTGGAGCAGTCATAGCATAGAAAGTGTAGCAATGGCAAAGTCTTTATATATGATATATGAGATATATATATATATATATATATTTATATATTTAACTTAACCCCCCCCCCCCCCCCCCCCCCGGTCACCAAACACCACACCACCGCAAATAGAATCTAATTCTGTGGGAAACACTGAATACATACTAGTCTCAGACGGCACTCCCAGCAAATAAACCTACAAACTTTTGAAGGCTTTTTAAACTTTTATTTTCTGAGCTTTCAAACAAGGCTTTGTCAAGCCAACATTCAAAGTTTGTCTTGACAATTTCAAAATGGCAGTTATACAATTAATTTTAATTCTACTTCCTTACATTCCAATTTGAATTACATTTCTGCATTCTGTTTGCTACCTCAATTCAAATTCATTACACATTGAGAAAATAATTTGGAATTTAAAGTGCTTGACTGCCAGAAATTGCAGACATATTTTTCATTATTATTTTGTAGTCCTGTACAGCTAGTAGAGGAACCACACCGCCTTTTATGTTTTGTTGTTTTGTCTATTATTGTGGTACCAAATAATTCATATAAGCCTATTGCTAAACAAAAAATAAATACATACATGCCTACATTTCATACATAAACAAACAAAAACAGTAGCTGACCACTTTATTTTGGTCAGATTATCGCTTCCTTGGAAGTGCATGGTTTTGCCCCAAATAAGCTAAAAAGTGTACAAGACTCAAAGGTAGTGTATGGCAATTTGTTTTATAAACACTTTTCGTTATACTGTTTTAAACTCTCTTCACATCCTGATATCAATCAATAATAGAAGTGGTCTAAATATTAAAACATGTACTGTGTCTTCTGTGTAAGTCTCAGCACCAAAACATTTTTGTGCAATGATACGATGTCCTACCTGCCTGTCAACATATGTATTTCCTTATCTCCGCTCATCCTGCTCACTCAGACATCACACTTCATCAGCGTGATGTAGACACAGTCACCGGGTGCCGTAAACAAACAGCATTCATCTTTTACAGTTCCTCCTGAAACAAAACAATGAGCTTAGGCTGTGTTCACGCCATGTAGTAACCGTTATTACAACAGCAACCTTTGCCGTACTTCCCCGTGCTGTTCACGTCCTCAGACTCTGTCAACACTATCATCTCCAAAATGAATCTGCAGCAGTCAGGTGGTTGTTTACGTTCATTATTATTGTAATGTTATGTGCTTTTAGACATGAGGTAATTTAATGCCGTCTCTCATCGATATGCAAACTCTGCTATGTGCGTTGTGGAGGTTGTCTGCTATGTGTTTTGAAGGAGGTGTGGCTTTGGAGACGCTCTGAAGGGAGGGTGGGATCTCATGCTTTCAAAGCTAGCTTGCTATTGCTAGCCACTTTGAAATTGCTAGGTAGATAAAAAATCGGAAACATCTTCACTTTGAATACAGTAACATTACAGTTAAGTGCTAATAATCAGTTACTCTAAACATATACGGTTGCAGGTTCTGTATTCAGCAAAAACTGGTAGGGCCTGCTGAGCTGAATGTTCCTTGCCAAAGGGCAGGCTATCAGCAGGAAATAAACAAGCCACGTAAATCTTTTCATAAGCTCTCTCTGGATATATGGTCATACCATTCAGTGGGGGACAAGACTTGACCACTTCCCCCCAGTAACTGGGTTTTACTACATTGTGCCCTGTGCAGTGTTTTACGTTCACCTTTGCTACCTCACAGTGTGCGGCGAGCTCCTGTCACCTGTGTCTTTTCTACTCAAAGCCCATGGTGCAATCAACACAAACTTCCTTCCCCAGGCCCCAATTGGTAAGACAACATGCAGGCCCACCTGTAAAGGCCCGCATTTAGAGATGAAAAGAGGACAGGCATCTGCAGGGCATCCACTCTCTGCAATGACCGCCAGCAAAAGGATGCACATGAAAGTCTGAGTCACTCGCCCAGGCCCCTGAGCGAAGCTTTTACTGAGCCTAGGCTTGCTTTGATCCCTCCCTTGGAGAGGCCAGGAGGAAAATCGCATTAAAAAGGTGAGGGTGGAAATCTGATTGGCTTTGTGTAAAAATCTGTAATGCCAAGCCTCCATTTTGTTGCTGTCGCACATTGTGTAGGCTTGATGAAGCCCAATACTGCTGGTGCTGAGAGAGTGCCAGCACACAATGCCTGTATGGTGAAGTGCACATCATTCGATAGAAGTCAACTTGACCTCATGACAACTGGGTGCTGTTTCGTTTGTGACAAGGTGTTCATTTGACTTGAAAATATGTCACTTCTGAAAGTTGATTTGTGTCACTTCTGATTTTTGTGATGGGAAATGAAGGAAAGATTTTTTTTCTCTGAAATGGGTGGGAGGATCATATGTAGTGTTCATACTGCAACTCATATAAAAGGATGGCACCAAGCATTTTGTTTGCATATGACTACAGTATTATGGGGATAGTTTACCCAAAAATTTAAATATGGTAATTTACTCGCCGCATATACTGGTCAAACTTCAAATATTATGGAAGTAAATCAGTCTTGTTACTGTTAACTAAAACTATTTAAAAAGCAATTTTCCGTTATTGAAATAAAATATAAATATTAGACAAAAAACTATTCGAAATTAGAAATGTTGCCTTGGCAACTAACTGAAATTAGGTAAGTACTAAAATTGATAAAACTGAAATTAAAATAAAATGACAAAGAAATATTAGAAATGGCTAACTATTAATAAATACTATAATAGTACATTAATAATACTGAAAATAACACTGAAGTGAAAAAGGACTGTGGTGGTCAACCTCCAAAAAGGAAGCAAAAACACTATAAAAGTTTCATAAATGTGATTCATACGACATGTGCACTATATTGCAAGTCATATGATAGCTTAAAGGGGGGGTACAATGGTGTTTCATGTATTCAGAGTTGTTTACAGTGTTAAAGAGATGGATTCTCATGCTAAACATGGCCAAAGTTTTAAAAAATATATTTTGGACGAATAACGGAGAATTTCTGTGCCGAAAATCTTACTTCCGGGTTGGTACAAGTTTCGGCAGTTTTTTTTCGATCGTGGATCTAATGACATAGACAAGAGTGGAACTCCTTATATGAGCATTTCTCTTGGAAAAGCGCGCCCGCGCACACGTCGACCAGAGGAGAGCGAGACCGCGCACATCAACGCGCTTCAACAGGAAATCATCGGCAGCGCTGCATAGGATTTGTTCAAGAATGTCTCCAAAAAAGTGTGTTTTTGGATGTGAGGGAAAGCTTCCCGTGTTCAGCTTCCCAAAGAACCCAGCGTTACAGGAACAGTGGATGTAGTTTGTTTTTCCCGGGGCAGCAATGGAGTGTAGCAAGTGCGGTTGTGTGTTCTGGTCATTTCAGTGACGAATGTTTTATTAACCACGCCTCCAGGAGCTCGGCTTTTTCCGGAGAGAATCAGAAAGCTGTATTTTTCTTTTATAAATATGATAAAACTAAAGACTTTTTGGAGATATGAAGGATGCACTACTACTCTATAGGTACTCAAGATTAACATGAGATTAGGTGAAACTGTGTATGTTATGTACCCTTTAACATGAGAAACAGACCAATGTTTATTATTCAATGTTTATGGTCATTATTCATTGATAATTTTCCACTCCATTGAGCTGTTAATCATTGAGCCAGTGAGTCTGAAGATTTGGTTCAGTCTTATTTGTAAACTGATCATTAAGACTGGCTTCTCTTTAAATATTCAAAACACTTTTATGATGCTTTTATGGTGCTATGATTTATTTATTTATTTCATTTTAGAGCTTCACAGTCCCAGTCCTGATTCACGTTCATTATATTAAAAGAGTGGCCAGGACTCTTAATCAAAATAAATAAATTAAAATTAAATTAAAATAAAAAATGCACCTTTTCTGTTTGAATGATGTGATACTGAGTAAAAAATGACAAAATTCTATTTCTTTGAGCAAACTATTCCTCTAATAATGTAGAGAGGCACCGTACATCCTCTGAGGTTGTCATTTGGTGGTAATTGCTATTGGTTTAACTATATCAGTAAGATTTACTAGTCTAGTCAAGGCTATTGTTCTGATATTGCTGGTCAAGGGCGCTAATGAACAGGTGATAAAGATCAAAGTGGTGTGTTCAGCTCTTGTCTTCCTGTCATAGCGTTTGATGATGCCGGTGCTGACGCTCCTTGTACTTTGTCACAAGGTTACAAGAGAAGGAGCAGAGGCATGTATGGATAGTACACCAAATCAATTCTTTCCTTTCTCCTGTGAGCATACCCTCCTCACTCCTGTTCTCCTCCAATCAGGCAGTGAGGTGGAAAACTGGCACTGCTAGCTCCCAGCTAAGAGATGCCACTCATGCTATGCATGGGCAGTATGGGCCCATCCTTATCGTCGCTATGGATACCTCCTTACTTCCCTAGTTGGAAAGGCTTGCCCACAGAAATGCACGAATGATATCTAGTAGAAACACTAGACTCTGCATGCACAACTCGATATTATGCGCTCTCACGCACATCTGTTTGACATCTGTGCTAAACCAAGAAGACCCCTTATGAATAGTAGACCACTTTAAAGTTGCCTTTGAGATGTTTTCAGACTCAAATCCCATCCTTTCTCCAGCTGTTTGTTACTTCCACAATCTGTGAAAACCTTATTAACTTTATTACTCTTCCACATAAATAATTCTACACATTTCCTGGCACTTTTTTGTTTATTTATTAAAGATTTTGGATGATTTGGATGATCGGTCTAGTTTTGGTGCATCATGAGCTGAAACTCTAATCTTTAGCAAATCTCAGAATTAATATTCATATTTCATATTTCTTTACATTATCATGCTGTGATTTACGATTTAACGATTTAAAACGTTTGGTTTTAATTTTTGTGTTTTATTTTTTATTTATGTAGGCAAAATAGAATATAATTTATTAATTATTGTCGTTATTATTAAATAATTATCAGTATTGGACAGAATTTTTATAGCAGTGCATCCCATGTTGGCATATACAGTATGGACATGGCAATTACACTTGAATCCGCACTAACACAATTGGACAGAGATCATCACGACATTCAAAATTCTCAGCATGAGGGCAGTTTGCTCGCATATATTAACAAAGTTTAGCCCATATTGAAATGTTACCTGTGTTCTAGCTGACCTGAGTAGAAATTGCAACATTGTAACAATTTAGACCCTATTTAGGAACAATGTCTGAGAGCGCGCTTAGTGAGGATCCATCTTGCAGCAGGAGAATGAGAATGCAACTTTGTCCTTTCCAGACATAATAGCTGAATGCACACTCCAAAAAGCTAGAGAAATGAATTGAAAAAAACAACAAAAAAACAGTGTGACTTCATGTGAATTCCCCGAATAGCCCCGTAGTCGGACCCATATCCGACTGGTTTTTCAAACAAAAGTTTGTTGTATTATTCTCAAGGTGCTTCATTTCGTGCCAAATTGATCTCTATCAGCAATTTATGCACAGTGACTTGGTGATGCCATCAAATTTTATAGTGTTAATATGGCGTACCACTCCTCATTTTGTAAACGAGGAGCACTTGTGAATTGGCTATGAAATTGGCCATGCAGCTGAGGCTATTTCTCCCCAAACCCATGGATAATGATCACTTAAGATGAAACTAGTGAGAAAAACATTGTTGGCAGCCCACTCCTATTGCACTTCATTTACATATCTTTTATGAAAGGACACAACTGAAGATGAGTTGGTAATCTTGAACTAAATATCTCTACCATTCAGAAAGTTTCCTTTTTACTGCTGCTTTCCGATGGTCGTTCTCTCATTTTCTGTCTCACTTTCCCTTTATTTATCTTCTCTTTCTCTGAAAATGGAGTTCAGAGTCCATAGTTCTGTCACACTTGATCAGCATTCAAGCTTTATTTTCCCAGCCATCGACATCCATATTCATACTCATCAGCCGTGGGACAAGCGCTCTAGGTAAATTCATGTATATGGTAGAATAACAATCACTTTACTTCACATCACCCTTACAGCAGGGTCCAAAACTCAGCAGGAACAGGGAGGTAGGTGATGAGAATCTGCCATTCTTGGACATGACAGAGCCCACTGTCAGGCGGCCCAGACATAGTGGAGTGGAAATCTTGTCTCCCCAAACAACAACACCCCTCGTATTCCTCGTCGTGTGTAATGATGCCCTTTGCCAGGAGACTAATCCACCAGAGATGATTTGACACATCCTGTTTAATCTCCTTTGTACTACCTGGCAAGTCCCAGGAAAATTTTTGATTTAAATACAATGTGGCTGTTTCAGTGACAAAATGGTTGCCCGGTGGAGCCAGTTTGGCATGGGAGGTAGATTTGGCGAGTCCAGGCTTTCGGTCGAGGGATGTAGGCACCCAACTCGAATGGATTTGTTCTTGCAAAGCTATTGGCAATAACAATGGGAGTCATGCAGAGGGTTGGAGCAACTACTTCCCTGACGTGCCTCCTGCCAGGTGGTTTGGAGATGGCTGTTACCCAGACCTCCTCTGGCTGGTTTCAGGAGACCTGTCTACACTATGCCCTTGTATTTAAAGTGAAGTGTCTCATTTTTGAACCACTAGTGGCATTAAATGGAATTGCAAAAATAATGACAGGTTCACGAATCCTCATAATTTGCACAAAGCGTGAAATGTTACTGAGACTCTTTTAACCCCAGAGGATTTTCTTCCATTCCATTTTAGGAGTGTATTCGTGGTCATTTATTTTATTTTCATACCAGATAAGATTTTTATCCCAAGTCAACCTTAAAATCTCATCTTTTATGGAACTTCATGATCTAGGTTTTGTCGTCTCAATCTGTCTTTTTGTAAATGCTCTGTGGGCTCTTTCCGTATGTTTTAGTAAAAATTAAAGAATCAAAGATTTATTGGGTTTTCATTCTCAACATTGGCTCAAAGAATTCAATGTCATTTTTGTTCTTCTGGTAAACCATTGATTCTGGAATGTGCTGTCTGGATCTACTTTCCTGATTTATAAATCTATTTCCCCTTAACAATTTCTCAATCACATCAACTGCATTTTTGATTTGTACTTCTGACCCCTTAATGCATGTCTAGTCTCTTTTTGAAATTATTGATTTAATATTGGTTATCTTTTCTGAATTTTGTCATAAAGGATTGTCTAGCTTTGTTTCCTACAAATATCATTTTCTTAACAAAATTCCTTAAAATCCTTGATGCAAAATACATTTCTGTGAAAATTAACACTGTATAAGATATCGAGATTTGTTTTTAGAGAATGTATCATTGATATGGATGCATTTTGTCTTTCTGCACTTTTTTCCCCTTATTGTCAAGTGTGAACAAGTTAAAAACAAGTTTTGCAAAAAAAGTCATTGCAATAAGAATAAATACTCCAGGACAATATTTCCAGGACACAATCTATGATAAGTCTTAACATCTTATTCAGTGCAGCAATCTTGTTTTAAGGATTTGTAGATGTATTATTGGAAAACAAACAAACAAAAAGACCCATTCAAAACTCATTAAGACGTGTTTTTTTGCAAAGTTACACTGTATTCATGTTGTGGCTTTGATGCTCAGGTGGAATTATTGGATTTAGAATTTTTCTTAAGCTCGTTGTCTATGCTTTCCCTTGTTTCCCACACATTTACACTCTTTTCTTTCACATACTATATTATCAAATGCAAGACCTTTTGTATTATGTATTAACTTTTTATATATGTAAGTAACATTGGAAGTTCCCAAAGGTTAATGACAAAGATTATTACCAAATTGTGATAAAAGCCAGGCATGTCTCTCTCATATTATGCCCTTCTAGACTTATTGTTTGTGAGAGTTTTCTAAACACCGCTCATTCATTTGGATGTTGTCCATTTGCAAGCCTCCGCCAGTACTCTCTTTCAGGAAAGCATTCATTTGTCCCTAATGGATTTGGCTGATTACTGAATCAGTGACACGTTTCAGCTGGTCATGTAACCCTTGAAGAAACGTACCCAGTGCACCATTTTCTTTGCACTTTTTTTTCTCTTTTCCCATCCCAATCTCCTCATTTTGTGAAGAGAGTGCTCTTTACCAGTAAACCCCATGATCAGACCGATGGTTGTGATCGCATTGTGATCGGCCATGTCTGAAGCTCTTTGCATCTCATTCGGTTGAGAATGAGTCATTTATAAAGTACCTTAAGTGAGGGGTAAGCATCACTTGTCTTTATCAAGGTAAATCTTGTTTACACCGTTGGCACTATCGGGAGAGGACAGAGCCCTTCTCGAGAATAAGCCCTTCTCGGCTGCCTTGGAAATACTGTAATGCCAAAGGTAATTCTTTGAAAAAGAGGGTTTGAATGGATGGCCTTAAGTCCACTTTCTTGGAGCTGATGAAGCGCAGGGCATGAGTCGTCATGAAAAGACACAATTTGAGGCAGATTATTTATATATTTCAGCTTATGGGAAAGGCTGTGATGCACAAGGACAAAGCTATTGAAGGGACGGATGGATGAGAATAATATCTACAGGATGAATCATTTTCACATCAAGGTTTTTCATGATGTTTTAACAATACCGGTTATATGAACTTAAAGCACTGGCTTGTTTTTCATTCATGTCTGCCTTAAAATCTCAAACACAAATACACAAATCTGCACTGAAAAATAACACTTTTTTTAATCAGTACTTTAATGACTTGTTAATTTTTTTTTCATTCCAAATTGGCTATTTACTCTCCCGTTTTTTAATTATTTTAAGCATGATTTAGTGAGATTTATGCTTAAAACAAGATTTATGCTTAAAACTATGCTAATTTGTTTCAGGGCACTACAGTATATACTAGAAGTATTCTTCCTCTAGGCACACTTATCAAAAATGTGTAGCATACTTATAAATGAGAAAGAGAATTTGTCTTCTTCCAAAGCAGGGCATCTTTTAGTTGATTACCAAAGACAATCCTATCTTATTAGTCGTAAACATGGAATAGATTCCGGAGCTGTGCCACGAGGTTGCGATTTAACACAAACGTTTGAGTTTATAATTACTCACTCCGGGAGCTGCTATTACAGCAGAGAGGCAGAGGATGGCAAATGTGTCACGTCGGGATAAGTAATCCAGGCACGCCGCTGAAATCGCTTCTTAACTGGGTGCGGCATGTCTTTCCCTCAGACTTATGATTCTAGCACAGCGGCACGTCAAAGAAGGAAGGGTGGGGGGCGGCCTTGAGGAGAAAACAGATTTAAAAAGTCATAGAAAAAGAAGAGGAATGGATAGACTCAACTGGCAAGAATAAAAGGCATCTCACTGTTCTTATTTGTCATCCATTCCTCCATCAAACCACTCACTAGGCTCCCCTCAGTCGATTTATATAGCACTGTGGCCCTGACGTTCACACACACACACTCTCACACACTCTGGGCCCTATCTTGCACCCAGCGCAATTGACTTTGTACACCGACGCATGTATCATTCCTATTTTGCACCCGCGCACAGCGGACTTTTCCCTCCACAGACGCACGTCGGTAAATTAGGAAATTAACTTGCGCTCCCGGGGGCGGTTCAGCGCAAAGAGGAGGCGTGTTCCAGCGCAAACGTTCCCTGGTGCTATTTTGCAGGTTTAGAAAACAATTCCGCCACTGACCAGGAAAAACCTAGTCTAAAGTCAGTGGTGCGTTGCGCATGTTATTCATATGCTATTTTAAGGGCGCATGCTTGGTCATAATCAATGTAGCGTGTGCACAACGCGCATACACTTTGCTTATCTCATCTACACACAGACGCAGCAGTTCTCATTTTTAGAAAACCATACATTATTACAAGGAAAAATATTAACACACGAGGGAAATCATTGTTGTGTCCATGAAGATGTGAAAAAATAGGCATAAATCTAGCTTACACATTTACCCAAATTTTTATACGCCTGTTTAACCGAAGCTAATTTGGGTGGGTTTCTCCCATCCCCATACAATGTCACTTCTCTGTGTTTTGCGGCCCTGACGAGAACGTTGGTCTCCTCTGCTGTGAACCGCTCCTGGCGCGCGCCTGGCAAATCCACCGTTATAATAGCAATCCGCCATGGAACAAGCGCGCCTGCTCTTAAAGGGAATGTGAGATGTCGCTCTGATTGGTTTATTTCACGTTACGCCCAAACCACACCTATGAATAATGAAGCTACTTCAGACCAACCCATTTTAGATTTGCGTCGGGCGCAAGAGTCATTTATCCCACCGGTATAATAGCAACAGCGCCCAAGACCCGCCCACAAAGTTACTTGCGTTTTTGCGCCTGATACTTGATAAATGAAAGGCCACAGTGAGCACAGTGTATGACTTGTGAATGTCATTCTTCTGAAGCCAGAAAACATTGTCTCTGGGGAGTGGCAGTGGGGAGAGATGGGAAGGGTTGTTGTTGGCTGACAGACAGTGCCTGAAGAGTAACTTAAATCGCCGAATGAGAGCGACTCGTTGGAAATCAGCAGGGTGGAGTGACACATTCGCTCAAATGAGCTGCTTTCGTCTTCCAATATCAGACTATCAAATAGCTGGAGATGAATGTTGGAGACAACGCAAGAAAAAAAGAAGAAAAGAAGATAAGTCACCAATCCATTTATTGCCGTCTGTCATGCTGTGCTCTGCCCAAGTTATCCCTAACGGCGCATGTTTACATATTGCGACGTCACCGTTGAGGTTACCTCCGTATAATGAGCCGAGGCAGATGGTCGGCTGTAGTCTCCCTCCAGCTGAGGAGGTCTCACGTTTTGGACACAGGCTTTGGAGGTTTGGGGGGAGGGATGGTTCCCAATCATTTCGGAGGCTGTTAGCCAGCTATTCTGCTGTGATTGCAGCATGATGTGCCAAAGCTAGTGCACACTGCTCGTCTGACAATCACACTCCCATCATCTCTGACAACCTGCTCTGCTTCACTCCAGGGTGGAAGCTGCCCAAGCCGTTTCTAAACATAATGACCTGTTTCTTTTAGCAAATATCGCCAGCTGTATTTCAGCATTTTGGGATGAGTTTTCGCCCAATGAGTGCAAACTCTGAGGCAGATTATACTTGTAAGTTATGAATATCTTTATTAATAGAGAAATATGTCTCCGTTATTTGCACAGACATGTTGGTTCCACTCTAAGAGATCAGGTTTGTAGTAATAGTAGTTGTAGTATAACTTGCTCTTATAGTCGTGCCTTCACTGTTTAGTGAGGTCATTGTATGTTCCGAGAAAACTGTAGTTATATGGTCAGTGTCGGTCACAGTGCCTTTTAAATGCTGTTTTTGATTTGGCTCTATGTTATGCTTTTTCAAATATTACCATTCATGCGGATGGTTTGTGAATGTAAAAGGTCTGCAAAGTTTTAAAGGTTAAAGTGCACAACAAATAAAGCGATTCTGAACTGCTGAAACGAGTCATCAGCAATTCCAGTCTCACTTCTTGTTACATACCCATGTAACAATGTAACAAATTCTGCTCTTCACTGGCTGCCTTTGACTCTCATGTTGTAGCTGAGGCATGGAAGAGATTGTTCGATGTCGAGAAGACGCTGTTTTCAGCGCTGCATATACACTTTGCATGCACTTCAAAAATATGAGGACTCGCGCTGGAATTGATACGCGAAAACCTACCGATTTTGTTTGTGTCACTGCGTATCAAGCGTTGAGAAAGCCTCTAAAGCTGAAATTCACATGGCGTTTCGGTTCTGACATGCCCTGTAAGTGGTTAACTAAACACAATAAACTGGGCTGTCTGACCAATCAGAGCAGAGTATGCTCTCAGAAAAGAGGGGTTTAGAGAGATTGGATCTTCGAACGGGGCCAGATCTAGGCCCTTCTATAGCTACCAGGAACGGCGCCTCTCTTTGAAGGAACCGTTTTTAGACACTTTTGGATGCATGGTGGTGATGAATTCCTTTTAGAGTATGATTTTATGATTCTAGTCTGGCCAAAAATTATTTTGGATTTTAATACCAATTTATTTTTGCAGCAGAAACACATTTGTTTGCATTTTGTCTAGTGGTTTCACTAGAATCGATAGCGAGCTGTGGAAAATCGATATAATGGAGTGTGAGGAGAGAACATTGCTGCTGTCCCTTTTATCAACACTGATGACAGCATAAAACATTACAAATAAATTCTAGCACCAGATCTCCACTCGTTTTAACAGATGCAGTGAAACTGCTGCTGGACAATTGTTCGTGCTGCTTCTCTTTTAGACACATCTCTGCAGTGAGCCATTTCATAAATTGTTGGGGACAAAATTGACCATGGCTAAAAGTGGCAGGACCATTCTAAATGACACCTATGAGTGTAACATTATAATACCCTTAAAAATGAAAACTTAATTATGTCTCGTTTTAGGGTCTCTATCTTGGGAAATAGTATAGGATGTATCTATGTACTACATGGGCCTACATGCACACCAACAGACATAACTGGGTCTTGGGTGTCTTTCTGGATAATCATCAAATGGATGCCTGTCACAGTTGGCAGTGGCAAGTCACATGGGTCAGCAGGCTCTACCACTCAAAGCTCAAACTGCATTATAATCGCAATATCTCTGCTGTCATACACACTACTGCTCCTACACAGCTTTGAATCAAAGGCCAAAGAGTTGTTGTCTCCATCTCCTTTGCTTGTTGTTACATATCGGGACGTGAAAGCAATTAAAAGACATGGATTGAGTTTAATCCCCTTTCCTCTGTTCTGAATCACATGGATATGAAATATGTCTCAGTGCCATCTGCAGCGGTTGCTCTGGGTGGCCTCATGATAGCGTGTAAACGCATTCTGGCTGCTTGTAGGCTAACATAACTCAAGACAAGCTTCAGTTATATTACAGTCATTGACCTTTCAAAGGAATGCTGTGCACAGGCATGTAATGAGAAATGCTAAACTGAGGTAAGTGCAGATGATAGAACAAAAACAGAGTATGTAAATCACAGTTACTTTCGACAGGAAAAAGAAAGAAGAGAATGTGAGTGCATTAGCCTGTGCAAAACTCACTGCTAGGTTGTTAAGTGGTTACTAGGGTGTTACTGTGAAGTTGCTATGCGGTTTTTTGGATGGTTGCTAAGGTGGTTGGTTACTAGTGAAGTCCAAAAGAACTTTATGATATTATGCCTTGGATCCCTTTGTCAATTTAGTCTGAGGGTATTTTTCGAGATCACAAAAGCCACACTCTCTGAGCCGATTAAAGTAAATTAACAACATAATTTTATTTTCCGCTATTCATATCTATACAATAAATCATGTGTTAGGTTTTGAAAACCCTTAAGGTGCAGTTTAATTTTTGCTGGTGAAATCCATTCATTTCACTAGGAATCCACGTGGTGATTTGGTGTAAGATTTCCCCAAACAACATTGGGTTCAAGTTGGTCACCGTGATTCGCTACACTGACCAACAGAAAGCTGCTTGAGTTGAAAGTGACTTCAGTGTGAGCTGGGCTTCATACATTGCTACACTATTGACAACGGACAATGTACCTTTCTTGGTCGTGAAATGTAGCCAAAATTGAGCTAATGTGACCATACTGTTAGCTTTAGCAATAACTTTGACAAAACACAAGCTAAAAAAGCTATTAAAAAAGTCAAAATGTGCTAAGTTTACTGTTAAGAAATAAAAATGAACAGGAAATATTGGCCAGGTAAAGCATAATAATATGATTAACATTTGAAATTGCAAAATATGCAACACTGCATATTGCTGGCCATTAAATGATTTGGTAATGAAACAGCTGAAAAACAAATGTACATTGATACATAGCAAACAAAATATATAGTGTCATTTTTGCAAACAAAACTACTTCACATAGACTAAATGAAATAGTTTAGCTAGACTAGATCTGAAAATATTCAAAAGACTAAAATGTAAGAGTAAATAGAAGGCTGACATAAACCACATGGCGATATGTTGCCAAATTTAACATTGACATTTCATTCTCATTTTAATGCGACCCCATTTTCGGCAAGAACTGCAAAGAACGTGAATGAGGACACGACAGCTTCCCAAACAGAAACAATGAAGTAGAGCTGAACTGAAGGAATGAAAGAAAGAGGGATGAAGAGAGAAGCCAGTTATGAAAGGAAACTATAAGAGACAGGGATGTTGAATGACAAGTCATTCTTTCATGGCCACAAACATAAAAAAAACTGTTGAAACTAATTAACTGGTGAGGTAGACAGCAGACAAATGGGCTTCAGGGACCGTCATTGTGTCACTTGTGTCGTTTATTTCAAGAGCTTGTCGGTAGGAGCTGTCAGATTGCTAGCGCTTCATTGATTGGTGGGCAGGGAGGCTGGGCATTCTCATGCTTACAGCCTCTGCATTATACAGATGATTTACACACCGAAGCAGCTGTTCGTTCTGGCAGCGGTTCAGACCTCACATAAGTAGTTTCAAAGCAACTCTAATGGACTCAAAGCTGGAACACGACCACAGCCAGCCAACCGAGACAAGTGATACAGAAAGCACTCTGCAAAGTGTGGGTCAACATCAGAGACATTCATTCTTTTTCTAATTATGTGTTGATCTTCAGCGGTTTACATAAAGTTTTTTTTTTTTTTTTTTTTACACACAGGTGGTGTTACCAGTTCATGTCGTATAAGGGAACCATGCTCTACCTTGTTGACAAATCTCCAAAACGGAAAGGCAAATTCACTAAACAATTTTACTTAAACAGTTCATAAGCTCTTCCCAAGAAAACACCATTTAAGGCATGACCTTGTCAGGTTAAGCAGGGATTGTGTAAGATTGTGCAAGTAAATACACTCAATAACTATGTTTCCATCACCCTGTTTTTATGTGCATTTTGAAGTATCGCATCAGAAACGATTAATGGAAACGGCAAATTTCGCAAAAAGAGTTGCGAATAATGAGAGATGGAAACGCATTTGCCGAATAAATTCTGACGTAGCGAACATTAAACCCACATGACTAATCAGCTGTTTCTGCTGATGGTGTTTTATTTACTTTTGGTTACTAGGTACCAATACTACCGTCATCCGCTCTAACAACTTGATTGAAATGCAAAATAATTCGCACTCTAATAATTTGTTTTTTGCACACTTTGAAAACGTTCGCTTCACGTTTTGAAGTTTGATGGAAATCCAGTTATTATTAGTCGCACACAGGCTTTCTTTGTATGCAAATTGTAATGTTTTATTCAAACAATGTTTGTCTGAAGCAATTAACCTTGTACTGTTAATGTCCTTGTTATTTATTTTTAAAACATTTAGTTTATTTATAAATATTTAATATTTAAATACTGTTTAAAGTCAACATTTTTTATGAAAGAATTTATGAAAGAAATCAATACTTATATTCGGCAAGGATGCATTCAATTTATTCAAAAGTTACAATAAAGACATTTAGAGCGTTATAGGAATAAATAGCAAAACAAGTAATAAAAACTCGGTGAGTGTTTTAGCGCAATTTTCTCACCTCATGGGATCACAACACTAAGAGATAGTAAATCTTTTCCTGGATTTTTTTTGTGCGTTCCCAAGATTAGACCTTCCTTAACATAATGCCGAAAACCCGAAGTCTCTAGGTGGTCTGGTTGAGGAGTAGATAGAAGTGCAAGATTGGTGCGCACAGACGCACAGAACAGAAATCATGAGTTAACAAGCGCAATTTCCAGGGGAAAATTGCGCTAAAAATTATTAAAATGTGTTAAAATTGTGTTTACTGTATTTTTGATCAAATAAGTGCAGCCTTGGTGAGCTAAAGAGACTTCTTTCTGAAACATTATAAATCTTTCCCACCACAGACATTTAAATTGTAGTGTATTTATTTAAAAAAAAAAAATTGTTTGTGTACATTTTCTGATCGTGACAGCAGCTTCAAATGTGTTTGAATCATGCAGGAGTGATGTTGTGCAGTTTCAGTAAAATATGCCATGTCATGGAAATCTGCTGCATCCGTCACAATCTAGCACTCAGAACCAATTCACAGGATGGATTTGCGCTGGCATTGTTTGCGCTGTCATCTGATTAGCATAATGTCTTTGGTGAATCGGCACTTAAACCATGCAGACAGTGTGCAAGTAAACTGTAACACCGGGTGCGCTTCCTTCTTCATGATTTCCCCCATTTATGTTGATACAAGGAAATAATTCAGTAGACCTTGGGATTTTTGCCCCAGTGCCAGCAAGGTATAATTTATTCAACTGATAAAATGCCAGGCTTTTGTTGTCTTTTTTTCCATATGTGATTGTCTTTCCATGCATTGCCTTTCCGCACCTGCCAGTCTAAAGTAATAGCTTTTAATCTGTGCATCAAAGCCTGGATAAAGAGCCTCTAAGGAGAGAGGGGATATGGATGAGAAACTCTGTTTCTTCCCCCTCCCTCCATGGCTTTCTCTTTCTCTTAGCTTTTGCTGCTGTATGCACGCCATGTTATCAATACATGGGCTTCACCACTGACAAAGACAAATCACTTTTTTATTTTCACATTAAAGAAAGACGAAAACGATCTAGGCTGTGTGAGCTTGCCCATTTGATTACTTTAAATAGTTACCTCAACAATCTGTTCTGCTTGGCAGCAACATGCTGCCCGTTGAATAGCACAGTTCGTCCTTGTATTCAAATAGCTTTAATCAAATGTGTGCGCTCTGAAAATAATTTGCTGTTTTCTTTCTGTAGAATCATGTGTGTCATCTTAAAGACATAGTTCATCCATAAATGAAAATTCTGTTATTATTAACATCATCATGTTCTCCCGTATTTTTTTCCTTAGTGCACAAAAGAACAATTTTGAAGAATCGCCACACGCTACACTAATTTCAATACAACAGTAGATCATAGTGACTGTGGCTAAAAACATCAAACAAGCACCATAATGGTGGTCTATACTATATTCCAAGTCTTCTGAGGTCATGTGATTGCTTTGTGTGAGAAACAAACCCAAATTCATTAATTATTCGCTACTAAAGTTATTATTCACTGATAATCTTCCCCTCCAGTGAGCTGTTAACTAACGATCTGCTGCTAATGAATCATTGAGTTGATTAGTGAACTGGATCAGTCTGATTCATGAACAGATTTAGGCAGATCTGTGAACCAGATCAACAAATTCAATGAAAAGACCGTTTGTGAATCATTAAATGACAATGGTTTCTCATATATCATAAGAGAATGTGACTTACTATTTGCAATATGCAGATGCACAAATGACTTTTGAGAGCTACAGTGGAGGGGACGACTTTCAATCACTGCTTCTGAATATGGTGATTTCCCTACTAGATAGTATGTGAAAATCAGTATGCCAAAAGAGTAGTATGTCCGAAATCATATTCAAAAGACAGTAGGTGAAAAATGTCTGGATGATCTAATACTTTCACACAGATTCTACTTTACTAGACTACATCCGGTTATCATTCTTACTATTCACATTCATACTGTATAGAACATACTTTTTAATGGAACTGAACTACTTTACCAAATGTAGTACCTGCTCAGACAGTATGCGATTTCAGATGCAGCTAATGACTTAAATTTCAGCCTGTTCTTCATCCACATCTATAATATTACTTCCTTGCAATATAATGCACAAATCATATAGACTACCTCTGTGGTGGGTTTAGTTTTTTTTTTTTTTTTTCAGGTTTAGAAAGACATGAGAGTGAGTATATAACTATCCCAGAGTCCTTCTTGAGGGTGAAGTGTTGTTACTCCATCCTTATTCACCTGCTCTATAGGCAGCATTTTTAGCCTATGCCCCAGTGACAGGAAGCACCTGTGGTGCGGAGATCTTAGAATGCTCTTTATCTCAGTTCCACAGCACATTACACAATTCAAGCAGCCCGCAAATGAACACGCAGGACGTCAGCTGTGAAACCGACCTGTCGATACCGAACTCGTCTTCCCCACTGAGAGAGTGAGATTACCCAGCTGATTGGAAAATCAACAGGAGGAAATGACACTGGCTTTATGGGTTATTTCTTAATGCTTGCATTTGAGTCTATTGATTGTGCCATAAGAACATTTTCCTGTTTCCTCCTTGCACAGTATGTTGCACAGGTCGAGCAAGATTTAAGCTGTATTGTGTCTAAAGTTTAAAATATGTATTGATTTATCCTGATTTGATCAACTTTCTTATTGCATTAGTTATTTGACCAAGAAACATTAACAATTAATAGAAAGTAGGCTTAAGTAGTTTTTGAGATTATAGTCTTAGGAAATGTTAATTGACTTCCTTTAAAGACGGTTTTCAGGATTTTCTTTATGCTAAGATATAAATATTATTATACAATATTAGTTTTTGTTGACCTCTCCTCTTTCGTTTGCAGATTAGAAGAACGCTGCTCCCTGTGACTGACTTTGGTGAGAGAGAAAGTCTGAGGCCAGCTTCAGCAGCAAGCTACCTTGAGTTAAAGGTTAGTCTTTGTCCCGTGGCTTCAAAGACTAGACGTACACACACAGAGATACGCATGCATCCGTTTGGTTTCATTAGAAATGCCAGGGGGCTGGAGAGGTTCCCTGTCCATTCACAGCCAAACACCTGCACGGCTTTCATCCCCTATCTGTCCACTCAGCCTTTATCACCTGCCACCCAGCCAACCACAGCACACACACACACACACGGCATCTAAACAAGCCATACACACCAGACATGCCTCACGCACTGCTAATTCACACAGCCACATGGCACACACCAGTCAGAATACCACACAAAACTTCTGTGCACAGCTCCACACAGCATGCGTTCACCCAACACATACTGCTGAAAAGACCATCTTAGACCAGAATGAATTTTCACAGCGTCCTAACCAAGCGTGATGTAGCAATGCGGCAAACAATAACATTTCTTCTATGTTAACCAAAACCAACAATTCTGAACGTTTTGGGGCTGAAACTGAACAATGAACAAGCTAATTTGATCATTTTTTTTATAAAAAAAAAAAAAAAAAAAAAAAAACACACACACACATATATATATATATATATATATATATATTATAATCATATTTTGATGTTTTGGTATGGTACTTTTTGTTCTTTTTTTGCCATTTTTAACTGAGCTTAAAATTCTGACAAAATACTTTAAGGGATCCAAGCCATAATATCATAGAGATGTAGGGGTGCATTAATCTGCTTGCAACGTCAAGGTCCTTGGTTCGATTCCCAGGGAAAGCAAGAACTGATAAGAATGTAAATGTGTACCTTGAAATGCTATGTGAGTCGCTTTGGATAAAAGCGTCTGCCAAATGCATAAATGTAAAATGTTAGGTTTGCAAGGAACATAATAAAACATAATAAGCTATTATGACTTTAGTCATAATTAGTTTGATGTACTTATCAAATATCATGTAAGTCATTGAAACCTGACCTGACTACTTAGGACACATAGCCATGCTCTTGACCAGCGGAACTCAGTTGTCCAAGGTAATCTTGGTGGTTAAGCTAGTCAAGCAGCGTCCCCTATACATAGTCTGTTGAATGGTCTTTTTAGCAGGGCACACACTAAGACCTCCACCTGGTTCAAATACCTCATTTCGAGTCACTGAGGAAATCAATACATGCTCCAAATAAAACAAAAACAGTGTGCTCTACCTCTGACAATCTGTCATTCTCATTCAATATGTCAAATGCAAAGGCTGCAACCCAATTTCAAAGCAGACAATTTGCTCTCATGTGGGAGGTGCTGGAGTAAAAAAAGGATTGTGTGACTTAGCTATCTGTTTCCCCTTCATGGGTTAAAGAGTTTGACTAATGCAATATTGATTTCGCTCTCTGGATAGAGAAGACACAAACACAGCTTATTGAAATATGGATAGTCAAGCCGCCAAGAAAATATTAAAAGACCTCAGGCGGAGGGGGACGTCAACATTAAGCTGAATTTTACCCTTCAGCAGCAGAAAAAGTTTCAAAGTTTAAACTTGTATTGATAAAGGATAAAGAAAGGATTTCAGCATTTTTTTAAAGCTGTTTAATGTCAACATTTATGTGGTTCTCTGTTCTTTTCATTGCATTTTAGTAAACAATTTGCTGTCCTTCAAAGTTTTGAACTGAGTAGGTAGAAAAGCCCACACATTCTGCAAGGACACTGTGAGACTGTATACACTATGTGAGGTCAGACCATGCACATGTTCAAAGAAGAACGTTAATAGAACTGCAAACACACATACTGTATATTGATTATTGTGGATTTTAACTGTGCAAAGAATTAGTTAACGCTGTTATACTTGTGGAAACCTGCAGGTTAAAGGCTCTGGTTGTGATTAGTAACAATATAAGCATGCAAGCTTAGCATCTTTTGTTAGCATCAGGCCTGGTAATGGAAGCTGAGTAGCCATTTGGGGAGGCATTTTGTTTGATTCAGGCCTTGTTAAAATGCTATTTTGTTTTGAGCGCAAGTGGTTGTGCACCTTCAGGCAAGTGCGGAAGGACTCAGAGAGTGTTCTCAGAGCAGGATTGGCGCGAACAGTCCAATTTTTCATCGTTATTGGTCATGACATATCCAAAGTGGCAGAGCGTGGGCTTGAAGGTGAACGCTGGATGCTTCAGCTGGGCAGGGAACTCTCACGCCACCACATTTGTCCCTGCAGGGTCTTCTACACAGCCGTGACGACAACACAATTCAATTGGCTATTACAGCCAATGAGGTTAAAAACAAGAGCTCACAGTTGTTCTTACACATATCTTATACTTTCTTTTTGCATCCTCAACCTAAACTGGTGTTGGTAGCAGTATAGCATTAAGTTAGAAGCCAAGGTTGTGCATCATTCAGTTGAATGCCTTGTAACCCTTGTGAAAAAGAAACACACTTCTATAGTATGCTTTACACTTACTATAATAAAACTCATTTGAAATGGACTTATTTTTATAATTATTACAATTATATGTGCACTTTAAAAAAAATTGAGTTAAGTGTGTTAAGAAACATAGTCATGAAAGTATACTCTAAGCATACTCAAGTGGCCATTTATTTCATTAATATTATATTTTAATATTAATATATAATACATTTAATATATATATACATTAATATAATATTATATTATATTATTTATTTATCTACTTTTTTAAGTCCACTACAAGTGCACATTTAAAAATTTCTTTCAAAATTTCTTTTGAAAGGAAAAAAAAACCAATGGCCATAATGACCCTCTATAAATAAATAGAAATTACACATTATGTTCCATTTTCTGATGAGCTGCTCATTATTACAATTGCGTCTGATGGCCGCTAACACATCAGAGGCGGTTGACTGCAGAAACAAGTGTAGAACAGCATCTGTTAACAGAATATACAAGAGATAAGGTCAGACAGCATGTTCATACAACTTTTTATTCACGTTTACATTACTCTGTCTAAATCCTGTATTGAACCAATATTATTTTTGAAAAGTAAATGAGGATTAGCAGTAGGGAACTGTATCAGTACAGTATGTCAATATTGTTTCCAGTACATAGTCCAACATAATACAGTATACGGCTCTTTAAGAATTAATATCGTACAGAAGATGGGGCGGTTTGACCATGTGTCTACATGTGCCATAAACCACTACCACAAACAAAAAAGGAGATATCTTGCCGAAACCCTCATTTACCATTTGTTAAAGCAAAGCAAAACTTCAGATTGAATAGAATAATGTAATAACCAGATACGAGAAATAACTAGTAGGCTACAATCAACACTTACCTCCAAATAGGACTTTTATCACTAGTTCTTTTCGGGGTTGTGTAGGCTATTTTATTCTCTTTTTTTGACAGTGAATAGTTGAGGGAGAATCCTGAACCGGCTCTTGTATCTATACTCTTGTGTTTGGTATTTGGTGTTATTTGAAAAAAACAAAACATAGCGAATGCATTTATCTACACAGCATTTCTTCTCCATGACAAGCGTGTGTCAGAAAAGTTGCGCAGCACTTTGTGTCTCCTGAAGTAACTGGGGTAGCCTATATCTGCTGTTTTAAAAGCGCCACCCTCTGTTACAGAGTGAATTATTTTCTTTTAGCCTGTTAACCAACTTTTTCGTGCCTTACCATCGTATTGACCTGCTATGTATATTAAGAAAGTAAATGGAGTCCATTTTGATTTCATCTGGACTTCAGCAAAAAGCAAGTGTTATTGATCCTTCCACAATGACCCACTTACATGTTTAAGCACGTTTTTCCATTATGAAGGTTTCCGCACACAACTGCTGTGTTTTACAAGGAATCTATCGATGTCCCATTGCTGTAGGACAGGGCAATTCGTTTAGGCATCATGATATATTACCAAGGCCCGGCTGTGTTGTTGGGTCATTAGTTTACTTAATACTAGATCCCGGGGAGTGCTAAAATACTGTGTTCTCTCACACATGCATCACCTGCTGCGCTCGCATGTGTGCTTCCAGCCACCATTTTGCCTTTTCTTTTGCAAAGGCCTCTGAGAAAGAGGAAAACCAATATGCTATGATGACTTAAGCCTATAGGAGAAGACTTTAACCTGGCAGCTCTCATCATTTCAGACTGGCAGGCAATTAAGGTTGTGACATGCATTTTAATATTACTGTATGGCAATGAGAACAGATTCCAACATCTAGTTCACTGTTTTGGAAACACCACTTTATGGAAGTTACTGAAAGCGAATGAATATTGCTCATGTTAAAACTTTCAACACTTATGAGAATCATCTGTGGCCAGCTAAATGTTGACTTAAAGCAAAAGTACAAACAGTTAATTTTTAAATGCACTCAAAAATGAAAATTCCAAATTCTTATGTAACTCTCAAAAAGTATATTTGCATATGTGCATGTTTCAGAATTTGTCCTTTTTTTCCCACGCAGAATGGCATGCAGTTGCATAAATTACATTCTTCATTTTTAGGTGAACTGTCCCTTTGAGAGAATGTAGTAAAGAGTTGATACCAATTCAAGTAAACTTATGACACAGTCAAACTAATTTGATTATATTACGCTACCGTTCAAAAGTTTGGGGTCGATTAAGAATTTTTATAAGTACTTTTTTTTAGCAAGGATACATTAAATTGATCCAAAATTACATTAAAGACATTTATAGTGTTACTAAATAAAATATTTTTGTTTCTATTTATTTATTTAAAAAATGCACACAACTTTCAAAATTGATGATAATAAGATTTTTGTTGTATGTTGACCAAATCTACATATTAGAATTATATATGAGGGATCATGTGAAACTGATGACTGATGATTGAAATTGTGAATAAAGAATAAATTACAGGAATAAACTACATTTTAAAATAGAAAAGTTATTTTAAATGGTAATAATATTTCACAGTTTTACTTTTTTTACTGTATCTTAAGCCCTATTCGCACGGGATTAGTATTACCCCTGGACCTCTGTAATTAAGAAATTACCCCCTGACGTCTGTGTTTTTGGTGGCTCATTCACACGGGCAAATAAATGTCCGTAATTCCCTCGAGTTTACGGACTTTACAGCGTGCGCCCACCCATTCACACTTCACTAGCTGAACGTGCTGAAATGAAGATCGCGCTGCAGTATTGCAATTCAAAAAAAGAACTTATTTAAAACCAATTTATTAGAGAAATATATTATATATAATATAGAATATAATATTATTGTATAAATATATAATATATCTTCTTTTTCTTTTATTCTTTGTCCATATTTATAACAAGCCTGCCTGAAGAAGGTATTATAAATACAGAAACGTTGTGATAGGCTTGTTTTTCTATTCATTTTATTTGGTTTATTTCATTTTATATCATTTTTACTCTTTCACACTTTGATTTCTTGAGATACTTACAGGATGGACGTCTTTAGAGGCCGTGTGAGACAAAGAAATGCTCCACGATACAGACTACTAAGTTACACTACCACAAAAAGCGTCCAACTTTCCAAAAGAGCTTCCATGTTGCGCCAAAATGCTTAATTTGACGTTTCCATGACAACGGACCGAGTTGAGCTTCCGGATCACGTCTTTACTGTAGTTTGTTTTCTCTTTTGCAGCACTTCATAGTTTTTATTGGAGAAAAACTATAATCGGATTGGAGTAGAGCATATCGAGATATTTTATTGTTAATATAGTTTTAATACAGACGTAAAATGGACTGTTAAACGGCCCATAATGGTTACGTTCTTTAGGAAACGATAGGCTCACAGAAAAACAGCCCAAATCACAGACATGGGGATTCGCACAGGACTGGTATTATCAGAGGACCCCTGTGTTGGCCGAAATACGGTAGGGAATTTTCGGGGGAATTTTTACAGACATTTTTACAGACATGGCAGATTCGCACGGGATAAAAATCACAGACGACCTCTGCGATTATTACAAATTACCGGAGGTCCCTAGGTAATACTAATCCCGTGCGAATAGGGCTTTAGTGAGCATAAGAGACTCTATAATACAGACACCAAACTTTTAAATGTTAGTGTATATTTTCCCCAATCTTCCTAGGTTATACTAACTGTTATGTCCTCGGATTTATTATTGTGTGGGATGCACTCTTTTCTCTCTCCCTTCTCTCTCGTGCTTGCTCTCTCCATTGCTCCAGGTTCTATCACTTGCCTCTATCACTCTCAGCCCCTCTCTTTCTTCCCTCAACACTCTCTCTTCCTGTTTCATCGTAGTCCAAGACTTTCAATATGAGCATGTGTTTGTTTTGACGCAACTGAATGTGTGTTTCAGAGCCATTGTTTCTAGAGGCCTTCATCCACAAACACTTGAATGGACGTCACTCATCATGATAATTTAATTAGCAGACTCTTGACAAACGCATTTAATGAGTGCTCTCCAAAGCCGACCTGATCCTCTGCCCAATCCACAGCGGCGAGCTTGCCGTAGAGACCATAAACATAGACTCACCTGTCCAGACGGAGTATTTTTTTATGCCGGTTTGTGCTTGATAATTAGGTCAATGACGTGACATTTTTTTCAAATTTCCAGATATTTAAATATATAAAAAATGCAATTCATAGCTGTAATGACTTATATATGCATCTTCTATGATTAAAGTTATATTAAAAATTTCTGAATTTACATGCATTTTGATATTTTTTGGGGGGCACAAGTCATTTGGTTCAAAAAACAAAAGAAGAAAGAAGAAAAATAAAAACCTGCAAACCCTCATAACTGCGTGTTACGGTTAATGAGTATCTTCCAATGTCATGTGCTGCAACTCCCTAAAAAAGTATGAAAACAACATAAATTAAAAAAAATACATTTTGAAGAACTATGCACATGTTTTAAACATGTTTTTCTTATTTATTTATGTGGATGCTTATTTGATATTACCTATATAGTGTTTAAAATGGCACTATATGTGAGTGCACTGTATTTAAATGAGAGCTTTTGTTTGCAGTACGATTGTGGAGTTCCCCTCAGTCTGAGGTCGTTGGGTCAAACTGGGGCTATGAAAAAGTCTTAATTACTCACCCTGAGTGGAATGGCCAATGAGGCGGCTCTTGTAGACGTTAAATCACAGCAGCTCACTCCAACTCTCTGATGCCTCCATTAAATTGATCCCAGTGGGACCGACTTCCTCAGTCTTCCTCACTAATGTGGAGAGCACAGGTGTTTATCAGATGCTGGAGGACAAAGGAATCCTGCTACATCTTGCATCTTTGAAGAACTATGCTTTCATCCACAAGTATTGGCTTTGCGTTGGAATAAATCCTGAACAGCAAAACTTACTTTATATATACTACAATTACTAAAATTCAAACTGGTTTACACTGGCCTTGTTGACAGGCATTAAACCAGGATGGGCAAAGGCAAAATAACAGCATCTCCAGTCTGCCCAGTCTGACTATATCTACATTAATTAAGTAAAGGAGCCAAGGATTGGAAGTGCGGAGTATGATTACAATGGACGTCCTGGACGTCCCCTCTCTCACACTTCATTACCATCCCAACATCTGCAGCGTGTCCTCCTCTCCTGTCAGAAACAATGGCCTCCACAGGTGTCAGGAGGAAAAGAGAGGGGGTGTGCGCACATGTTTGTGTGTTTGCATCTAGTTTGGTAGCGTTCGGCGGGAACAACTCTGAAATGAACACCTGTGTTCACCGAAGAAAACATGGAGGGTGCTGAGGCATCCAAAGAAAGACAGAAAGAGACAGAGAGGAAATTATGAAAATAAAGCTGTTTCGCTGGAGTCTGGCAGGTTGATGCTCCTGGCAAACGGGAAGCATAATTAAACTATCAGATGTAATTAAGAGAGGGTTCTCTGTCTAAAATGCATTTAAAATCTCCTGCAAAATCTCAGCTGGTATAAATACCATCATATGTATTCACATACAACGAACGCATTTAGCCCAGCACACATTTTCTTTTTTGGTCCAGACCAAAATAACCAAGTGAAGCAAACAAGTGCTAACACCTAAGCGAACCAGGACTAAATATATCATTTTCTCTTCTGGTCCGGACCAAAAGAACCAAGAAAACCAAACTACAAGTGTTAACACAGGCTAAATGTATTTCATGTGACACTCAAAGGTTTTAGAAAATTAATGAAGGGGTGAATATCAATTTTATTCTCTGCACTTGCGACAAAATGCAAAAGTGCATCTCTCAAAGGCCTTTCAGTAGCAGTGGGCTAATGGGTGTATTGTGCAACTCTGAGAGTGTATACTGTATGCAAGTTGATAACAGGCAAGCAATCACATTAATGATGCTCATTGGGTGCATCGAGTTCTCACAGCTTTAAGTACCCTTGACCTTTTGTTGGGCTGAGTGTCCTCTCTTGCTCAGGAGACATGCTTTGATCAAGGCCTCTATGCATTCTTTATTCATCTTTGTCTTTCTCTAGTTGGAGACATACTTTCAGGGTTGTTTTATTTTTCAACAGGGCCATGTTGTGGTTGTACATTCAAGGAGGAGAAAGGTTCTGTCCAAGGTTGGAGGATATTGTAATGTTCAGGGGCTTGAGTTGAGGAGATGAGTGGCATTTCAGTGTTAATGGTACTCTGAAAGGGAGCACTGACTGACCGTTATAACTTATATGTTATATGCTCTAGCCAGATACATACAATGACAATGCTAACTCTTTCCCCACCAGTGTTTTTTTTTTTTTTAAGCTGCCAGCCACTGCCATAAATGTCATGGCTCCAAGAATATTTTGTTGTATGAATATCTGAACAAGCTATATATCCAAAGGAAGAACAGATCCTCTGCTTTTAAACAAAAAAGTTTTATTCTAGCTTCATGCATTCTTTTTTTTATCAACAGTTGAATGTGGGTAAGTTTCATAAAAAGCAAAAGGCTGAGAAATTCACGTTTTTGTCAGACTATGTCTGGATCAGATTCACTACGATGAGCAAAACATGGATGGAGTAGATTGAGTCCATAAACATCCTATTGTCTATCCTAATGTCTATTAGCGTCCCCTACAGTGATAACACGGAAAGCCGTAAAAACTTGTCAACGGCAGGGAAGCGTTTTCTCATAAAAGACGAGATGACTCGTCAATGGCGGGGAAAGACCAAAAAAAATCTTCTTTCTTGTTGCATTGTCTGTGGACTTAATGTGTAAAAGCAGTACATTTAGCAAATCAGTTAGGACTACTGAAGGACATTTTAAATGAATGTATTTTTAATGTATATACTGTATATATATATATATATATATTTTCATTTAAATGTAAAATTTTTGTTAAATGTACTTTATGTCTGAAGCATTTCGAAGTACCATTATGTGAATTGTGCTATATAAATAAACGCTTTGCATGTGAATTTTATGTTGCCTAATTAATATTCATGAGCTAAGCTGATGTCAGGTTTCTGTTTAGTTTTCCTTGGCTGAATCCGAAATCGCCCCCTATACCCTCAAATAGGGCATTATTTGAGGGGACAGCCATTTGTAGTGGTGTCCGAAACCATAGTGGACGTTATTGAGTGAACTCATTCAATCTCACATTGCACTGCAATAACGAGCGTATAGCCAAATGTACGCTCAATGGCTGTCCGAATTCACTCACTCGTTTTCATTCACTCCTTCAAGTGAACTGTATTAGAGGACTTAACATTGGAAATAGTGATTTAGGGTTTAGCGGAAAATTTCAGATTCGGCCCTTGTGTTTCGTTTTCATTCGTTTCCTCAGGTCATGGTTCCGTGTCCTTTTAGTTTGCGTGGTTGCCTATATATTATATGTGTCTCTGAAGATTTGTGATTAAAGACTGTTCTTTTGGTTATCCCTTTTCGTCGTGCGCTTACTACAACCACCACCCGTTAGAGCTGATAAGGTTTATAATATACCCTGCTCACTTTTCAGATTGCTTTTGCACCCCTGGATGTATAAAAGTCTAAAAAAAGTTTTGGATTATGAAGAATTTTTACCAATAGAAAGTTTTGCCAAAAATTTGATTTGTTGAAATGGAACATTGACTACAGCCTTTTGTTCATGTTTGCAACGAGCGTGCAGACTCAATAATGTTTTGTTTGAAATAGGTAGCGTTTGTTTTCCCTTTCACATTATCTGTTTCTTTTCTTTGCTTTCTTTTTCTCACATTTTCAAATATGAGGAAAGTCAGTGAGTTGGCTCTCAATTGTGGTTAGCAGGTGCAAGTGAGCTCTTTGTTCCTGGTTTACCTCATTAATGTGGCAGCTGAGAGGTCCATTCTTAATTTATTTTTCTGTGCTAAAGCAGACCCTCCTCTGCTACTGGCTCATCTGCGATTATTGTATTAAGTACTCTTCTCTAGATCTTTTTTTTTTTTTTTTTTTTAAATCTGTCCGCCTTGGACCTGACAACTAACTTTGGAAATGAGCTGATGCCCTAGTAGCTCTCCATGATCCTGTACAAAATTGCATTTACATCAAATTTTTTGAACAAGCAACTTTTAACAAAAGTATAGGGATGGAATCAGATGGTAATGCAATGTACTGAATATTTATGGCCGATATTGATTACGATATACATGTGGCCGATGTAATGTGGATTAATACATAATAAAATTCCATGACAGCAAATGAGATGTAAATAACATTTTGAAATTTTATTTAATTGATAACTTTTACACAATATTTACCCAGAAATCACAAAAAAACTGAAATTGAATCTATTGGTCTTTCACTAATACAAGCTACAATCAATAATAATAAAAAAAGCATAATATTATTATGAAACCATATCCATGATTTGATTGATTGATTGTTCCATCCATCCATCCATCCATCCATCCATCCATCCATCCACTCATTCATTCATCCATTCATCCATTCATCCATCCATCCATCACCACAGATTAAGTCTTTACAAAAGAAATATATACAAAAAAATGATCTGGCCCAGTTTAAAAATCCCATTATGCTTGCAGAACTATATAGCCATGGCTGGTATTTATTGTATACAGGCATTGCTATGGTAACAGATGCACCCATGGGAATTGAGGTATTATGCCTTAAAAGAGAAGAGACGCTCAGTCAGTTAGCCTCCCAAGAAACATCTAACCTGAGATCACAGATTGGGATGTGGGATCTTGTTCAAAGGTTATTCATTCTGTTAATTTTGAGCCACCGTCCCCAAGAGGGCAGTATTATGCTCCATTTAAACTGCATAGTGATCAGCCTTGACTTATTATGCTACAGTATCCATCCTGATTCTTACCAGTAACTGATATGTGCGATTTGATAATGTTCCTGTATTGTTTTACTCCTTGAGCAATCCATCATTTTCAGTGCCAGATCTCCGTGATTGCTGTGAGAGGGGTGTGTGCGCTTGCCGTGCACATTCAAGCGCCACATGCATGTAGTATTCTGTGAACTGGAGAGATATGGCAGATGGCATTGGCCAAACACATAGGTGAAAATGTGGAATAATCCCACACTCCTCCACCTAGGATCAGTAAGCTTACATTTATGTGGCAAGCATACCCACAGGTCGCTGTCATTCTCACCTCTCTTCTAGCACCAGTTGGCTGACTCTCAATTTTCTCTGTCAAGGAGCTGAATATAAACCATCTACCTGCAGAGAACTGTGAGATCCAATACACATCTATTTAAATAAAAAAAGACAGCAAGAGACACGTCCCCCTCTAAAGGTTTGCTGTTTGGAGCAGACGGCTTAACAAGGGTAATCATTAAGCTTTGAGTCTGTTTGCACTAGGTTTGATTTCCTGCTTGGCTAGCTGTGTAAGCACACACACTTCCTGTTCCATCAATATCATCCCACACACAACATCATACACATTTAGGGAGATATTTTGAGATGGATATCTTAAAAGGATGCTGCATTAGCATCGTATTGTATGATGTTGAAGGATGGTTTCACATGCACTGATTCCAGATTCCTTATCCATTAAAACAAAATCATTCAAACTACTCAGTCTTGGATTATCTGTGTTTCCTTAAAGATCAGTGGGCCAGATTTACTTAACAGGGCAAATTAGCGTGAGACCGCAATCCCATAAAAGCGCAAGCCAGCTCATTTACATTATGACCAACTCAATCTACCAAGAGCAGCGCAAAGAAGCGTTATCTGATCCCAAGTGTGTAATTGACCCTTCGCTAAACCCCACCCTCCTTAGTTACTGTTGCTACGCCTGTCAAGCTTTTGTGCCTGGCACGTCTATTACAGTATGTATGCACCAGTTTCAGACATTACCAAGTAGATAATTAGTCATTTTTGGCGAACAGGTGAAAATCTGAGAGAGCAAGACAAAAGGGACTGCAGTATGCATTCGAGGAATATATCCACGACATAATATGCAAACGATTAGAGAATAATTTCATCAAAATTGAAGCTAAAGCTTATAACGTTAGGTCCCAGCGCAAGCGCAGCCGCCTCATACGCTGACCATTCAAATGGGAAACACACAAATTGAGGAACAGCTATGTGCATGCACAGCAGGGTAAGTAAAAAATATTTATAAATCAAACAGCTTATCCATAAGTATTGTGGAATAAACACAAGACATTAGCCAGACCACTTTGCAATGATAACATTATCCCGCTTATATTTTTAGTGCGCCAGGCTACTGCTCACACGTCGTGGGTCACATAAATGACTACTGTTATGAACCTTTTCCTTGGAGATCTCCAGCAAGCCCCCTGATGTTCCCTCCTTTTACTAACTACCTTTTACTTTTACTAGAACTAACACCGGGAGAGTCGCGATCGGATTGGGGTACTAGTTTGTCCGTCGATTAACAAAATGCTGAAATATATTTTTAAGTAACGTTAAGTTATGTCAGTGAGCCTCCGTCTTGCCTTTAATCACACTTGATCCATGAGCTGGACAATAACTTTATTCTAGAGCTGCTATAAAGCCAAAACACTTTACTTTTAATTTCCTATTATCAATGTAAAGCTGCTTTGGAACAATCTACATTGTTAAAAGCGCTATATAAATGAAGATGATGCCCGGCATTTCTCCCCTTGGGTTTTAGGTTTCGGGAAGGGAACAAAATCCACCACCCCGTCCAAACTTTTAGGATACCGGGTATCAGATTTGCACAATCCATACGCACAACGCTTCGGCATGTTTCCATCGGTCGAAAGCTTGCCAGACCTCCCGCGCCTAGTTACGGTTGCTAAGCCACGATTGGCCTGGGGCGGTTTTCGGGCGTGGCTTAGCGAAGGGTCAATTTCTCTTTCTGAACAGGTTTCCCCAAACACTGGTCGGAAAAACATATAACATATACATATGCAAGCATTATATATACAATGTGCTGGTCAGAATTATTTGCCCCCTTGGTAAATATGATCAAAGATGGCTGTAAAAAATGTAAAAAAATGTTCATGTAAAAAAAAAAAATCTGCATTGTTAATCCTTTTGATATTTTCTTCAGTTTAATTGAAGTAAAAGAATTGAAAGTGGGTGGAAAACCACATTATGAAAAAAAAAATTCTCCAAAATACGTTGGGAACAATTATTTGCCCCCTTTTATTAAATACTTTTTGCAATCTCCTTTTGCCAAGATAACAGCTCTGAGTCTTCTCCTATAATGCCTGATGAGTTTGGAGAACACCTGACAAGAGATCAGAGACCATTCCTCCATACAGAATCTCTCCAGATCCTTCAGATTCCCAGATCCATGTTGGCGCTTCTTCTCTTTAGTTCAGCCCACTCATTTTCTATAGGGTTCAGGTCTGGGGAACACGACCATTGCAGATGCTTGCTTTTGTGCTCAGTGACCCTTTTTTTTTTTTTTTTTTGATCCAAACATGGCCCGGTATAAGATTTCTAGCAGAGGTATTTGTATTTGGTATTTGATCGAATCCATGATGCCATGTATCTAAAGATGTCCAGGACCTCTGGCAGAAAATTAGGCCCAAAGCATTAAAGAAACAGCAGAGTATTTCATTTTACACATGGGGTACTTTTTTATCCCTGTGTGCACCAAACCCATCTTAAGTGTTTGTTTCATCTGACAATGTTTTGGAGAAAAACATGTATTTCATAATATGATTCCCCCCCCCCCCCCCCCCACTTTCAATTCTTTTACTTCAATAAAAGGTTAGATGTTTGCATTTTTTTTAAATAAAATATCAAAAGGATTAACAATGCAGATTTATTTTTTACAGCCATCTTTGATCATATTTACTAAGGGTGCAAATAATTCTAACCAGCACTGTATATATATATCTTCCCCAGAAACAACTTTCCTTTTTTGTTGACATAATTTATGGCACTAGCTATTGGATAATGTTAACCAGTAGCTAAATAGCCAAATTTAGGCACTGTTTTAGCAAAATTAAATTCTGATCTGATATATTACGACCACTTATCACAATCCAAACAATTCCTAATGGATTCCGAATGGATTTTGTTCCGTCTCACATGTATTCTTTTTGGACATCATATTTCCTTCATATATGTTACATAATAGTTTTACAAGGAATAACAATTCTCATTTCAGTTCAACATAGAAAAAACAAAGGGTTGTGGAACAGGTTATAGGATAATATTTCGGGTGGTAAGAGTGTACATGAAAAACAAAACCTGACCTGTATCTGTGTGCGTTCAGAAACTGAGTGGATGTCATTAATGGCCAACAGCTTATTCTATTGCTGAGAGGCTTTTGCTAATGTAAACTGTCAGATAGAACATACTGCTGCCTGAAGCACACACGTACAAAGGAAAAATGAACCGTCACAGCATGAGAGCAGTATTAGACGGAGTGTGAAAAAGAGAGGGGAAGAGAATGAGGTCAAGAGGGAGAGAGAAACAAAGAGAGAGAGGCAGAGATTGATATGGCACAAAGGGAGTGTTCCCAGTATTCCATGCATCGGACCTGAGTGCTCTGAAGTGTGTAGCGCGAGCGAAGCAGAAGTCCATTCAACCTGCACTAAGTCCACTCTTCCTTTTCCCAGTTTGCGTAGCCAGTAGTACTGAGCCAGCGATGAGTGTTCCTCACAGAAGGTCATGACCTTGACGACAATTCAAACCAGTCTCTTCCAACATCTCCATTTGGTAATGCCAAAAAGCACAATGCCTAAAACAGCACCTAAAATCAACACCACAAATGTACAAATCAGCTGATTTAGAAAATGTCTATGTTTAAAAACTCATTATCATGAATGTTGTTCCAAATTGGTTTATCAGCAAGCTGAGCTCAAGCTGTGTTTATTATAGTGGCTTTTTGAGCCCCTTTAGGCCACCGCTCCGCCCCCACTCCCCTCACAGGCCGAGCATCTGGACCAGGGGAGGGGCCAGGCAGCTGCTCCGGGCTCACTGTTCATTTGCATACAGTTTCTTTGGGAATGCCCTTGACTGACTCCTCAAGGGGACGTGGGCTGCATCTACACTACAGAGAGAGAGAGAGAGAGAGAGCAGTAAAAAGAGCAAGAAGGAATTGCAGCCCTAAGAGGTGTTCACACAGGATGTGTTCTTCTGTTTAAAACAGCTAGACGGAGTGCACGGATGGGCATATTGTATATGTAAATATGATTATTCTGCTGCCAGATTCAGTTGTTTTTAAACGCACTAAAAATTGAAGATCAAAAAAGCAGTGAGTGCCTTAAAGGCAGAGTATGTGAGCGGCGTGAAGTGGGAGCAGAGCGAGGAGTGGAGCGGTGTGATTTTTGAATGGAGTTGTGGAGCGGATTTTTTAAAAGCGCTCCACTACCGCTCCATCACGAGTACAATTCATGCCAACGGCTCATTATAGAACTGCATTTTTAGTAAGGATTCACACGTTAAACACATTTAGCTAGCATGATACAGATGGATAACTCAAATCAGAAAAAATGTGACGGTTATGATGATGCCGATGGACTTGAGTGGCTGCAGGAGGTTATAATTCTCAAGCCTACAGAATATGATCGGGCAACACGATCTCATTAAAGTGCGTATCTATAGCACAAATTTTATTTCTCGTGCCATTTATACACCAATTGCAAATGATACGCACTAAACCCCTTGGTTAGGATTAGGGGTGTGGAGTGCTATGCAAATAAAACCATTTTTGGCGTATAAATGGTACGAGAAATAAAATTTGTGCTATAGATACGCACTTTCATGAGATCGGGCTGGATCGGGTGAAAGCACATTTTAAACAGGTAACACTTATTCACAAACACAATCGCTGTCTCACTAATGCATTGCATTCAAACAAATGTAATCTTACAGTGCTGTCTGTATTTGATTTCGAATGAGCAGAAATCTGTAAGAAATGTAGCGACCCGTAGATAAAATAACTGATGAAAACGTAGTTATTTTCTTCTTTCCAAACAAAATGTGCACTGCAAAAAGCAGCAATGATATTTATTTTTTAATGCTGATAACCATGCAATAGGCTTAGCATGTCATAGGAAAAGTTTGCACACTATCCAATAAACTACATTGAAACTATTCTCCATATATATATATATATATATATATATAATTTTTATTTTATTTATTTTTTCATTCAATATGCCTATATATTATGATGAGCAGAACTTTTGTGAGATTTCAAAGCATACTTAAATACTTAAATAATGAACCCTGAGCGGAGCTGGAGTGGAGTGATTATTAAATGCTTGGAGCGTGGAGGGAAAATTGTTGCCGCTCCTCTCCACTCACAAAAATTAAAATTAGCCCATGATTTTCTCACCCTGAAGCCATCCTAGGTGTATATGAGATTCTTCTTTCTTGAACTTGACACACAACACAATGACGAACGCGGTTGCCCAGCCCTGTTTGTTTGAACCACGAGAGGTGTCAAAGTTACACTACTGCTACATCCTACGTCATGCATGGCGTCAAGTGTTACTCTTTTGGCGTAAGTCGACTTGCGTACGGCCGTCTGCCAGAAGCTAGTTATTTTAGTCTATAAAGTTTTAAATATGGATATTTTTCTTACATGAACGCATCACTTCACTTCAGAAGGCCTTTATTAACCCCACAGAACCATGTGGAGCACTTCTATCATGGATGGATGCGCTTGATGGACTTCCAAAAATATACCCATTGACTCCCATTATAAAGCTTGGACATTTTTTAATATAACTCTGATTGTATTCGTCTGAAAGAAGAATGTCATATACACCTAGGATGGCTTCAAGGTGAGTAAATTAATGGGCTAATTTCCATTGGACGTTGTGACATTTTTACACACAATTTAAAATGATTGAATATTAAATAATAAAAGATTTTAATTAAAATGGCTTTTATTTCCATTATGACTACTAGATCTCACTCACATGCTATGTAATGGTCAATAATGTAGCATATCATCAATAATAACAATAATATTTACATTTAAATCATGTGACTGTCAATGACCCCATCAAAACAGACCTGTGATGCATTTTTTAGATATGCAGTGTATACTGCACTGTATTCAGTTAATAACAAGCTGGTATTCCTTTCCAAATATAACCTTAGTCACGTCAAAGATATGCTCATCCATGTTTGTGGAAGACAAAAGCAGAGGAAGAGCATGTTTGTTGAGTAAAGAAACATAATGTATGTACAAGTGAGAGCTTGTGTCACAGTGAATGAGAGAGTGCCTGGAGAGAGAGAGAGAAAGAGAGAGAGAGTGTGCGCATGTGTGATGAGAGAGAATGACAGTGTGTGTGAAAGAAAGAGATAGGAAAAGGGAGGGTGTTGGGGGTAGGTGGGCGGGAAGACGAGTAGGAAGGCTGAGAGAGAGAGAGAGAGAGAGAGATTCAGTGTGCGTGTCAGAGCCGTGTGTAAGAGAGGGAGAGAGAGAGAGAGCGCGTGTACACAGGGCATCCGTATTTCTGCAGGACAAACGGAGGTGTTTTCACTCAATTCAATTTCAACCTCTACCTCCTGCTCTACCTGCCATCCAGCTCTGAACAAAAACCCAGGAGTGACTACTGACCGCCAGGTAGGGACACTTGACTGTACTGAGAGCAGTGTTTGTGTTAGTTACTTACAGTATAACATCTGTAGCTAAGTGTACTGAACTGCTTCAGGAGATTCTAGTTCAAAGGATATGATGCTTTGGGTTTTAAAGTCTTGGAATGGATTAGATAACAAGATCTGACTCCGCTTATATGATGAGAAAACTACACTACGTGCCTATGTGCATGCATATGTGTTGAGGTTATATGCTCAGCCATGTGAAAGCATTTGCATTTCATTATCGAGTGAAAACAGTTCTCAATAGCACTCAGTAGAGTGTGAGACACTGCTTCCTACCTCCAGTGCATCGTGATGACTGATTCCAGGAGGAATAACTTCAGTAGCTTCCTGCCGTCTACTGCCGCTCTTACTAATTCTACACCGGTGACGAGGAGGTCATCTCCAAACATCTCTCTCACCTGTTTTCTTTGAAAACTGTCAGATTGATGGCAGCAAGAGGGTCTTTTCAGGCATGATTGTTGTTTACAAAGCGCATTTAAGAGGACGGATTGCTTTCTCTAAAACAGTAGACATGGGCAGGCAGAGAAACAGGGACTGTCTGTCACTACAGTGGTGAAATTATGTGTATGGGCTTTGTGATTGTATCCTACACACCCCTTCCCCCACATGCCCACACATAGCTTTCATCTCATATCCTATTTTTCCCAGTAGAGTTTGCAGCCCCTTCTGTATGGAGTGATCAAGCCTCAAGGCGCTATCACCTCCCGTACAATAATTTCCCCCCGCCCTTCACTCTCTCAGTGATGTCAAACTACACCTAATTGACAGATCTCTTCCGGTTTCACCATTTTCAGCCACTCTGTTCAAGTTAAAGCCCCGTTCCTCCATTAGCTCTTGATCTAAGAATGGAACAAAGGGGCTGCTGGATTGCGGTTAACATGCACAGTTGTTCCCTCATTTCGAAACATGAAAGAGGGGAAGAATGGCTTATTACGGAGCTTCAAACAACTTCTCTCCATTTGGTTATCCTGCCCGGCATGATCCTCAAAAGCCACTGCTTGCCATCCACCTCTTTTTTTAAAATGGATCTTTTCTTAATCAAAGCAAACTGCACTCTGGTTCCTTTTCTTTTTCCCCAGAAGGCTGTTACATCAGTTTATTTCACATTGCTTTTGAATGTTAATTTGTACCTTTAAGGTGGTACAAAAGATGTTACGGACATTTGTTTCTGTATGGCTGGTGGCTTGTCCACCTCGACTTGAACTTAAACTGCCACCCCTCTTGTTTGGTTTAGTACCATGGAGACTGGTTTGAATTGAGTCCATTGTCAATAAGTGCAGAAATAAACAATCCGCGTGTGTGTGTGTGTGTGTGTGTGTGTGTGTGTGTGTGTGTGTGTGTGTGTGTGTGTGTGTGTGCGTGCGTGTGTGTGTGTATCTAGCTGTGGCGCCAGATCTCACACAGCATCAATAGTTAATGAGTGAAGCTGGCAAAAGCTCTATTGATATGTCTGTTTTTGTTTTCCTAACAGCTGTGTAATTTATATGAGCTTTATTTGACAGAAGGTGGAAAAAAAAACTATAGACATGGAGGGGGACAGTACTGAGATTGGGGGTTGACCTGTATGTGCCGGTCCCTCGTAAAATATGCTGTTACAAAGTCAAAGTCATGCAGAGAGAAAACTCACATGCTTTTGTGTGGAAGACCTAACTGAAACTAAACTAGGTGTAAATGGCATGTGAGAGGTTGCTTGTTAGTGTGCATATGCAGTGTGGTGACAAGTGTGAGTCTGTATGACTGTTTCCCCCATTTTTTTGGACGGTATTTGAGCTAGTCAACGCTTTACTTGCCGTTAGCGGGATGTTTTTTTTTTTTCTCCCTCTCCTCACAACCTCACTAACTGCGCCTTGTGATTGGTCGTCTCTCTCACACTCCACGGGAAGAAATGACAGAGTGGAATTAAGGTCACATGATCAGCGATGTGGGATTCTGTATTTACAGTCTTCTCTTTTAATCTCCCCTCTCTCTCTTTCTCTATCTCTCTCTTGCTGCAGATTTGGATTATCTAGCGGATTTATCCTGCTGTCAAAAATTAGCTGTATGATTGTCTGCTTAGTGTACACATTTACCAAGCATCTGGTTCAAGCCATAAATCCTAATAAAAATAAATAAATAGAGAGAGAAAAAAATAGATACCAATCTGCAGATGGCTATATTGGAGCACAACACTGTGTGTAGTCTTAACCATGTGTACACTGTACAGCTATGAATGCTAAGAAATGTATGATAGTTACAGATATTATTATTTCCCCCCCTACTGTCTTAATGCTCCAATCCAAAAGGTTCACACAGGGCATGCTCTAACATGCAAAGTAGCAAGAGTGAACAGCTAGTGAATGAACCTAGTCATAAAAAAATCACAAAGGACGGAGTGTAGTTTTCCCATTGAAATTGTTATTACGCAATCCAAAACCAACCCGAAAGAATGCTAATAAGAGTTATCTACAGTATGTATCAAAAAAGATCATGTAACTGAAAACTGATATCTTGAACTTGTCTTAACACAGTGCTTGCGGCGTAAGACAATGGCCGCAGATGTTAGTCTGACACTTGGGTAAATAGTTTTTTTTAATTCACCAGATGAAATGCAAGAAATGGCCTCTTAGGTGCTAAGGAGACTGTTGACGGCTCTGAGCAAATGAGCTTTGTAGCCACCCACAGAGAGTGCGCTTTTCCATACTCTTCAACACGACACACAGCTTTCAGCACTTCTTGCTTTTGGACAGCGCCACCTGCCTCAAAGCTTTCAGCACCGGACAGCGACAAACATCCAGGCTTTACGCAAGGGGACTGCTTTCAGAATCGCTATTTTAAGGACAGCGACAATGTCACTATACAAGTTCCTCTACATTTACATTTTGCTCTTTCCATACCAGAAATTAATAGGGAGAAAAATGCCCTCCAAAATTGGGTGCAAATATGACTCTCTGTGATATATTTAGTGGTACTTTCTTAGGTATCATTGTTTATTTTCTTTATTGATCAAAGCTTAAATAAAATATAAATTGATAAAAAATAAATATATATATATCTTTAAAAAAATTATGTTTGTTCCATTTTAAAGAAAATAGATATCATTTGTCTAATGATTCAGACTGAGAATTTGTAAATAATTTTTTAACATTAACATATGATACAAGTTATGCCTTAAGTGCCCTAAAATACTGGAAAAAAAATAATAAAAAAAAAATATACATTTCATTTTGGTCAGCAATAGCATGTTACATGCTCATCTTATTTTCAGATGAATGAGCTATAATGTACTTTTCTTTCTCATTAGTATGCTATTGTAAAGTATGGGTCCTTTAAGCATTACATAACGCAGTGATGGCTGATGTTGACTCATGCAGCCATTCTATAGACTCATGTAGTGCATATGTGTTCAACATGTTAGCTATATCTGGTTGGTCACGCATATTTGTGGGACATGCTAAATAATGAAATGCTCTTGTGTAAGTTCAAATTGTTGCACAGAGAGCTAAAGTTGTTTCTTTTGAGACAACATGCTGTATTTCATGGTCAGAATCGATGTTATTAATCCAGCCTTGACCATACTGAATATGATGTATTACTCACCAATGTTCTGACAATTCACCCTATTGATTTTAATACCTAATTCTTTTTGGTACATTGTGAATATGTGTTAGACATGAAAGCCAAGCAATAACGTAGATCAGTGATTCAGATTTATTGTGCAGTTAAAAGTTTCCACCAATTCAGAGGTGATGTGTGCAGTAATGTAATGCATGTTGGGCTTCAATCATTTGATAATGTAATGTTGTGGAGCTTAACCCACATTCACGTAATTGTTCGATTTGATCTACACAATGTATATAAAGAGCTCCAATGTGACAAACAGAGGCAGATGACACAAGCTGACCTTGAATATGTCTGACCCCTCAAAAGCTGGTTCGTTCTTGAGGGAAGCGCTGCTAAAAGCTGCAGTGCCGAACTGAACCAATAAATATGACATGTGAAGACGCACGTCCACAGTCTCCCACACGTGCAGCCAACACATGCAGTTGCACGCAAACAGAACATGACTTCTCAGTCTGCGAGTCAACCCACCCTGCTGATGTCTCGTAATGATAATCACAGGTCAAAAGCTGTTTGCTTGTAGACGGATAGCAGGGCAATAATCTAGTCGCTCTCTAAAACCAACCCTTGTAAGCCTGTCACCTAATTGAGACAGCATGGTGTTGCGGACCGTGGTCATTTGCATGTGTACATTAGCATAATTGAATAGGCATGAGTTAAGTGCGTTTCAGTAGGCTGTTAATAACATGGCCCCCGCACCGCCAGATAAATTAGTTTCTGTTATTTCTCCTCCTTGCCGCCGTGAAGAGAACGTAACCATCCGCTCTCAGTCCCCCTCATCCGTCTTTTCCTTCCTTTTCTCCTTCCCTCTGTCCACTGTCGATGAGTTGAGGTCAGTTTTCTCTCCCCCTGAGGGTGTCTAATACTGTATATTCTGTCTACAATCCACCGGATCATTTTGAGCTCACTTACTCAAGGAGCTCTGCAGGACTTGACCAGTGCAGTCGACTGTGAAGATTCAAAGACGGAAAAGGCACTGGGTTATATCTGAAACAATCAGCCTAATTATTTTAGCACTTGAGAATGTCTCTCAAGGTCCAGGTGCATGTTCACTGGGTTTGTTCCACAGGTGGAGCAACCAATGCATCTAACAGATGAGACCGAAAGCAAAGAACAGCAAAATATTGGAAGGAGTTTTTTTTTTTTTTTTTTTTTTTTTTTTTTAGCTGTTGTTTTTTGCAATGGAGCGTGTAAACGGGGCACTGCCGGATTCTGTGAGCACGAGAAATGCTTGCTCTATTTACTTCCTCTTCACTCCTATTCCCATTTAAACGGCCAGTAATATTTAATCTTCAGTTCTCCAACCAATCAGATGAGCTTTCTTACTGCTCTTCCTCCTACACTTACCTAAGAATTTTAAGTAACTTTTTTTCATTATAGGGTGCTAGTGTACTAGTAAAACATTAGGTATTACTTCACAATAAACATTTTGGCTAGTATTCTGTATTATTACAGATTACAATCAGAGCATATGAGCGGAGTGGAGCGGTGAGAATCTCAGCTCATCGCTCACGGAACTGTTCACCCCTCCGCTCCCCAGCTCAAAGCTACATCAGGCCGCTCCGCTCATTTTCACTCAGCGCTCAACGCAGTTTGCTTCGTGCTCCACTCAAATCGCCCCCTGCTCGCTCCAAAAAAGGAAAAAAAAATCTACATGTATATCACTTGTAGCGGTCCCCAACCTTTTTTGCGCCACAGATCGGTTTAATATCAGACAATATTTTCACGGACCGGCCTTTAAGGTGTGGCGGATAAATACAACAAAATAAAATGATACGAACGGCCTATAATTTTTTTTAGCCTATAATAATAAACGTGAATCCAATGTGTAGGCCTACTAGCAACTTTATTAGCAGCGTCCTCTAACATCACGCCTAAAAACAACTGAGAAAGTCTGAACACAATCAAAATGCCCCCAAAAGAATCTCCATGTTTTCGGTGCTGATGCGATGTAAGGGTGGCGCTGCTGCCAATAAAGCACCTAAAAGCTGTCACAACGAACCGGAAAAATTAATGATTATGAATATGTAAAATATAGCAGGAGACATTTTAATTGTTTACTAATAAACCAGTTTTTTTTTTATGTCTGTGTCGGCTGGAAAGATGCTGACTCGCGATCTTCGCAGTAGTGAACGGGCCAGAGAGAAATGCACATTTCATACGGATTACATAAGAGAGCAGTCTGTTTTCTTTCGTTTTGAATTGTTCTGTTTAAAAGTAGACATTTCAAGCTTTATATATATGTCTCAGGTCTGTGAGGCAAGTAGGCTATACGCTGAGTTTCGGTTCATTTATGAGACAAGCTCCAGTTTCGCCGGCGCCTTCGTGCCGTGATTATCTATTTTCTAATATATTCACTTCTAATTTATTAAATCCAGACAATTGGTTGATGAAACATTGATTAAAATTAAGATACAATTAATACAAAACGAAATTAAATTTAAAGACAGGCTTTGTGCTTTCTGCTTGAGGTCTCTGTGAAAGTTTTATAAAGCAGTCTTTTAGTGTCGCTTTCAGAGCGCTCACGTCCGTAACGGAGAACTGTCCAGTCTGTAACATTGTTTTTTTGGGGGGTTTTTTTGTGAAATAAATTTCTAAATAAATGCGACTTATAGTCCAGTGCGACTTAGGCTAGGCCTATATGTGTTTTTTCTTCTTCATGGCGCATTTTTTGACTGATGCGATTTATACTCCGGAGCGACTTATATTAATAGTAGGCTACACCTGTATGACTTCTCATTTTCCTTTTTGAAGTACTTTTTTGAACTCCATTATTGAGCCGAGTTTTGACTGAAAATAGTCTACTGTTGATGACTGTGCAAGACAGATGGATTTAGGGTCAGGCTTGACTGAGCATGCTTCAGACTCGTGGTGTGAGCGGAGCGAAATTGGAGCGGGAAATAGGGCGACGCTCCGTCCTTTTGAAATTGCCGCTCTGCGCTCTGTCCAAGATCCGCCTGCTCGCGCTCCCCGCTCGCTCCCGCTCCACTCCGCTCACATGCTCTGATTACAATACAGGGCAATTCAAAAATATATATATTAATAAAAGCTTGAATATAAAAATATTATTATTGTTATTATTATTTAAGCTTGTGTAAAATGTCTTAACTTTTTGTAATCTGCTCAAATAATGATATTTATTTGAAAATTGGAGTAGAGCACAATGCATTGTGGTATACAGTATCTCAAACAGTGTGCTCCATGTAGGTCATCGGAGTATTCACATTTTGTGTACACATACATACTACATACTGTGGTATTAGACCTGTTAGCATGCTCATTGAAACATAGCCTATGTTCCATGTCAATAGTTAAAAAAATAATAATTATGTAGTTTATGCAAGCCATATTACCATACTGTAGTCTCCAGAGTAATTTTGTGCTACTGTATTTATTTGTTCTTATTTAACACCTGCAGACGATAGCGGCTTATGCATTCAAGACATGTTGTCCTTTCTATATTAGTAATCATACATTGTTAGGAATGTTATGCATTGTTATTTAATTCATATATAGTAGAGAGATTATATACAGTAAGCCACATCCATAAAAGATGCTGTGCATCCTCCTCTCACCTGAATTACGTGTTGACTTCCTTATGGGTCAGTGAGCTAAATCACTTCATTCTTCACAGTTGACATGTACTTCCCGACCTCTAAATAACCCTAATGACCTTCCGATTGTAAGATCTCTAATCTCTGACACCCTCCAGTCTCCACTAGCTTTTATAGCTGTGCCTTTACAATGGCTCAGTAGCTGCATGTCAAATAAGTCACTGTGCCTTAATTAAAGGCAAGGGAGTGCTTTCTTAAGAGCCCAGTGATGGATTGAAATCTTACGAGTCATGACTGTATTGATGAGAGGAAAGTAGCCCTTCTTATCTCTAAATGTTCTCCTTTTTCTTCCTCCGTTTGCGAGCATGCTCCTACTTGCCGGCATTGACATGTTCGCTGGGGAGAAAGATTATGCGGGAGTGGATAGTAATTACGGCTCTAAGCCAGCCATTTGTGAGACCTTATCAGTCAAATGATCGCGGTGTGGATCACATTAAAACACAAAGGCTGTGGCATGTCCTAAATGCATTTTTCCATGACCTGTTACTCCATCTTACCTTTTGTTGGCAGAACGTTTTCTTCCGTATCCCCCTTGACCAGTTTCCATAAGGAAATTTAGGCATTAGAGGTATGAGTATGTTTATATCGCAATGTAGATATTTTTGCTGGCAATTTAACAATGGCAATTTTGCTGGTACTTTATCGTATTGGATTATTAACCATTTTTATTTCATTACCATAATTTACCATTTTATCTTGATGGATGCAAACATAAGGTTATGAAAAGCTGATTCACATTATATAATAAACATTTCTTAGCACATTATAGAAATCATATGACCCCATTCAAAGCCATTAAAAATAAATCAGTAAAGTACAACTTGTTGGAAAGTTTTCTTTCATCGACGCAAGACCAGGAGACGTTGGGATAAGCAGAAGTGATTTATTGGGATCTTCGCTGTGTGTCATCTGTAGTGTTCTTCCAAGTCTAACTCAAGACAGTTGCCTTGCAAATTTATAGACATTTAGGGGGAGGGATTTACATTGAACAAAGCATGCAAATTAAGTATACAGGTTAAGGAACCCGCCCGACTCCAGCGTGTTACCAGTCTCAATCCAATCAGCATAACCATTCAAACGCATATGTGCTAATCCAATCAGCCCAACGATTCAATGTCTGGGCTGTGGCTCTGAGTGAAACTGGGCCTCCAAGAGCCATTAAAGACAATAAGGAGAAAACAGGAATTGCAACTTTGCTGAGCAGAATCATTATATCAACCTTAAACGCTAAATACAATATTCTTTACCGTGATGTTATGTATGGAAGCATATTTGAAATAGATTTAAAATTTGTAACCCTTCAAACTGTATGCTTCCATATCTGAATATGACTTGTTCAGTGTGCACAAAGTTGTGATGTAGGATATCGTTTTCTGCTTGGTGTTTTACCATTGACGAATAGAGAGCTGTTTAGGTCTCCTTCTGCTTACATGGTCTAAAATCATATGAAGTGACTTGTGTTTTGATGTATGTAAAGGTTATAACCTTGTAGGAGCTGGAACTAAAGAAATAGTTAAAAATGCGGTCACCCTCATGTTGCTCCAAATGACGGGGGTGAGTACATGACATAAATTTCAGCTTTTTACCTCTCTAAAGACCTTGACTCTGGATTCCAAGTCTTGAGCTGAGCAGAGAAATGAGTAAATTAGGGGAAAAAACACATCCTGCGGCAACATCACATCTCTCTCTCTCTCTCTCTTTCCATCTCATCATGATTAACGGCAGCAGATAAATTTCATGCATTATTCATCCACTCTGCCACCTTCACCTGCAGAGTGGAGGCTGATTTTCAGGTGCCGCTTCGTTCCTAAAAAACTTTAGCCACAATGACAGTTTGATAATATCACTTCCCTCAGGGCCAGTGTTCTCACTCATTTAGCTCTTACTGGCAGGCCGAGTCACTCCTAAAGTTTGTGGATCTGCCCGCGAGCTCCTTTCCATCTGGAGAGATAAAAATATCAAAATCAAAAGCATGCCTTAATCAACTTCAACACAGAATGCTATATTTACCATTTGAATATTTACCCACGTTAATCCATATTCACAAGTAACATATATCATCTTAATGGTATATATCACAATATAGTCATTTTTTGCTGGAAAATCTACAAAAAGTGGTTAATATACTGTATTACATAACAATGTTTGTATGCTTATTTGGATTGTCAAGTTAAAAGTTTGGCAAATAAAAAGTTCTTCATTTTATTATTTTTATATTTTTATTTTGGAAATGATGGGTGTAAAATAAAAGATATCATTATTCATAACAAATGGGTCTGGCATCAGCAAACCAGCAAAAATAGCTTTATGTTATGTAACACTGGAGTTGAAGGTGAAGTGTGTCAGTTTTTTAAAATAATGACACTGAATAATAACTGTTTGCTATTGTTTTTTTGTTTTTAGAGCTGCTTTACAGCAGAATCGAGTTCTGTTTGCATCATCGAATCATTATTATGTTATCACTGTATATATAAATAAAAGTGATTTACCTGTTATCACTGTATATATAAATAAAGGTGACTTGACTTTGTCACCAAATTAGAATTACATTTTTTTTAAAGCTTTTTTCTTTCTGCTGTTGGTCAGACACAAAATATAGTCCCACACTGTCCCAGATTTATTTCTTTCTATTTTTGTGACAATTCATTATGTACTGTACACCCACTTAAATCAATTACTGTGGATTACATTTGATTAACTTTGTCCCTTGTTAATCTAACAATTCATACTTCACAAATTTATTCTGTACTCAGAACAGTTTTGTTTAAACTAGAGCCTGCATTCACCACAGCTCATAACACTGGGTCTTGGCGTGGCTTAGCTGTCAGTGTAAATCATTCACTAGCCCACTGAGATGATAAAGCCCTGGGAGAAATGAATTACCCAGGATGCACCGGGTGTGCCAGGCACAGACAGGATGAGAGAGTGGCTAATGTTACCCACCTACCCATTCCGCAATCTCTGGATTCGGCTAGTGCAAGCCAGTCACTGGCAGTAGTGCGGTCAAAAATAATGGAAATGTGAGGGGTGTTTATGGCATGACTATAATAAATGCCATGAAAAACCTTGAGATAAAGCGGCACAGATGAGGGACCAGTCTTACCTTTTAATGGAGCCCTTGACAAAAATTTGCATTAGTGCTGCAGGCGACCCATTCTGTGTACTGCATAATGCAGTCTATTGGGGACATGCACACACACATATACACACACATGCATGACTGCACTCATAACAGTCACAGAACTCAGCCATTTAGCCAAGCACACTGCAGATGCATTACAGATAGGGTCGATCTTGGTATTTTCGATTTCCAAACAGCAAAACGCACTATAATATAGGGATAGAATATGATCTATGTTTGAACATGCAGCACCACAAATAAATAAAACAAATTCCGTTTCTAAATTACAGCGACTAAACCATATCATCTTGCCCAGCTTTTTTAAAATGTGTGTTCTCTGTTTTGTGTGCCAATCCATTCATCACAACACCATCACAAAAACTCTAAGGATATGAAAGACATTCCTATTGGGCTTAGTGAGAGAATGACCAGACTGAGGGGACAAGTAGGGTGAGACGTAGCCTGCGCCACATGGCCATTTCTGCTGTCATTCCACCATCGCCAATGGTTGCAATGACATGCCAGAATACTGTTCGAAGTGCCAAATCAGAGCTAATCTGGAGGTTGAGGACAATGGCCACCCAGGCTTACATTGTGTGAGGGAGCTTTTAGCAATTTCCTGGCAGGAATATATTTTTGGGTTAGAAAGCAGCAGTCTGCATGAATAAACAAAAGTTCAGTCTCACATGGACAATTCCTTTTTTGAAAGAGAAAGGACATAATAACACTAGTAATTATTGATCATTATAATTCACCAAGTCATTTCACCAAGTTATATAGTTTATTAGCCTAACTGTTTTATGGTAAGCTGCATAGCAACTAGCTATATAAAGTTCAGAAACAGGTTTGTGTATATTAGCTACTCATTGAATGCTTATCTAATTAGAATTTAGGAGTCAGAACTATCCGTTTTATAAAGGCAACAGTTTACGATATGGTTCAGTTTGTTAACATTAATAAACATTACATATTAAATGAAATTACATATCAATAATGCTAATTCATGAAAATACTATCTTTTATTTACTGATTTATTACTAAATTATTCATTTATAATATATTTTCTTATGTAAATGTATGCAATTATATATGTAGAAATGCACTTTAACCAAAATTTACAAATGATGTAAAAGTATTGTAGCCTGGCAAGCCAGACCTACATCAAGATGTTGGGTCTGGCAACTTACCATAGACACGGCTCAATCCGAGGGGCGGGATAAACGGCTGTCTTTCAAATTCCCTCTGCACGCAATAGGACAGCGCTTCAACCAACCAGAGCGTTTTCCCAACAGCGGAGCTAGTTGATAAATTCAACTTTTGCCATATCTGGCAGGCAAAACTACAAACACAGAATTTTTTAAGAATGACTTAAGTGCCGTTCTTTGCTCTTTTCTCAAAGAAAAACCTAACTCCAAGTCCTCCAGAGTCGCGGACAAAGCCGATTCGAGAGACTGTTCTCCAGCAGCAGCCGTCATTCTTTGTTTTCAAGTGGCAGGTAACCATCGCAACTCTGTCGTCATTATGTTAAGCCCGTCCCGCCTACTCTATACACGACGTGATTGGCCTGACCCAATTTAGGTTTTTGCAGCTCGAAAGTCAATGGAGAGTTGCTATACTGCCCTGGCTGCAAAATACATTTTGCTGCCGCTAGGGTGCGTCTAGATTTCTAGGCTAAAAGTATTGCTCTTTATACCTTAAAGTTCATTACATACTTTAGTTCTTCATACCTGTTACCTATTTAGTTCATGATAACTACAGTTACTAAAGTTAACATATTCAACCTTATTGTAAAGCGCTGCGTTTATTATTCCCCCGATAGCACTTCTGTACTGCAGAAGCACTAAACAAAGACACTGACAATAAAATCCCTATGAGCTCATATTTACCTCTGTAGCACAGTCATCACTGTTTGGTCACATGTGTGTTTATGGCCACTGAAGCATGCTGGGAGAGCTGGCAGAAGGGGATGGAAGGGGGAAGTGACCCCATGTCACGTTTCACTGCACACAATGCAGGGTGGACTGGGAGTATTGGAATGCCCAATCAGCAGAGAGGAACTAATAAATATGAGTCACCGCCAGGGCTTTGTGTGCACTCCAGCAGTCCAAACAGAATGAACCCGAGGTTATAATGTGGAAGAACAACAGATTAAGGTCGTTTTATTTATTTGGTTATGGCTGTTTTTGGATATAGATCTCTTCAACAAATATTATTTCTATTTACTAACGTATATGGTACTTTCTGACTTGACAACCCTGGTTGCAGAGCTTGCTTTTTTTGAATGTGTGTGTAAGTGAGAAAGCTTCAGCTAGCTACAAGCTCCAGAATTTGGTAATAGCCTCTATCAAATAGGAAATCCACAGAAAATGGCCTGAAATTGTAGGTAAAGCAATTTATCTCAAATAATATCACCACATAATATCACATAGATGTCCCCAGCACCCTTTGAAGCTCCACTAGAGAACTCATCCCAAATTCTCAGCTACAATGATTTGGTGGGTGGGGAGATGGATGGATGGATGGATGGATGGATGGATGGGTAGGTAGGCAGATAGACAGACAAAATAGATTAAATGTTCAGTGTGTCAAGCACACTTCCATAGCCGTTCTTCTCTTCTCAGTTTGGGGTGGGGAGGACTGTCAGACAGTTCTGCCACTGGCTTATCTCCTCTCGCAATGTTTACATATCTTGTTTTTCTGTGTGAACGATTCGCCACTTTTGAAGCCCAACTTTGAGCTTCTCTTTAGCAAAGTGTCACTCTTTTATCTGCTTCAATCTGCGCCATGCCTGGGGAGTCCATAATAAATGTGTTTACTAAACGTGTCACATACAGAATTATGCCTGTGCATACATTATTCCTATGGTCTCTACACCAAGATCGGTTGTTGCTATGGCAACAGCAATCCCTTGTACGTGGTTGTGGTAACCAGTTACTAGTTGATTCTTGGAATTAAATATCGATTCACCTTCAAATTTCACTCTTGACACACAAGAGGAAAAGATGCACTTTGTAGTTCAGCTGACCTATAAAGGCAGAGCTGCTTCAAGTTTATTTATAGACTTGTGGTGGGTGGGGGGGATGTCATTCAGATAGACGTGACTGCACTGATGTAAAAAATCTATAAAAAGAGTCTGATTCCTCTTCCAGTTCTCCACCTAGATGGTTAAAGAGATTATTTCAAAGACAAGCTCAATTTCCAGCATTCACGTCTTGAAGGAAGAAGGATGTACTCTAAGAATGAATTAGATCATGTCTTGTTTGAGGAAACGCATGAGCTACATAATCTAATCTACTGTTGCTGCAGTTTCCTCCACAGAATGATTTGATGGCAGCAAACATGCCCTCTAAAACACAACTTCATTGGAAGTGTTTGGCTTGCCATGTGCCATTACGCAGCAGGGGAGCTGTGTCCTTGCCATATTACGAGCACTGAAACATTCTTTTTTTTTCAGCAACTTCCTGTCTCTTCTCTGTAGAAATAAGCAGACCAGGGTGGAGCTGCAACCTTCTGGCTATAATCATAGCATTTTCTCCTGTTTTGTTCTCTCCGTCTGACGTGAAATTACGACGTTATTGGTTTTTAGAATCTCTTTTAGCTGCAAATGCATTCTGATTTTGTACAGAGAGGGGGAAAGAAGTTTCCAGCGTAGCCGTGTAGCCTGTATCTGCCAGTGTATCTGCCACATCCATCTTCAGGGCTATAAGACAACTAACAATCCCCACATCCAGAACTAGACAAATGGTCTTACTAACTGGAAAGAGCCATTCAAAATAGGATCATGTCAAGCATAGCAAATACCAACTAGTATACAAGAGATCACAATGTATTCCACTCACCTCCGAGATATTGTCACATGCTGCTGGGTGCACGGAAGTAACGGATTACAGTTTATAAAGTTTTAATTATGAATATTCTTCTTACAAAAATGCATCGCTTCACTTCAGAAGGCATAACCCCCTGGGGCCGTATGGATTACTTTTATGATGAAATTTACTCGCCCTCAAGCCTAGGATGGCTTGAGGGTGAGTAAATTATTAGATAATTTTCATTTTGGGGTGAAAAATGAAAACAATCTCATAAGTGACTAATTTGTATAGGCAGTCAGACAAAATTTTTTTTTGCTTATTTAGAGTAAAATGCATGGGATACTTGATTCAGTAGATATAGTTATCATCCTCGGTGTGAATGGGCCTTTACGCTGATAAGAATAAAAATACAAAACATGCACAATTTTAATTAGACTGAACTTTTTTGATCAACGCTTTTCTGTATTGAATAAATTACATTGGAGATTGTCTTTTTATGCAAAGGATGCATGTGAGGATGCTATAGAATCTGGAACACATCATATTCATGCTGCTTGCCTTTTCAGAGCAGCCTTCGTATTGGCACTGTACCTATTATGCCTTAAAATGCTCCCTACATAGGTACATCACTAGGTTTTAGAACACAGCCGTAGAGTTCCATATTTATTCCCGGCTGTAATCATAGCTAAAAGAAGTCCCGTGACACTACCTCAAACAGTTCCTTAACTAGCACAGCTAGTACACATGTAAAACAAGCTTCAGGCTATAGTTTGTTTACTTAACATTCAGTGTGATTGTTCTAGTCTAGTAAATAAACAATAAGAGAGTAAAAAGGGAAAGAGAAAGATGAGCCAGGCACAGAGTGTTCTCCCTGCTGGGAAATTAGTGTCCATGTGCATAATTATGGGATTAACTAGATGAGGAGTGATTACTTTCTATTTTGTGTATGAGAGTCAAACAGCATTGTGTGCACTAGAAAACATCCCCTCCCGCATTGACCATCTGCAAACAGCCTCCATTTCAATTTCGATTAAACACTCTGGTTTGTCTCCCAAGAGCAAACAGACTATGTAACTGAAGAGAAATTGTACAGGTCATACTTCAGGTTGGCCTAAAGGGTAGAAGGTCAGGGATATGTACTGTACTGTTTTGATTCGTTTAAAGAGATTCACGTGATTCACAAAATCTAACGTTTTAGGGATTGTTCACCCACAAAATGAACATTGTGTCATCGTTTACTCATCGGCATGTCGTTCTGAATTAATTTTATTTTTTGTCTGTGGGGCAATTTTTCAAGAAAATCCTAGTCACTCTTATCAGTATAATTAAAGCGACTCTATTCCAAGTGTTCTGAAAACATAGCTTTGTCTAATAAAATCTCATGCGGCTTGTGCGCATAAATATTTAAAATATTGGTCATTGTATGCTTTTATTTTATGTAAATGAGCAGCTTGGACATTCAGCAAAAACATTTGTTTTTTTGTTTTTTAATAGACTATTCCATTACCTATGTGCAGTATGCGTGGTGAGACTTGGGGCATTTTGTAATATTATTTTTGTTTTCTCTTTAATGGTTTTTTAGTGTGCCGGTTGCCATTTAAGTCACTTTAAGAAGCTTGCATGAGAAGTTCCACTTTGGCCTCTCAAAGTGTTTCTCTCACTCAGGTGCTGCAGCATGCTGGCACGTAGGTCGCCCGCCCTTGGTAACAGCTGTGAAATATACAGCTCATTTCAGCTACACTGTTGTTTCCTTTTTCTTTTTCGCTGAGCTTGTCCGGGGCCTTCAGGGCAGGCAGCTTTTCACAGTGTGTTTATGCAGCCTGTCAGCACCTGAGATCCGCTGAGCTGGCTGCTTCGGGCGCTCACTCCTCACAACCCAGCAACGGTCAGTCTCAGCCAGCCGGACCAGAAGGTTGCAACAAGGTCATGACAAAAGTCTTAGCGTGGGCTTCGGAAGTAAGATTTCTATTTACATAGACTACAGATTAGCGATGGTGACATACAGCAGGACTCACAGAACAAATCGTGGAATCCGAACGACGCGGTCAAGCTGCGGGTAGGCGGATCCAGATCGGCACGGCTGGTGGACTTTACAGTGGCATGAGTGAAAGATGCAACGTGTCACAGTGTGACACAGATGCACACTGATGGAAGTGAGACTGACAAGCTTGCAGGCGCATAGGGACTTGAAATGGCAGATTGCTCCTTGTTGCGAAAGGTCTATTTTTGGGGCTACGCCGACACCCACTCTGAGGGTGACGAATGCAGCTGAATACATTCACACCTTATGGAATTCATTGAATTGTACAAGGCTTTGAACTCAGGCTCTTTCATTAAAGGTGCTGAATGTAACCTTTTCACTCTACTAAAGCATACAAATACCATCATTTGTTTGCAGATATATAGAAAACATGCTAAGTTCACATACTCGTTTCTCTGAAAAACACTTCTACAGCCAGTTATTTTACTTTGAAATGTGCGTCTCCTCGGCTTTCATTGTCAATTACGTTTGTTTCTGTTGCGTGTCCTCAAACTGGCAACCCTGGTGAGCATCGAGTCTGAGGAGGAGGGGGCGGAGGAAACAACAATCACCGATATTTAGAAATTTGACTGCAGTACCTATTTCAACCACTAGTTGTCATTCTTACAGACTGCACCTTTAACTATATACACAGATCTGGATATCTGTAATTCATTGAAGTGTCAAAAATATGGAATCAGTCCACCCGTTTAGTTTTTCTAGCACATTTACATGCCATTCAGCAAGGCTGCTAAAACTCTTGTCCGCACAGTCGGGAGTAGACAGCTTTGTTCTAGCCTTCCGTCCCCCGTCGCTCGGAAACGATTCCGTAAATACTTCTTCCGCTCAGCGCTCTTCAAAGGACCCTGGACAGCACAGGGCTTAAAAAATCCTGCACAAAGTGTGTTGGGAGAGATGCTCATCTCTGGTCCCATGTTTACTGCTCCCGTGATGAGCGGCTTGAGGCGATACCCTCCCGGCAATACTTGCTTATTAGCATGCAGATTTAGGCCAGCCTCTCCTGATAACACTTCTGGAGCTATTGAGTTGATTTTTCAATTTTGCACTGCTTATACCCTGCTTCCCTGCCCATAATAAAAATTTCCATCTTGACTATCACCACGAGTGCGTGCGAAAAAGCCGCATCGCTAATAACTACCTTTCTCTGAGCTACACCCTCTCTGACAAAGGTATGCAATCACATCTTGTTCTTGTCTAGCATTGATTGCACGACATCGCTTGAGCTTCCAGTTGTTCTGTCATACAGTATATTTACTGTCATAAAGTAAATTGCAACAGAAGCGAAGCAAGTGCAGTTTGCTTGAGCAGCAAATAATCCTCTCTAAACATATTTAAAGACTGTGTGAACTGGTTTGAGTGACAAAAATGCCAGGTTTGACATTTGTATTCAGAAAGGCAATTATGCTCTAAAAGGACTTCTCAGTCCTTTTTATTTTCATAACCATTATAAGTTCTTCAGGTGTTCTTCACAATCACATGTCTTGGATGATGGTCCCATTTCTACTGTAGATGCTGGCGTCTCCAGCAAGACATTCTTAGTCAACCAGTATCACCAGAAAGAACATGCTAGTCAACTTACCAGCCTGAACCAACAAAGGTCCAATGCTGGTCTAATCAGTGTAAGACTGCAAAAGTAATATACAAATACATTTAAAGTTATACCATGAGGCTGTGCATTTTTTTATTTAAAAGTAGTCATTTGCAATTAGTCTGATCTGTGGAGGAAGCATATACTGACTGAAGGAGCCATTTTATAGCATGGCTGATTTCTCTCCCAACTCCCTCTCGGGCTGACTAACAGCTTGTTCAGTCAAGGGTTATCAGCTGCAGATGGTTTCAGACAATAAACATGATCAAATACGGGGGCGGTTTCGCCGAGGCGCCCTGGCTAAAACATGGTTTTGACGCTCTCTGGTCTCTATACATCCCTTTTCATTTGGTTTATTCATTCATCTTTCCACCTTTCTCCTTTATCAACCAATTTTCTGTCTGCTTTTTCTGTCTTCTGGATTATCATTATATAATTTGTTCTATTCACTACAGGACATCAAGAGCTTGCACAGATCAAACACATCAACACATAAAAACTGAAAGAATGAACTTTGAGTCTGCAAATTTTTTGTCTATTACCTGCTTTTCCACTCAAAGTATCTTCTAAAGCGAAGACCTTTCAGTGCAAACCACAATTTGTTTAATGTGACAAGGCCATAAAGGAGTAATGGAGAGACCTTCAGCGCAAGGGCATGAATTCTGTTCTCATAACTCTTCATCTTTGAAAATAGTTCATTTAATTTGTAGAGTCTGAACTGACTATAAATAGTTAAAGGACTAGTTCAGTCAGATCTAAATCTAATGTTGTTCCAAATGACATTGGTTCTAAAATGTCACAATTTAAATGAATAACAACTTTTTAACTTTCTGTCTGTTCCTCACACATTGCTATCATATGACTTCAGAAGACTTGGAATATAGTGTAAAAATCGTGTGGACCATCTTTACATCATACTTTTGTGGTGCCTTTTTGTAATTTTAAATTTCTTTTTATGGAAAAGTGTACCAAAGAGATCTTCTAAACTTTGACTTTGCTGAAGTAAGTCATGAATAATGACAAAAAACTTTATATAACAAACTAACTATTTAACTAATTATACATGTACTATACATCAGCCTTTTTGAAATGGAAGTTGTCAGTTATTCAAGGAGTTTAAGGCGCAAACCGTAGGGAGCCAAATAAGTGGTTATCCACTTATTTCTTTAGCCTTTATCCATTGAACACATTTACAGTGATTTATTGTGTTTACCCCAACCAATCAGCATAGAGAATAGCTTGTCTAATTGTGGTGGATTATGACTTGATTCTCTCAAAGGCTGCAGTTCTCCAAACCTCAATGGCCTCACAAATGATTAAGCCGTTTTGGCTCTACTGAGAGAATTTGATGATTCTGTACAAAAAACACATCACCCAGTTAGTCAGTGCTAATCGTGGTATTCAATATGCATTAATTCATGTAATGCAGTACAAAACATGCTTTGTCAGTTCACCACAAAGCGGGGGGTGGGGATGGGGGGCAATCCATCGTTGTCTGAGTATTGTCTACTAAATTGTGTTCAGATTGGATTTTTTTATTGTGAAATCAGTCCCTGATTATCCTGCTTTGGATAACAATGTGTTAATTCAAGTTATGTTGCCCATGCATCAGCAGTAGAATGCGTATACTGTGCATTGGTTGCAGATGCATTGAAAAAGCATCTAGTTTTGTTCCATTTGGCTAATGATCATACGGAAGCAAGGGTCTACTTCAACCATGATGCATTCTGATTGAAAGCCACTCGTGAAAAAGGAGGCATCTGATGAGGTAAATTGCAAACCTTTTCGTGGAGCAATTTCCACAACACAAGGTTGAAATGTGCACCCCTTCAACCCCTTTGACTGACTTCCACTCCACCTCCTCCATCTTCATTTTTCTCTTTGTTTCATTTCGACCTACCCGCAGGATTTCTTTCAGACAGTATCAAAAACTCATTCACCCTGCCTAAGCAAGACTGATGTGCAGCCTTTACAGTTTTTGGCCAAATTTCCCAGTTCGTTCTCCAGGAGTCCATTTGTTTATCTGGCTTGTATTGCTCTATATAGATTCTGTCAGAATCGTCTACCATGAAATTACGGTCATCCTCATTCAGAGACTGCAACCATGCATAAGGATTTAAAAATTCATGTTGCTGTAGTCTTGATGTAATTCCCAGGTCCATCATTTGAACATGAAAATAAAATGCACTGCCCCAAAAGAGCCAACATTTCAAATAAGAAAAATCAAAGAATTGCTGTTCACTTTGACTATAGAGGACGAAAAGTACATTGTATGATATGGGGTGTCGCTGAATGGGGTGGATCTCTTTCATTTGAAGATGACAAGATTATTACTTCATGCAAAGACGATTCTGCTGCTTCAAAAGTCTCAGATGCTCTCAGCACTGACCCTTTAAAAGGAGTACAACATTTTCAGTTTAATAAAATCGTATTGTGCTTTTCTACTATTGCAGTAGTTCTACTATGGGATGAATACCTGGAATTTCAATTGATATCTTAATAAATCCATTGGAGTTTTTTTGGCTTCTTTTATAATTACTTACGTTGAAACATGTCCGTTGTAAAAGAGAGATGCCTTGTATAATTCAGCCCTTCTGAAAGCAAGTAAAGAAGCTTTGATGAGGTCACCATCCAAATTGCTCCATCTTGTTATAAAAGTGGTACCGAATAGGTCATTGAATTTGTCACGCATCCTGTGTTTCAAAACAAGATCTAAAATGCTGTATCCACAGTGGAGCATGTCACGATACAGTTGCAGTGTCAGTTATGATGTCCTAAAAAGCCATCAGAGAAATCTTTTGGCATAAAGAGACAGAGGCTGTGGCATAAGCCCATATATCTATCATCCCCCTGTCTCATTCACCCAGCTCAGACAGAGTTTCCTAATGGTGCAATTTCAGATGTGCCTCTGGCAAACCCTCTCTTTCGTTCTCATCACCCTCTCCTCCCTCCCTCCCTTCCATACTTACTCCATGCAATCCCTGGACAGGGCAGGATGGAGGCCCCATGGTGAGCCCCATGAGGTCGGGTGGCTTGATGGGAAGCGCCGGCCTTATGGTGTTACTGATGCTAATGGCCTGTTTAGAATAGCTGACACAAAGAAAAAGAACAGAGAGAGAAGAGATACATACTAAAGTAATTCGGCAGCAACTTCAAATATACATTCCAGCTGTAGAGTCAAACTTTCCTGATTGCATAACAGGCCTACATGGGTGTTAGGCCAGAAAATGAAATGGCCTGTTAATCTGTGCCAAACTTATCCTGATGCAAGTATGTAGACTCAGACTTTTTGCATTGACTCACAGATGTGTTTGTAAAAACAGAACATTTATTAAATAATATTGAATATTTCATATATTTGTACAATTTATAATATATACAAAATTATGTAGTCAGATTGTAATGTTTTTTTGTTTTTTTTTAAAAGAAGTATTTTATTAATTTCTTTTAAAAAAGATTATTGACCAGTAATGTACATATAATTATTTTTGTAGTACATGAAATCTGTAGTACATAAGGGGCTGTTTACACCTGGCCACTTCATGCGTTTTCTCAGATCGGATAACTATTCGGATAGCAAAACACACTCGAGACGGATTTGAATCCGATCGCTCAAACCACTTCAGGAGGTGCTCTGGGCCGCATTCCAGACGAAACTGCACAAGTGTAAATGCATCTGGTTGTTGAAACCACATATGTAAATTGTACTACTCCCAAAAATGATTAAAAAAATAAACGTGTGAGAGCGTGTTATAGGCTATATGTAATGTTATGGCCAGATATGACGACGCTACTGGAACACGCATCACCGCAAATGAGAAGCTGAGCATCTATTTATTAATAAACATATTCAACTATCTCAAATCGAAGTGAAAGTAAGTCGCAGACGCTTAACACACAATCATCATAATTAAAAGTAAAGAAACGAAATGATCTTACCAGGGCTGTTGCCGCTCTCTCTTATTGCGGTCTTTGATTTTGAAATTTTAGCTGATGATCAATAAAATGCAGCTCATATCTGTTGTCTTCAGTGACGTGCACTCCATTAAATCTGCATATAGCGTGGGAATTGAAGATCGGATTTAAATCCGTTTCGCAAAAACACATTTATGTGACCAGGTGTAAATGGAATCGTTTTGATAAATCAGATAGCTATCCGATCTGAGAAAATGCATGAAGTGTCCAGGTGTAAACAGCCCCTAAGACAGTTGTTCATTGACTCTTTCTGTAGGTTACTGTAGGTTTATTCAGTTTGTCTCTTTCACATTCACTACAGTAGCCTATATATATATATATATATATATATATGAACTTGGCAGTTTGTTGAGTCCCATCAGGCTTAAGTCAGGTAGCACACCTCATATCTGCATAAATCACTAGAAAGAGAGATATCTCAGTGTTCTGGGAAAGGCACTAATAGCCACTTCTGGAAATGGCTTACTTTGAACCAAGCGAAAGTACATTAACGTTGTCAATGGCTAGTTTGATACCAGACTTGCACACAATGCTGGTGTTTACTCAAATGGCTGTGTCCAAAGGTAAAATTAGGTCAGATTGATTGTGTAGGACATAATGACATGGTGGTTGAGTAAATATTTTCTTCATGCCGCAGCACAAAGACTCTAGGATTCAGGAACAGCGATATCTTTCCTCCACAGCAAATACACCCTAAGACGTCGGAACATACTCATTTTGGCTCTGTCTGTCTGTCTTTCGCTGTCTACTCAGTTACTCCCATTTCCAAAATACCACTCAGCCATGCTTAATTAATTAACAGGCTCATTTAAATTTCCCACTGTCTAACTGCTGCATATGCAGACATTTAGAGAAATCAGCGCGGAAGAGAGGCCGTGCCGACGGTGCTTATAAAGAATCGGTTAAGCCTGCCGCCTTACTATTCATTTGTTGGGAATTAGCAGATGGCTTTATTTGATGGACCAGCCATCCGAAACACTTAACACTTGTTTTGCCTGGTGACGACGCTACTGTGGGGAACCATTTGGAGTTTTCACACCTGAGTATGGAGCTGGATTTAAAAAAAATTGCACTTTTAAAGGTTACACTGTGTCTGTCCACATGATCCTACGGCAGCAAGTGTTAAGACTCACCTTAGTTATCTCTCAGATCTGACTCCAGGTGGCGCTCTCACTTCCTCATTCTCTCTTTACTTGTGCCTCCCCATTCACTGGGCTGATGTCCCAGTCATTGAGCTGTTAAGAGAGGTGGGGATCGATAGGAATTACATTTCTCCTGCCATTTTTGGCATTGTAATTGGAGACGAGCCAGACGAGGTTATTTTTGTGGAGTCGATTGATAGGACCTTTTAGACACTGAAGCATCAAGACACCCCCCGCTTTTGACAATCCAGTTGCTACTATTACCAGTACCATCTCAACAAACCTATTCAGAAAGAGAGCAAGGGGAAAAAAAGAGAGAGGAAGAGTGAGAGATGTTTCCAATGTTTTTTACACAAAAATCCTTTACAAAAACGCTTCAACAAGATCAATATTCCCACTCCCAGCATTAGTCAAATGACATCTAAAAAAGCTTTTGAACAGAGGCTAGATATCAGCACACATAAACTCTTTTAAATGCAAATCAGCTTTTAGTATGCTTTTGTTGGTACATCTTTTAATATTTATATGTGACTCAGTAGTTTCAGTAGTTCAGTCGCCATATAAGTGTTGAGGTGTACATGTGCACTTTATGTTGCTTATATGTTTATGTATTGTTCACTAACAAAAAAGCATCACAAGTATTACATTGATATTACATGTTCTTAATGTTATACCAAGATAATAACACTCTTTGGTGTGTATTTTCGTTCTTACAGTGGGATATTTTCCCCCTTTTTGAACAAAAATAATAATAATAATTTTTACTATTATACCAAAAATAAGAACACTGCCAAAAACCTAGGAATTATTATTCCTAACAATTTCCTGTTTGATGATATTATTATAAACATATCCAAATAGATAGTTACAGTAATGTAATTGATGCCACTGTCTATCAAAATTACTGAACTTTTTTTTCTAAATTCCTTGGAAAAATTGATGTTTGCAATGAGCAGTCTAAAACTCTGAACTAACAAAAAGGATGTTTATAGTTAGACACTCTCTGACAGGTTTGTTAGTGTCAATCGTAGCTTTGCCTGTGCAGTTGTAAATGACTGTAATGATTCTTGACTTGAGCAATGAAAACAGTCTTCACTTGATGAGCTTGACAGCTCTTGCTCTCTCTCTCTTTCCTCAATCTACTTATGATCATTATTCTAATTAGCTTTGATGAGTAAAACGTCAGTGCAGAACAGATTCTTCTGCCTCACGACCTGCACAACCCTCAAGTCCTCGGGATCTGACTTATACTTCTGCATCTTGCATCTCATAAGTTTACATGCTGCCTTCAGAATCTGTACAAGAATTTGCATTAAAAATAAATCAGAAATCATACAAAAAAAATTATAAAATCCTCTCATTTTTATTATAAAAAAATCATATTTAAATAAAGAAAATATGATACATATCTATCAGAATCTTAAGAGATGTGTAAACTAGAGATCATAATTGCAATTTACCATTTACTTATTTTCCCCAATTGTTTGTTTTTACAATTTAAACAAAAATGTAAAAAAGATAAATATCTGATAGATTCTGAAGAGGTGTGAAAACTTAAGCACAACTGTACACAAGCTTCAGTATTATTTATGTCATTGTATTTTTTCCACTCTCCACTAGCACAGTTAGTCCTTCACAGAATGAGAGAGAGAGATGTTACAGCTTGTTGAGACATGCGGGGAGTGAGAAGTGGAAACATCAGTCAGACTGTCCTGTGACTGTCAATTCACATCAAAGAGGAGAATGCTGAACACTAGAACCACTGCACTGTAGATTACCTGTCACAATTCAACCATCTCACACACATACACACCATCACCAGTACCCCTTTCCATCACACTTCCTCTTCTTTCATCCTCACCTCTCTATCTTCGTCTATCACTTCCTCGTTCTGCTAGCGCGTGAAAAAACATACCAGAATTTACTTTATTCCCAAATAGAAAGCCAGACTAATGTGCTTGTGCGTATAGACCAACTATTGCTGGTTAGTGCAGTTTGGTGTTGATCTAGCTTAATAGTCATGCTGTTTTAGTAACACTTAATTTTTTTGGTCCAAGTTTTTGGTTAAGCTAGTCAAGAAGCTTCTTTTCGGCTGAGGTGTTCAAGTGTTTCATTATAATTCAGAGATAGTAAAATGATTTTCAGACTTTAAGTATACAGTTTGCTGGTGACAAGAAAGTACAATTAGTACGGTAGTATTTGGACAAAGCATGTTATAAATTACACAGACCCCTTTGTTGGAGTTTGTTTGCTATTATGTATAAGAGAGAATGTTGGTAAATAACTGCCTTAATGTAAATTAAACCACCTTCACAACTAATTTTACTTGCATAATGGGACTTTTTTATTATTATTTGGGAGCATTATTTAATTCATTGCTAATTAGTTGAAAGGAAAGTTGTGGGGCAAGTTATTATATTTTGATGAAAGATCAAAAACATAATTTGCACTGATTATGCACAAGAAGATCATAAATATGTATTAAGAAAGTAAATGGTGTCAATTAATGTTTAGGAGTTACATTTTAATATGCAAATTGGCATGCATGGTCGGTCGTTATAGTTCAGATTTTATTGATGATTTGAAATGTTACTTAAATCAAATCATGGCACACAATTTTTGAGTTTTAATTCTCCCAAAAATGTATAATTTTCCAATTCAAGAAGATAGGAGCTGTGCATGACTAAAACGTCTGCCCATTTGCACCAAGTGAATTGGCTGACATAAAAAAAAAAAACATCAAATACAAAACCAAAGTCTTAATCCTAAATTCTCACCTCTGGGCTGTAAATGTAATACTGAATGAAAAGGTACAGGGAAGCAGTCTGGGTTGAACCATTCTGCTATTCTTCTAAATTAATCAAGGGGAAAACCTGAGGAGGTTTGGATTAGGCCAAAGCCTTCTGAGATCAGAAGAGACTCTCAGACTGCCTGTGGAAGTATGTAAATCACAAAACCAGTGCATTCATAGTGTTGCCAGCAGCGGTGGATTCATCTTTTTCATAGAGCCACTCCACAGGATAAAATCCTAAAATGTAGAGTGTTACGTAACGCTGAAAAACATTCAAATTCACACTCTCAGGACAAACAGCCCTTGCAAGAACATACTGACTGCTTGTGTGAGCGTGTGTGTGAAGTGCCAGCTGCAAAATACCCTCTTTATCTACAAAAAAATGAAAGACTCGCCAACGTGGGAGTCATGGAGAGAGCAGAATGAGTTGTTAAGAGCTGCATCTGTGGAAGAAGCACAGTGCGAATTAATGGATAGATGGCGTACCACAAATCTCAGGGGAACCATGAGGCGGGACCCTGTCTATAGGTAGTGATGTCATTTATGAGTGTTTTATCAGCCCACAGAGTTTTGAGCCAGTTATATTATGGTCAAATTTGCCAATATATAGTGGTTTCTTTCTAGAGCCGGTGTCTTGTACAACAGTGTAGACAGACTTGTGGCGGTGGAGGGTCAGGTGTCCTGTGCACTGAGAGTTTAGCCCATCCCATTCTTTCCCTTTCAGTTAGAGAGGTGTACAGGGATCTTACAGACACTGTAAATCACAGGTGAGAAGGGCAGAGAGAGGGAGAGAAAGAGAGAGGTCGAGCCCTTGATCCAAAAGCAATCTGCTAGCATGCACTGCATCACATCTGACACCCACCTATAAAGAATAAAAAGAGAAGTAATAGGGTATACCAATCAATTCTTTTTCCTTTCTTTCTTTCTTTCTTTCTTTCTTTCTTTCTTTCTTTCTTTCTTTCTTTCTTTCTCATACACACACACACACACACACACACACAAACACGTTGGGTTTTCATGTTTTATGGGGACTTTCCATAGATAGAATGATTTTAATACTGTACAAACTGTATATTCTATCCCGTAACCCTAACCCTACCCATAAACACAACCCTCACAGAAAACTTTATGCATTTTTACATTTTCAAAAACATCTTTCTATATGATTTATAAGCCGTTTTCCTTATGGGGACCAAAAAGATGTCTCCACAAGGTCAAAAATCACTGGTATTACTGTCTTTGTGGGGACATTTACCAGGGCCATACACACACACACTAGGTTTCAATGTTTTATGGGTACATTCCATAGACATAATGATTATAATGTACAAACCGTATAGTATCCCCTACTATCCATTAACCTATGATTTATAAGCTGTTTTCCTCATGGGGACCAGAACATTTACATTGTGTCCCCATAACATGGGGTTTACCAGAACCACACATACACACAAACACACCAGTAACCTGGCTGCAAATGTAATCATATTGTTGCTGTTGTTTAATCAACCCTCTGCCCTTGTATGACATAATGAGCTGTTTAGCGCTTGCTCGAACACACATTAAGGCTTTTATACAGTCCATATTCATCAAACCCGTGATGAAGAATTGAACTGAGAATGCCTAAATTCTAATTCATTTTGAATGGAGATTGCAAACAGTGAATAATTGAAGTTTAAAAATTGACCTTTAAGGGAAATAAGTTAGAATGGAATGGAAAAATAAACATTTACATTAACATTTTCTTTAGATATAAATAACCATAAACATGATGGCGTTGTAGGGTCAGGTGTCCCTGAACAATATGTGAATATGAGGTATTTGCAGATATATTAATTATAATTTATATTATTTAATAAATTAACTTTGCCTACTTGTGTTTTAATAATTTAACTTCCATTTTATATATCAATGTAAAAGAACAGTGCATTTCACAAAATGCTCTTGCTCCAAAGTAAAGGAGTGTTTTGACAGTTGAACTGAACAAATCATGATTTTAATTTAGTTTGCATCAAAAGGCATAATTGGTCAAAGCAGTTTGGAAAACTTGTGTTGCAAAACAAAAACATCCTGTGTTGAATATTTGTATTCAGTAATTTTTTCGTCCTGCTCCAGTTCAAATTCAAATTGTAGTCAGTTCAGTTCAAATTACAACTCAAATTACAGTTTCCTAAATTTAATCCTAAATTTAAAGTTCCTAAGGCTGAAATTATCTATCTATGTGTAACGATTAATGCTGAATTAATTGCAGGAAATTATGGATGAGAAGTAGAACCAAAAAAAAAATAGATTTAATATCAGTAATAAATTATGTGAAGTCATATCCTTTTTTTCTGTGATGTACCACGCGTATTCTGGAAGTTAACAGTACAACATAAGCTAAAACATTGTCCTTTTTTCTTTCTTTTTTTCAAGTCAATTCAAACTCCAGCATTTTTACATTTTGCCTTTGTTTTTAAGAAATGTACTGTTAAAGTGGTTGCATCTATTTTGTCTTTGTATTGTAGATTCATATGTATCTATATTCATAACACTTATATAAGTGTGCCATACAAAAATACCACACAGGCAGAGTGGTATCCCATCATGCTCTGCTTCACCTTGTCACTTCTGATCTTTCTGAGCGAGCTTTTTTCCTCTAACCCCAAGGGTCCTGGCCTCTCCTGTCCCATTCCCCCCTTCACTGTCTGCTGTCGTTTTTTCCTCACTCTGTCTATTTCTCTGTCCTCCTTCCTGTTATTTGAAAGATATCCTTTTTTAACCCCCATTGTCTGTGTCTGTTCACCTTAATGTTGTAAAATGGCAGCAGACATAGTACAAAATGGAGAGCTGTGAGTTTCACATGGTGGACAGACAAGATACAGATCTATATAGAAGTTTATAGAATTTTCTCTTGCTTTTTGGTATTTTTTTTAGTAATTTGTGGGGGGGGTTCTGTCATTACTGACCTGTTAATAACTGTCTATATGGCAATGACACCAAGCTCCCGATGGATCTCCTTAAGAGACGTCACTCTCTTTCCCTTTATACCACTAAACGTGTGTGTGTATGTTTACATGGGAGAGGCTCAGGGCTCCAATTACTCCAAAACAAGGAAAATACATGATGAAATAAACAACAGACGTCCTGGCCTGTGGCCATTGCCTTCACTGGATGACTAATAGCATTTAATGACGGATTGTTTGACTGGTGTCATGTTAATGAATAAATGATTGGAGCTTTTAAGTCACAAATAAGTCGGGGTGTTAAAAACAGTTGGTCTGAACTTGAGGCTCGATGGGGACGAAAGTTGTGCGATGAGACAACAGCTGGCTTCCTGCTCTTATGAAAATGCCAAAAAAAAACCTGTCTGTATTACTCCCATCGCTTCTTGCTTCCCAAATGCACCCTTTTTCCACAGCTGATCTGCCCCGCCTGAGCCAAACGTCCATTATTTACACTTGTTCTGGGTTTAAATGAGAGCAGCTGGGAGCTGATGAGTGAGCAATGCCCTGAGGGTTCCTAGCACACGTAGTTTTTTTTTTTTTTTTTTTTTTTTTCAAGTTGATGTGATTCTGCATTCGTAGTCTCAAGTCCTTTATCCAGGGTAGTTTATAAGCAACAAAGAGGAATTTAGGAGTTTTTCATCATCCTCCGCGGAAGCGAGAGGTAATTGAAAAAGGGGGGATTTTGTGCATGGGCTAAATAGAGAAGCAGTGGCCCTGCAGCAAAGCGAGGTTAATAACTTTTCCACTTTCATTACCCTAGAGATGGACTGCAGGGGACTTAAACATAGTCCATGGACACCGGAGAACTCTACTTCTCTTATCTTACTCTCAATTCTCTCTCTTTCACTCACCTGTGTGCATATAAATGCCAACACACACACAGTGCCTATACTCAACAGTCAGCCTGGTTTTCTTCTTGGTTTGGTCTGGTGGTGTGACGATTGTAGATAGACAGACAGACAGACAGACAGACAATAACAGTATGTTTTTTTCTTTCTTTCTTTCTTTCCTTTCCAGCATGCCACATCTGTGTATCAGCTTTAGCTGTGGTTGACTCTTTAGTCTTAATGTCACCGTGTCCCTTATCAGAATGAATGTCTCCTGAAGGTTAATTACTACAATTCCCCCATTGGCCAGTTTTGCTGGAAAAGAAGTGAATTATACATTCATATTGTACATTTTGCCCTTGACATTACAGTTTGTTCCTTATGGCCTAATTATTCCACTGACTGCTAGTTCATGAAAATGTACATTCACTTTAGAATTGAAACAATTTCTTTATGGTATTCCTTCAACCAATCGCTTAAACCAAACACTTAAACTGTAGTATAAAAGTACAGAAATATTCTCATGCAGATTATCTACATTCCACCTTGCAGCATGTACTAAAAATCCATTAGTATGCACTTTGCATATTCATATATTTCCTGTACTGTTCCTTTATAGATAACACTTGTTTTGATCATAAAATTAAATGGCATTTACTTTAGTGGCTTTAATTAGTATTTGTCTGATAAGCGTCATACAATTCAATAAAGTGCTCTTAATTGTTTGACGCAACATCAGTGAACTATTTATTTGCTTTCATACAGCTTTTAATTGTGTTAAGTTCTCTTTTTTATTTATTTTTTATGTAACTGCATTGTTGGTTCTCCCTTTGAATCAAACATCTTGCTATGATTATTGCTTCATACCCACAGGAAAGCAATCTTGGTGAACATTATCTTTAAATGAGACACACAATTTAGAATTTCAACGTCAAAACTAGATTAAAACTTACCTGTGAAAACACAAGAATTGGTCCATACCTACAGTGTTTGATATTTCTGTCACAAACTAACTTGTCTGTAACTTTTGTTTGTTGCCACCTTCATGGTCTGTCTTAATTTTCTTCTTTTTTTATTTTTTGACGATAAATACTCTTGTATCCCAGCTTATAAAGATACAATTATAAACAGAAAAAACTGTGTGAAAACGTCAATATTTTTTAAATTTATGCTAGGTGATGTTAGTTATATACACACTTTAGCTATACATGCAGTTATTTTTGATATTTCAGTAGTTTTCTTCATGAGAAAGTGTTTTGTTCAGCTAAGATAAAAAAGGTGCTCTAAAGGATTAAACACAAAAGAAAGTCTAATGGAGAATCAACTAAGCTTAATGTCAATATGTATTTAGAGTGAGTCATTATATAGTCAAATTCAGCTACCAATAACCACAGAAAACATGATTGTTGTTGTTGCCACTGAGAGGTCGAAGCTGCTCATCCGTGTTCACGCCTGTTCATTGCCTGTAGCATCCAATCTCTGCCAGTTTATGTGTTATCAGTGTTTTTCATCTCTCCTCCTCCTCTTTCTTTCTCTTTCTCATCTCATTGATTTGTAATATTGATCCGAACCATAGCATTCACCCAGACATTTTTTTCCTTTTAGTGTTTTTAATAAGACCCAGCCGAATGTGTCCTACTTCCTCTGCTTCTGACCCATTGTTTGACAAAACAATTACACACCATTAGCCTCTTCCCACTCAAGCTTTTTCCAGAGTCATTACAACTGAGATATGCACCTCACTGCTAGCTCAAATAACGATTTGGTTTGAACTTTTCCTTTGTTGTCAACTCACTTTTTACAGTCAACTACAACCACATGCATTATTCATGCAAGCACAACATTAGAAAGAGACATGGTTGTGCATGTTAATTTGCAGATCCAGCCTCCCCTTTTAGTTTTTTCTTGCATTTTACACCTTCAAATGTAACACTTTTTTTCTCCCTTCAATAACACAGTAAATTGAACACATCTATAAATAAAATCATATGTGTTCAAGAACATTTATTCCCCCACAAATAACTAATTTACTTTTCTCAACACCCTCATTTAGATTACATTTCACCTGTTTTCCAATGCTAATTTGCTCTGCCAAATTAGTGACACTCTAGTTTTTAGGTATTTTTTTCCACCTTGCTAATTGCTAACAACTTTGTCTCAAACTCCAGGTGTGTTAGTTCTTAATATTCAACATTTATTTTAAACATTAAATATAAAATACATAGAAAAATCATTTGGCAATGTACTACAGTGATTTTAATACTGGTAAGGAGTGTTCCTAGGATTTAGCGAAGCAATGTTGCTAATATACAATGGTAAATAATCCCTGTTGTTATTAATAATTTTATATTAGTTTCATCAACAATTCACAACTTTGAATGTGGTTCATTGAATCAGAGTAATAACTCTGCATTTAAAAGGCTATTAAACTTTAATTGGACTTTGCATGACAGCAGAACAATATGTAGTCAACTAGATGAATACTTTGTTACTGTACACATTCATACATACACATAAGCACCTTAACGAATTTGTAGACGTTTGCATGACAACTTCTTGAAACAAAATCACTGCCATCCACACCATTTCACACCCAGTGCTGAGAGACTGGTGCATCTGCAAGTATTTGTCAGAAATGACTCAAACACACAATCAAACTTGTGAAGACACATTACGCACATGTTGATTCGTCATTGAGCTTCAGTGCATCAGTGAATATGAAATGTCTTCTCTCGGTTGCAACTCCACACTAACGTTCCTTGATTGCATTATGCATGCATTTGTTTTTTAATATGCAATAAACATGTCACAGGGCTATATCGCTGGTGACAAATGGAAGTCAACTCCAGTTAAGTGGAAGTAATTGATGATTACATGCTTGATTAAGCCTCAACTTTAAACCAGAACATATAGACAATCAAGATCAAAGTCCAAAGCAAATGATGGTCATTGTGATTCAAGACGTGCGTTTGCGCCACTATTTTTAATTTCTGCATGATGAAAGAAAGCGTAATGTCATGGGCCCAAACATCCTCACCTGCCCTCAATCACTCGAAAACATGACTAGCATTTATTGCCTGGGTGGTTATGGGCTGAACCGTAACTTTGACATAGTTTGAAGTGCCTCCAACCACAGTTCAGAAAATACAACATTCTGGGGCCCTCAAAAATGAGCAATGGAAGAGTCCAACCAAAGTAGAAGCAACTCGGCGTACATAAAGGCAACGCTCCGATGTGGAGCCGTAGTTTTGCTCTGGCAGCAGTGGAGGTTTTGGTAGAGGAGCTCAACCCAGTTGGGAAAAATGGAAGGATGAGGCAGAAAGCAAGGAAAGGAGGGAGAGAAGCATGGTTTGATGTGCAGAGCACCGGAGCGAGTGCAATGAAAGCCATGCTGTGCCATCTGGCAGAGTGGTAATTGGGTAAGGATTTTTCACCTGCTCAGTGCCACGGCCCACACTGGGCTGGGTAAAGAAAGTATGGTGCATCCTGGATGCATATTATGCAGTCAGTGTAGTTTATACAATTTACTTGCAAGTGCCTCAGTCTAAGCACTCAGATTAATGGATCCAAACTACTAAAAACAATTGCAGGTTTTCAAGTTTTGGCAGGTTAGTGGTATAATTCTTTTTATGTGATTTTTGAAGAAAATTTTTTTTTTTTTTTTTTTTTTTTTTCACACATGCACACGATATTCATACCGTATGATAGAACTCTTCATTCTGAACAACTTTTCCTCTAGGACCACTGCTATCAATCAATTTGTTTGTTTTTTTAAATATTGGAGATTTTTTGAAAAACCTCAACCTTGGTAAAACAATGGCAGGACAATTCTCTGGACTATAGTTAAATAATTATAAAAGAAATGTTGAACTTTAGCATTTGGATAGCTATAGGGTCATTTAGAAAACGGGCGTGGCCAAGTGTACCCAACAGCCTATCACTCCTAAACGAAAACTCAGAACGTGAAATTGGATGAGCACATGTGACATATGATTCTAAAGAAGCATGCAAAAACTGTAGAGATCGGATCATAGGTGGTGCTGTAACTGTTAAAAAGGTGTAAAATGCTGTGTTTCTGACAAATAACAAAATGGCCTTTTTCGTGTCTGATCTGCATAGAACTTCACGAAATTAGGTAAGGAAATGTCACATACAGTATGATTCTAAAGAAGCATGCAAACTTTTATGGAGATCGGATCATAAGTGATGCTATAACAGTTAAAAAGGTTTCAAAAACACTATATTTCTATGTTAAATTACCCTAAATTGCAGAAAACGTACTATATAATATGTAATATCTTACAATCTGCTTAAAGCCTTAAAGGTTTACAAGCCCTTGAACCCCTCACAGCTATATTTTATTCTGTGGTAACTGTACAGCTGTGGGTTTATTTCATTTTTTTCCCACAGTGGTACTAATTATTTCAGATAAACACAACCCAAAATGGCACGTAAGAACAAACACATTAAAGGGTTAGTTCACCCAAAAATGAAAATTCTGTCAGTAATTACTCACCCTCATGTTGTTCCAACCGCGTAAGACCTTCGTTCATCTTCGGAATACAAATTAAGATATTTTTGATGAAATCTGAGAGCTGATCACTTCTCCATAGGCTGCTAGGTGACCGAAACTTGCTGGCCCAGAATAGTGGCTCAATCTTAAGTATATCAAGCGACGAAAATACTTTTTGTGCGCACAAACAAACAAAAATAACGACTTTATTCCACTATTCATTTCCTTCTCTCTGGGCCTCTAGTTGGTTCACGTAGTGTTTTTGCGCTGTGCGTCTGTGTTACACGTCACCACGTAGGCTCACAATTGGCCGACGCTGGTCATGTGTGTGATGCGTGTTGACGTGCAACACAGACGCGCTGCGCAAAAACACTACGAGGCCCAGAGAGAAGGAAATGAATAGTGGAATAAAGTCGTTATTTTTGTTTGTTTTTGCGCACAAAAAGTATTCTCGTCGCTTGATATACTTAATATTAAGCCACTGTAGTCACTTGGACTATATTAACGATCTCTTTAATAACTTTTCTGGGCCAGCAAGTTTCGGTCACCTAGCAGCCTATGGAGAAGTGATCCAGCACTCAGATTTCATCAAAAATATCTTAATTTGTGTTCCGAAGATGAACGAAGGTCTTACGTGGTTGGAACAACATGAGGGTGAGTAATTACTGACATTTCATTTTTGGGTGAACTAACCCTTTAAAAAAACTATAGCCGCAGAGATATATTTCAGCTAAGGGATCATATTTGGGAGTCCTTAGCATCAGACGTCTGTGTTTGTCTAGAATAAGATGCAAAGTAGATCATGTTTTATGCAAAGGTCTGTCAATTTGAGACTATGGTTAGTCCAGCACTCCCAAGGTTTGATTTAATCACTGAATCGCAGCATCTGACAGCTTACGTGTTTTGGTTGAATAAAAGGTTAGATGTTCTTCAGCCACTATGTTAAAATAATTTAATTTTAGAGTTCCTCTGTGCGTGCATATCAGTAAAAAGACTATGATTTCAATCAATCATTCATCTCAAAGGCACACTACACAAAATCTCCAAACTCAAGAACTGCTCCTGCTATTAAAGCTCTGAAACTTAATAGAGATATGTGATCATTGCAAGGCCCTCTGGGCACATTCACTTGATTTATACAAAGTTGCCGTCTTATAGGCATGTCTCTTGCATCCAGCTGTTTTAGCTCTTAAAATGTGCAACTTTCTTTTGCCTGTGTGATACAAATAGTAATGGCCTAATGGACATTCTTGCACTGCCTCTATCCATTTGTGAGTAATTATGGCTTTTTGTGTAGGTTTATAATGGACTCCTCTGACTCACTGTGTGAAGCAGTCTAGCTTCGCAGGTGTGCGGCAGCGCTATTCATACGTGCGACATACACACACACACACACACACAAAAGCACACAAAATCCATCTTTTTTCCCATCCTCCTCCACCTTCCCAAAGTTCAGCTCGGCTGCCAGCTCATCTGCCGCCCACATCATATCAGGAGAGTGACACGGCGCTCCAAAAAACACACATGGCCTTTCGACTGTCAGCAGAAGCTCCTGTCAAGCTTTGTGATCCAGAAACCTTCCTCTGCAAGGAACCAATCCACCCAACCAATCTTCTACAAACTTTTATTTTTTTTCACTTACACGTTACATGAGCAAATTTGCAGTGTGGAAGTTTGAGAATACTAGTTGCTTGTCCACGTAGCATGCCTTGTGTTAACCAGACTAGCCAAGACTTGACATGTAGCTTTTTAAAGACCTGTTCCTGATCAGTCTTCCATCTTAGACTCATAGCAACTAGATATCCAACTATAAAAATCAGATAGAAACTAATTTTGAACAATTGAGATGTGTAACTAAGGAAAGCCATAGCTAGCGAGTGCCACAGCTGTTGAACCCTGTGCTCTTCACACACCATTGTGTCAGCAGACCACACAGCTGCTGCTGTGTACATATGTAAACACTTCCCCATAGTGTCTACAGCTCAGTTAGGGTGTGTTGAAGTCATTAGCGTCAGTTTGTGCTCAGCAGCATACAGGCTTGACCAGCTGTTGGTCAACATCTACTGTATATCCCTTACCACAAAAAAGTACTGTGGCCGTAGCACGTTGCATTGATGCTAATGCTAATGTTAATGCCATGCTAGTTCGTATATAAATATTTATAAAATATGTTGTTTATTTTAATTATTTATTTATTTTTGCAAGTAACATCCACAGTGCTAGTATTTCATTATAGTAGAGTACTGATGTTTTACTAGTGTTAATTATTAACGGGTAATTTCTGAGGGCTCGTAAAAGTGTGCAATGAACTGTATACAGATGCCTGTGTTCACTCAGCATTAAGTTTCTTAATGTGTTTAGACAAAATAATATAGAATTTCAGTGTATATACACTGAGCCAAAACATTATGACCAGTCACAGGTGAAGCAAATATTACACATATTAACAAAATATTACATATTAAGGTCTGGGTAGATTAGATGGGTAAGCAAACAATCAGTTCTCATGTTGGATGCAGGAGAAATGAACAGGAATACATTTCTTAGCGACTTTGATAAGGGCCAAATTATTATGGCAAGGCGACTGGGTTAGAGTATCTCTGAAACGGTAAGGCTTGTGGGTTGCTCCTAGTGAGCAGTGGTGAGAATTTACCAATAGTGGTCCGAGGAGGGGCAAATCGTATATATTGTAATCAGGCAATATTAGACAATTTTAGACCTGTTTTTGTGTCTATATTTTTATGTACATCAGCCAATAAGGGATATTTCATTGTGCATGCTAAATATACCTATTTTTACATTTATCATCATCATCAAACACTCACTTATAGGTCAAGTTTAAAAAAAATTGGCTCCGGTAAATGTAATCTACAGTGAATCTGAAAATGAATGTCCATTTTTTTATACTATATATTATAATTTTGTGATGCCTGTGTTCACTCAGCATTAAGTTTCTTAATGTATTTAGACAAAATAATATAGAATTTCAGTATGGACCATTTAGCATTAATTTGCCATGGCACAGTATTTTACATGGTAGTCCAAGGTACTTTAAAGAATGTGTACCATGGTATCATGTTCTGATACCTTTTGATTTCTTTTTTGTTAGTGATAGCTCAGCGTCACTGGTAAAGTGCACACAGCCCATACAAAATATCTTTCCAGAAAGAGGATAAGCACATATTAGAGTACCTTCAAACCTGCAGAACATAGTGATTATCCGACTCTGTAAGAGATCAAATTTACAATTATTTTGTCAAACCAAACACACAATTTTTTAGCATTTTATGAAATTGTGTTTCTATTTTGCACTTGAATGCTCTTTCAAGCTAAAAGAAAACCCGACACACATTTCGTATAATCTGTAAGCTATCAATCCTGCTGTCACCATAGCGACATTAACATGGCAGTGACAACCTGTCAAATGCAACAGCTCCAGCAGTTTCCTCTTTCCAGGCAATCACCTGTAGAGAAAGGAGGAGAGCCATCCCACCCAATAGAAAGTCTAATTAAACTTTCTGCAAGTTCACTCTAACTCCTATAAACTGAGGTTTCGTACTTGCTGCATTCATTCGATCTATTATTATTCCATCTGAGTGATTGACTATGGCGGTAATTACAGAGCAGGTACAATGGCAGCGACACCGGCTGTGTGGGAGTGGGCGGATCTTGCGTGGCCTGTGGCTAGAAGAGAAGGCGGCTCATAGTCTGCTCACTGTTCATCAGCACGTACCACGACCTACCGCTGGCCTTCAGGACCTCCTGGGGTCATGTTGGTACCGACAAGAGAGATGCCATACTGACTGCACATGAACTGGTGAGGCAGAGATAGTCTGTAGGCAAGTGAGTGAGTAAATGAACAGAGGACTGAGTAAACGCAAGCGAAAGATTAGGATGGATGGATGGGAGGATGTTTAAACAGCTAAACACACCTCACAAGCGCATTTGTTCAGAGCATGCTGCAGTAGAAGGCTTCCCATAGTCACACCTCATTCTCCACCTTCCTCGCACACTAGATTAGACACTCGCACACTGGAGTTTTCATCTTTCTAATTCTCACTCCATCTCTCACATCCTGACCTGTTATCTGCCTTCTATCTATATCCCCATTAGCGGAGTTGTGAACAACCCAGTGTTTTTGAGCAAATCTTTTAAGTGAACAACTTGATGGTCTGATTTTCCCTTGTAAAGTGTGTGACTGCTTTGGTGACTTCAAAAAACTTGAGAAAATGTCCTTTGTGGAATATTTTTTTGTGAACAAATATGCCCCTACACTCAACAAGTTAGTGTTTTGAGTCTGAACAATATGAGAATTTTATTCATGAATGAATAGAATGAAAACTGGACTAATTAATGACTAAACAAAAAGGGACATGTTGTTCAATCAGTCTGCATGTCTTTGCAACAAAAAAAATCTGTGTTTTGAGTCTTTCCTTTTTAACTATGTTTGGCTGATTAGCTTCAACAGTAAACCCCTACTGGTAGATGTCGTAAATACACCATTATTCTAGAAAAAAACATGCTTCTCCTGACATGCTTAGGGCCTATTCACACAGAACACAAAATCGTGACAGCCGTTTTTTCTGAATAGGGTCAAAAGACTAGATGCTGCAAAAATGAACAATGGTCAAACACATCTATCTAGCTTATGTTTACTTAGAAAAGCAATGAAAAAGCAGCACAGTGGAATGTGAAAATGTGCTCTGTGTGAACAACTGCTAACAGTTAAGCGAATGATTCAATGACTCACTCATACTAGTTAGACACTCATTGTTGCCACTTATTTGTCCAATGCTGCAACCTACAGAAATGTTCGCTGGAATGAATCTGAATGAGCCTTTGTTTAACAGAATCAAAAGATTCAAATCAGTGGAATGAATCAGTGCCATATTTGTAGGTACCTACAAATCCATGTGGTATACATTATCCAACAGATAAAGACATTGGGAGAATTGTGAATGTGCAACTGGTATTTCCTTTTTAAATATTCCAGATAGTATGAGTAACCCACTCTCATCTTTTCATATTTAGCTTCTGCCTGGCTGCCACTTCCAACGATGAGTCGAAGGGAGGCTCTGGTGGGGAACCCTGCGCCCAGCGCAGCACCTGAGGTATTGGGCAACAGCACAGAGGCAGCAGGGCCCGGTCCCCGAGAGACCAAAGATGAGATGTTCTCCAAAGTCAAAAACAAGTTCATGAATGAACTGCACAAAATCCCACGTGAGTAAACCGTTTTTTTTTTTTTTTTTTCTTCTTTTCACAACGCTCAAAGGTCTTCACTTGGTTATATTTCAGCTTCAGTGTGCTGTGTTCGTTTTACATAATTTTACAAAACATTTTTTGAATGGCATTGATTGAGTCCCAGCATTGGTTGCATTGGCAAGTTCTGTCAGATCCATTTTGTATTATTTTCTTTCAAATTTTTAAACTTCCATTGTTTAGCCAGTGCTGAAAAATAATGAGCTTGAGAAACAGGCGGCCACCAAACATGTTCCTTCTCATTCTAATTGTAAATAAGCAAGTAAATGAGTTTTGTTATTTGCATGCCTTTGTTTGTCTAAGTGCTCTGTGCCTCGGTCCCCAACACACCACAGCTCTCTCTGTGAATCATGGAGCTAAATTCAGGCATCGCACCTAACCATCAACCAATTCACTGTATGCTCCTTCATATTTTCAAGTAAACATGCTGAAAAGTCTGTAGCTGTTTGTGTGTGTGTGTGTTTCTTTAGCTAGGTGCTTTTATGTCCCAGAGATTTTTCTTTCTTTTTTTTCTATTACATACTGGATATCAAGGTCACATTATAACTGTCCTGGACTGGAATATGTTGCCATATGAGATCACCAATAAACACACACCTGACTAAAGCACTTTCAAGATTATTATCAATCTTAAATCTTGTTAATCTTTAACAAGATTGTTATAGTTAACAAAATATATAACAAAGACAAAAACTTTGTTCATTAACTAATAAAAATTAAAACAGGTGTTTGCGAAAGAAGTTGGGATTTTTTTTCTTTTACATAATTTATTTACAATTGACAACCTGCCCACCACTGAATAGTGCTAAAGTAACTCATATATGTAGCGGAGGTGATGGCAGAATTATTTAAAGCTACATAAAGTACTAGGGCTTGGTAAAAATTATCGATTTTAATCGATTCTCATTTTTACTAACCAATATTGATTCTTAAATCCCAAGAATCGATTAGTCTATCCTGTTTTTAACTGATGAAGGAACGGAACATTGTAGCACGCCTCCCATCCAATAAATCACAATAATCTTTGTGCTTTATTACTTTTGATATGAAACAAAGTCTCAGATTTCAAATTATATCAATTTTATTACGAAATACATTTTGGTGCTATTTAATGTGGCGAGACAGATCGCAGTAGCACCTCAGTTCAAGCAAAGCGGCAGCACGGACCGCACGTGAACTGGTCATCTCCTCTGCTTTAATACCAGTTTCAGCAACAAATAAACATGAATGAACATCTGAAGGTATGTTAAAAGATACAGTACAACTTACCGAAATCCGTATCATGTCACATGTGATCACTCAATCAGTGTTTCAACCACGGAAAGACGTCAATAAAACAGCCTGTAAACAATGTCAAGTAACGTCAGATTTACCTCAGAAATAAACTTGTTAGTCAGCTAGAAAAATAAACACATTTTGATAAAATATGCACCACATAACATATTCATTATAATTTTTAATATTCTTCAACATTTAATCCATGTTTGAATAAATCCGTCAAGTTTTTTGACAGCCACCATTTAAATGTTTATATTTAAAAAACGAATTGGATTAGAAATATAATTATGTAGTTGTAAAATTAGTATTATAACTTGAATATTATAAAAAATCTTCCTTGAGTGTAATTAATGTGTTTGTATACAAATCAGGTGAGAGATTTTTGCACATGTGCTGTATCTAAAATAATCGATATTGAATCGAATGGAAATCTAATCGAATTGCATGCTTGTGAATCGAAATCGAATCCAATCATGAAATTTGTGTCAATACCCAGCCCTATAAATTACGCCATGTCTAACAAGACACCATTGCGCAGACCTGAGATATATTCGAGTCATCTCCTACCCTACCCCTCTCCTACCCCTACAGTACCTTACTGTACCTTAGGTGTCTGGTCATTTTGCCAATCTCTCTATCTCTCATACTCGATTTCACACATACAACTTCTCGCTCTCACTTTCACTCACACGCTCACACACGTACACTTTCACTTCCACCCTTGCTTTCGCACTTGGAGACACATTCACCACATTAATTATCACTTTGCCTTCCTGCAGACAACTGTAAAATAAAGGGTTGCCGCATTTGACTCAGACAGATATGCCCCTTCTGAGATCCAGCCAGAAAAAGACACTCCATTACAGTGTCTTAAATTACTGTTTTAGCCTCCTCCCTCCATCACACACATGTCTCCGTGCCAACCGGTGCCTGGGTTGATGAATGCCTGGGGAGAAGGGTGCTGTATTGACCGAGGCATCCAGGAACCCTGACGGACCTGCATTAGTGATGAATGGGCGAGTCCAGATGCAGAATACTTGAGCAGTTCTTCTCCAATTTAATCCACTGCATTGAATATGTGCAGGTGCCGCCTGTAAAAGTAAGATGCATGGACCTGTCACAATCCGCCATCTAGCGTGGCAAAAACAGAGGAACACAGGCAGATGCTGTGTAGTGATGAAAAAGATATACTTCACTCTAACCCTTCAGCCTTTCTGTCATATAGCGCTATGTAGGCAAAATATGAAGACGAATACTGTTTAAGATCTATTTCCATGCCAGAACTAAGAGCATCTTGGGCACTTTTGGCTCTTTTAAAAGTAAGCTTCCTTAAACACACTTTTCATTCACAAGTTTAGTGGTTCGTGGGTGGGTCATGTACAGTCAGCAGATTGTTATGCAAAGAAACCTCTTCAGGGTGATACAAGAGCCACTGCGAAATTATCCCGCTTATTATGTGGCTACTTGTCACATAAGTAGCAAATTGAACACAAAATAGTAATATGACATATTTTATTACCTCAAGATAACTCGCAGTACCTGCTTTAGACCGCTAGATGTTGTGATTGAAGAATCAGAATTGAGAATTGCAGGGAGCCGTAAATATAACTGATGATGCATGTGCATCACATTATAAAGCCTTTTGGAGGAAGAGATAATCTCATTTAAAACAAGTTAAAGTTTAAGCTTGAAAGATTCACTAAGTTTGAGTGAAAGGACTGCCAGTGGCAGGTAAACGTAAAGACGATGAATCTACTTCAAACGTCACAACTGCCAAAACAATGTGTCTACACTACATGCGAGCGGTGCGACAAACTTCTCACCCTCTGATTCACCAGTACAGTACATCACAGTGAGTGATGAAGAGAGACCACAGTGTGTTGTGTGCCTCAAAACATTAGCTTCAGACAGTATGAAGCCGAACAACGTAAGTCTTTACATCACGAACACAAAGAGGAGACCATTGACATTGAGAAGTTGTAGTACCTACTGTATTAATTACGATGTTTTAAATATATCCTATATAGGGGTGTCACGATTCTCCAAATCCTCAATTCGATTAAATTTTCGATTCTAAGGTCACGGCTCGATTCGATTCTCTATTTTTTACTCTTTTTTTTTTTTAAAGCACAGGTTGCTATGCCATTTTTAGACTAGACTTTTATGCAATATAATATCTGACCTTTTTTGTGCAATGTACCACACTACATTGTCAAATTTAAAACATTTATTAACAACATAATGTAACAATAACTTATATCTTCAGTCAAATGGAAACTTAAGCAAAATAACCTGCCATCTAGTTTCTCTTTTGTAACTGCAGTCTTCTTCACAGAAGGTGACATTCAATTTCACAACAAAACAAACAAACAGTTGTTGGTTTAACAGATAAATCTATGTTTTTGTGGTGCCTGCGGAGATGCCCTGCCATGTTAGACGTGCTGCCAGTGGAAGAATATGGTTCATGCACATAGCAGAGCTTGCAAACTGTGGCTTTTTTGAAGCGCGAACGTCGAATGCGAACGTTGTCAACATAACTCATTGGAAATCCAAAATACCTCCACACCGGCGACTTCAGTGAAAGAGGAGGGGGTTCAAGTTCTGTCGATGGGTCTCCTGCATCTGCAGTTGCCATGCTATCTTTTGACTGGCTGTAGCTAAGTTAGAGGAGGTTGACTCGCAGCACTTCAACTTGCGTGTTTTTTTCCACTTGGCAAGCTGACCGGACGTGACATGGGGGCTTGGCAGACACCCTTAATCCTATAGAATTTTGCAAGCAAGGTCATGTCTGAGACTGTCAGTCTCAGTGGGGTGCATGTAGGTGGGAGCTTGATAGTTTGGATAGCCAGACCTTCAGACTGACAGCAGAAGGTCTGGACTCCATTGCAGCTTTCATTGGCCAAGAAGTGCCCAAAGTTGATAAAACACTCAATTACCTCCTGATACTTCAGACCGAGGGTAAATGTAAATGAACAGGCAATTTGTTTTTGTCCAATTTGTTCGAAGTCTCAGATGGTGACACATATTCAAAAAGGTTTATCCATAACCTGTGATTACTAACGTTCCCTCTACCCTCACGGTCACACAACATCACATCCGTTCTACGGCACCCGTCACAAACGGTCCTGCGTGTAGAATCACTCCGACAGGTAGCTCTCAGTACGCCACACTCGCTTTGTCATGGCTCTCTTCGAAAACATACAGGCCTTGAGTCCTGTTGACAGGTTCAACAGTTTGAACCCGACCATCTTGGCTCGAAAATGTCTGGACTGCTGCGGTTACACAGCTTTGTTGACTCGAAGCAACAAAAGAAAATGACTTTAACACAACAGCTCTGGTTATTCTCCCAACGCTCCGCTGCTCAAGCTCAAGGCGTCTGTTTTCGATGATAATTAACCTCACCGCACAGAGACAGTTTGAGACATTATTCAGCTCTGCCACAATTACTATGAATAATGAACACACTCCGTCCAGCCTCTGAAACACTCTTGCACACTGGGTACCCTGATGCCCAACACAATGCGCCTTTCATCCATCTCAGCTAATTTTTGAGATGTTCTATCAAACACCACAATCAATGTTCTTTTCTTTCTTGTTAAAATGCAAACTTAACTGGGAGCATTTGCTTTGAACATTAACTACAAATGAATGGGGTCAAATTTTATAAATTGCCATTATTATAAGCCATTTACATGTATTTGCATTTTATTTTTATCATAATCATGAAAAGCTTTGTCTGTCTTGTGATTTTTGTTTTACGTTGTACATAGGCAGCTATTGTAAACCTATTGTAAATAAAAAAAAAATATATATATAAACACACCTTGTAATAATCTGTAACTGGCACAAAATACAGTATATAAACAACGTTTTAATTAAATGAAACCATTTTCTAGTTACTTTTTAAAGATGCTTGTCTGTACTAAATTAAAAAGTCATTTTTAAAATCAACATTTCCCTCAATTCATTCCAATGTATTATAAGATTGAGTGTATGTCAAGAATGTCAATACATTTACATAACATTTTATCCAAACCTACTTACAGTTCATGTTTAACGTATACATGTTATTAGTATGTATGTATTTCCTTGAAATTCATGACCTTGGCAGCTCTACTGTGATGTTCTACTAGTTGAACTACAGAAGTGCTAAGACATGACAAGTTTTGAGACTTCAATATATGTTTGTGAAGTGTGATGTTTAGCGGGATTGTGTTGTTTGCCAGTATGTAGAAAGCCTCAGTCATAGTCAGCAACAGGAGGCGAACTGGAGCAGGGTGCCAAACACATCATCAGCCAACAGCCTGACAGATGGAGCAGTTAGTCCTCCCATTCTGCTGACCTTTGACCTAATCCTATCTCCCTTTCTTCCCCTCTCCCTGCTGCCCCCAAGACTGCCCAAGAGGACATCTGAAGGTTACCAGGCTTGTCAACCCTGCTCCTTTGAAATTGAATTATGTAAACAAACAAAAATAAAACCCCAGCCTCTCCGTCTGCCTGCTTCACATTATAAAGCCTTTTGGAGGAAGAGATAATCTCATTTAAAACAAGTTAAAACTGCATTACAGTAGTAAACAAACATATGAGAAAAGACACATTTTGCCCCTGCAGTGTAGGAGAAGCTAAGAGACATTTATAATATTCCAAAAGATTTCTGTTGCAAATAAATGCTTTCCGTTAATCAAATAACCCTGAAAAAAATGTATCACAGTTCCTGCAAACATTTTAAGCAGCACAACTGTTTTCAACACTGATCATAATAAGAAATGAGCAGCAAATCAGCATATTATACTGATTTCTGAAGGATTTCTGCCATCACATGAATAAATTACATTTTAAAATATATTCAAATAGAAAAAAGTTATTTTAAATTGTAATAATATTTAACAATATTACTGTTTTTGCTGTATTTTTACTGTAAATAAAAAGACAACTCAAAACTTTAAAAAAATATTATTGACCCCAACATTTTGAATGGTAGAGTGCAAATGAGTGAATAGAGGGAGTGTTCACTTACAATGCACAATACAATGCGACAGCAACGTAGCACCAGCAACGTAGCATTACACCAATACAAAAAGTAGCTTGTTACCATTTTGAAAAGAGGTGAGCTACTGTGTTCCTATATACTGAAACCTGTAGTAAAGTTTGTTTCTTTCAGTTAGTTATTCCCCTGTCTCGCACTTTTCCTTGACAAATGAGATGACAGACATCTGATTAGCATTCAGCGGATGAGAAAGGACAAATGAGATAGAGAATGAGGGTTTGGGTTAAGGGTTTGTTTGTTGTCCCTCATAGCTGTCGTCCTGATATTTTGAGCATCACAATCAATGTTATTATCAGTTTTCAGTCTGATCATTGGTGTCACTCACCATCCGAACGCATCGTATGTCACAGACCAAATAATGGCAACGTCAGTAATAACAAAAGATAATATCTGATCTGAATGCTGTTGACAGAGGATATGAGAGGGTGGATATTAATCTCGCAATATCACATGAACTGTTATCACACTTGTCTGTCTTTTTCCCTTCAAATATTTTCTTATGTGAGTCTCGTGGTTTGTTTGGGAGGGACATTAAATCATACGGTATGGCTCGACTGTTCAGTAAAGTTTCTCTTTCATGCGATATTCAGTTCAAATGAGAACATTTTGCATTTGTCTTCACCACTTTTTGGCCTCTGCCAACCACAATAAACAAAAAAATGTGCAGTCAGTAATCTCACCTGTCACTCACCTGCTTTTTAGAAAATCAGTCACGACTACTAGGTAAATATACATTATCTAATTAATATTCATGAGCCAAGCTCCCTTTTCAGATTGTTCCTTCGCCTATAAACTTTACTAAATGGATATTGAAATTACCGCCCATCTGCTGGACTGTAACGTAACCACATGGCATAATAAATCACTTCCAAGTAATTTTCCTTAATGCAGAGAATATATTTGGAAGTGCAACAGGGTTGTCTTTCTCTCATGCTGTATAACATGCTCTAGTACCAGGGTTAATTGACCAATGGCGTGCTGTCAAAACACATTAGTTTGGGTTGCCAGTGTGTGCTGTATTACACCGATGGATCATTTTCCCTCCGCTTGGCCACGTGCGCTCACTAGCGCTCGCAATCATGACGCACTCTCAATCAAATCACGCCTGTTAAGACATTGAGTTTCTCATTCCGATTTGGCATGTTAACAAGTGTAAGAGTGGGTAACTCGCCCCGCGGCATGCCGCCTGGGGATAGATCATGTTACTGTTAGCTTCGCGTTAACAGGCAACACAACCTCGCTGGTCAGAGGCTCACATTACGCTCACATTACATTCTGATCAGACAAACAGCAGGATAATGAGCCCCGGGCTGCCCAAAGAGAATCCCAGCATGGTGCCACTACTGCTGATGACCAGTTTACTTTTAGGGTTGTAATCTTTAATTTAGAGCTCGACTAATTATTAATGTAATGGGTTTTTTTGCTAATAGGATGAATGTCATGACTACCCTACATGTCTACCCTACATTTCACACTATAGTCAAAAAGGGGAAAAAAGTGGAGAAAATGTATACAATGTATACTGTTTAGTGTTTTTTTGGTAATACTTTACAATAAGGTTTGTTAGTTAACATTAGTTAACTACATTAGTTAACATGAACTAATAATGAACTGCACGTATTTCAACATTTACTAATACTTTATTAAAATCTTGTTAACATTAGTTAATGCAATCTGAACTAACAATGAACAGCTGTATTTTTATTAACTAACGTTAACAAAGATTAATAAATACAGTAACAATTGAATTGCTCATGGTTAGGTCATGTTAGATAATACATTAACTAATGTTAACTAATGTTAACTAATGAACCTTATTGTAAAGTGTTAGCGTTTTTTTGTTGTTGTTTTTTTCAGGTCAAATATGAAATGAAAATGTTCTTGAGAGATTTCGTGAGATTCACCCTTTAGCTTTGCATAAGTAATGTCTTGTTTTATGTGGGCGTTGTGAAAATTACTAATAGTTCTGATGTTTTCATGTGCCATAGTTATAATGCGGTAGCCCATCTATCGCAGTCCTGCACTGCAAAAATGCGATAAGATTCTTCTGTAAATCTAAGATGCCAATCTCAGAGTCATTATTGTGTCGACTCCCTGGCATGGCTTCCTAAAGCAGCTTGGTGAGATTTTTGTGTGAGCCCAGTTTGATAAGTCTGATGCTGTATTCTTTTGTCACAGAAAAGGTGGAGAGCGAATGAGTGCACTCAAGATCTTATTCACATACCCAATTGGATAAGGTCAGGCCGGAAGGACTCTTGGCGTCCTTGAAAGCAGTAGCGAGATGGCAGACTTTCTTTGGCATCCACCTCCAGTCGTGTCATTGTTCTAAGCTGTATTTGGATTTGGATTGTGCACCACAGCGGTGCTGAATTGGAATAATGTTCCTCTCTGATTGGCTGTGCAGTCACAGAGTCCAGCTACAAAACCTCATTTTGTGCTCCCTGTTGAGAGTTTGTGTGTGCATGTGCACGGCGGAACGAAAGATAGCTGCTGGAAGTTGAAGAGCACATGCCTGCTCTGCAATCCCAAAGGACAATAGACACTTACACAATTGAGTTAATTAGAAAATGTTTCTGTTGGTTTCTGGGTCTCGGGTTCTTTTAATTAAGAAACACAAAAGTGTCTTTCAGAATAGGACATTTGCTTGATGAAGAAGATAAGCACTCTGGTTTATTGCATTGGACGGCGAAACATTAGACTTATTTGCATCTATTAGTGCTCAACCAATGCAATTTCACTTCTAAACAACTAAGCTTGATATGAGAAGTATTTTTTTTTTCTCTATTGTGATAAAAGTAATCTAATTGCTACAGCAGACTGTGTGATTAAAAATACAGCTAATGTACTCATAGCAGTTAATTTACTCAAACTCAAGCTGCGCTTGTTGTATTAAACATCATTTTTTCATAAGCTTTCATTATAAAAGTGTCAGAATTGCTCAGTGTCTGCTGTAGCACTAAATGGTTCTCATCATCGACCTTTACAGACCTTTAATATGCACATTGCCGCTGTCATGTGAGATTCTGTCCCTTTGCAGTATCCCTGTGGCACGTGGAACCAAGAGGTTTTTAATCTTATTTTCATAGTATCCTCTTCTAGATAATCAAAATTTTCAGTTACATATGAATCATGTTTAATTGTATGATTATAAAATATAGCATGAGTATAAAATATTTTTACTGTATCCACCATATTTTTTGAACATAAGAGCGGGCACAGCCATTTGTAAATTGAATGGCTTCTGGTGTCATCCGCTTCTAGTTATTTTAGCTGTGCAAATCAGCTGAATATGCTTTTTGATACTGCAAACTGGGACTGTATTTCTTATAATATTATTTTAATTTATAATCGTATACTGGTTTGTAGTGCAAATATGTTTACTGCTTACTGCACTTTTTTATTCTTCAAGTTAATACCTATAGTTAATACTGAATCAAAATCTTGCACATTTACATAAAAAAGCTTACTTGGGTTGCAAAATAAGGTGAATATAATTCAGCAATATTGTCATATACATAGTTAAAAGTACACAAAATAATATCTAATTATCTAAGTCAGAATTTCACATTTTCAAACTTCAACAAACAAAATTTACTGTGTACATTCTTTCAGTCAATAGAATCTCTTTGAGGGAACTTTATATTTCTTTGATTCATATAAATTTCAGTAGTGTAAGTGTAAACCAAAAGATGGGGCAAATGGGTGGTGATCAAGAGGGGGAGAAGAACATTAATATATTCTCCTCAATGCATGTTTAACCAATAGTACCTAGATTGTACATTAGGATACTTTAATATCTCTATTAAGTTCACCACCATTCATTTCAGTTTATAGGCTGTCAGATGAGACCAAACATGGCATAGTTGCATATTAGAACACACTAGTAAATAAACAGAATGTAGTTGAAAGCATATGTCCTGTGAAGCAAATGGTACAGACGTGTCATTGAGGTCCAAACGACTCTGTCTCTCCCAACAGAACCATCCTGTACCTGGAGTGTCCCAACAGTCCTCAATCAGCATACTGATTAAATCCCTTGCACTAGATAGGCATTAGCATACTGTGATGATGAAAGACATTGTGCCATGTTTAATTCACATATAAAAGGATTTCTGAAGTGTAGGGCGGTAAAGAGTTCTACCCATATTCGCTCAGCCCTACAGTAGCTTAAAAGTGAAAGTTTCTTATTAATTGTGTACATCTCGACATTGTGTTACATCATGCACACTTATCTTTGCAAACTCTGTGACTTGTGGACTGACAGATTTCCCAAGTTGAAAGTCCAGTTTCACATAGCATTCAATAGGATACTGAATGAAACGCAGCAATATAATCTTCCATGAGACCGCTGTCGAGACACGTCTAATAATGATAGTTCTCCAAGAGAATTGATGAGCACTGGCTGGTCTGAACTCAGGACGGTTCAATGCTTTGTGCAGTCCCATGTGGCAGGGGTTGTGCTAGAGGAGGCATAGAAATGAAAGGGGCTCTTTATTCCCCTAGTGGGCTGATATTCAGGCTAGTGGTGGAGAAAAGAGTGTGGGCCGGAGAGCAGGTTATAACAGGTATGAATCAGGGGTCTGATGCTAGACAAGCATGGGTCTGATGCTAGATAGGATCAATTATGGTCTAAGCCACAAGCTTTTAAAGAAAATGGGGAGTGGCCTTTAAGATGGCTGACACGTTCTCCTCTGTTTGAAAAGGGTTGAAATGACAGGGCTTTGGAAAAAGCTTTTTGAAAGCCTGATGAGAGTTTTTGTTGTGTTTTTTTTTTTTTTCATATGGTCTTTTTTTTCTTTTCAAGTTTTACACCATGGCAAAATATTATGTTAAATGAGCTAAACACATTTACTCAGCTGTTCGAGATATTGAACCATGAACAATGCTAAAGTAGTAATATTTTGGTGCATCTGAAATAAGTGTGCTAAAGCATTTGAGAGAAACACACTAGGGATCCCAGTTATTTGCTCTTAATTTTGAATGAACCATCTGGGAAGGTACCAGATGTCTGTCCATAAGCTAAAACCAATTCGTTTTTGGTTTGTTTTGTTTTGTTATCATAAATGAATATACTGAAGAAGTCCAGTGAAGGGTATTATGCTAGGAAGGAAAGACAAAGGAAAAAAGTGGGGGATTGTCACCTCCATTACCCCACAGCGAAGTCGAGGCCGTGGGCTGATGATCCCAAAGTTACTTTAGACTATCACTCACTGTTTTTCCTCAGAGGAGAGTGCTTATCGATTTTGTCAACAGCCAATTGATTTTTCTTTCTCTCTCTCTCTCTCTCGCACTCTTTATCTTCCCTGTTTTCTCTCCCTTTGGACCTCGCTTTGGGAAATGTGTCCTGTGGTAGCAAGTCTAACCCTCCTAGGAGAGAGAGATGCAGCCTTCATTTTAATGTTTCTCTACTGCCAAATCAAATATAAAGTGTTCACACCACGATAAGAGAAACAAAAGATGTTTCAAATTGAGGACGTTTAAGAAAAAGAAGAAAAAAGCTGCCAGGATATTGGACATGTTCTAAACTGTTCTGGATGGAATTTCATTTGAAATATGAAATGGATGAATCTTATGAAAAACAGATTACATTTTACCCAATATTACAAAGAAAAAAGAAATACGTCAAGTCAATTCAATTATATCTCTTATTAAAATAATAATAAATGATATTATATGAAGCCTATTTTAAATATCCACTTTGATTTGACTGTGACAGTTAAGCACATCCAACCCCAAAATTTCCATGAGTTTTTAAGTAATTCTCATTAACACATAGCAAAAAAAATATCTTTCTTTCTTTCTTTCTTTTTTTCTCTTTCTTTCTTTCTTTCTTTCTTTCTTTCTTTCTTGTGGTGAAATATGACATATATGAAATATGACGGTTTCTTGAGATGTGCCATATCATGTTTGAGTGCTTGCATGTTTCCCAAATTATGCATACAAGATGTCTTTTGTTCACTGGAGCCTAGCATTATTTATACAGTCCTTGACTCTGCATTGTCCCAGAGCAAATCAAGCACATTCAAATCTGGAGTGGAAAAATCATCGCCTTTTCTGAAGAAATCTGCTTCCCTGAAAGTTGCCATTTGGTTGCCAGGTGTTTGTTGTGTTGTGTTGTGCGCAAAAGACGTAATTACTGTGCGCGTCTCTGAATGCAGGATTCTTCTACCACATCTGTCTACCAATTATTCCCAGCAAATGTCGGTTTGGGGAGGAACCTTCTATTGAGTCTAGGAAACTGACATTCTTGTATCTGGTGCTCGTGCTCTGTTGACGCATGCAGTTTTAGCCCTGCTGTATAGAGGCGTCGCTCTTTCTCTTGGCAGGAGGCTGTTAATCTTGTCGAAAAGCTGAGAAGCTCGATTGTCCTCCCCTGACAGCGCTCGCTGGAGTTCGGAGCTGTGTTTATAAAGTCATGACCAGAAGAGGAAATACTATTTTAGGTTACAACACTATGCTGTATGGATGTAAATTGCTCACAAATATTTTTATAGCACTTATATTTTTTAAGTTTTTAGTGCAACTTGGTCAGTGTCATCCATTTTTGTTCATTAAGTCCAAATCTTATTAAACATTTTCAGAATATTTTTGTTCCGTTAATTTAGTTCCATGCTGTCCTTGACAATCAAATAAATCCTGTGCTGAGGGTGATTGCTTTAAGAATGTCAAGCTCAAAATGTCTTCCAAGAGTGATCAAATGGCAAGTTTTGAATGCCAACAGCTCCTGTTTTCAGCTAAATTGGCTGATTACTCTCACTAGAGCGTTGCAACATCTCTGTCTGAGCGAAGATCGTTAATCCCGTGCGACCGGCAGACATGAAGGTCTCTTGCAATTGATCAAAGAGCGTCAACCAACACACTGAAACTTTTCCCTTCTAGCCTGTTCCGTTTCTTTGTTGCTCTGGGATGATATTGAACCGTAAAGCAACATGGCTATTTGGAACTACGTCAGCTCAGTCCGGTCACAGAACAGCTATTTTCAGTCATGCTAGAGCAGCTTTTATTTACATAAATGGGGAAAGTTTAATAGAGAAATAGTTCACCTCAAATTTAAAAATTATTGTCTTTAGAAACCCATATGGCTTTTCTGTGTAACAGAAAATGAGAAACTTAATAGAATGTCCTGGCTGCTCTTTTCCATACAGTGAATGTAATATTTTAAACTCAGATTTGAATAACAACTTCAATTTTGGTCTGTTCCTACAAAAAACGCTATTGTATAGCTCCAGAAGATTTGAAATGTAGTCAATGTGGATGTTTTCTCTGTGTTTTTGTCTGCACAGTGCCATCATGGGCCATCGTCGCCATTGCATTCGTTGCTGTTGTACTAGTTGTTTCCTGCTGCTTCTGCATCTGCAAAAAGTGGATATTCAAGAAGAAGAACAAGAAAAAGGGCAAAGACAAGGGCAAGAATGCCATCAACATGAAGGACGTCACAGACGGTGTCAAAACCGAGGTAAAAACAATTTGTTACTATTTTTGGATTAGCCTTATTCTTTAGTGGTCAGCAGTTGCATGAAATAATTATTTCCTCAAGTATTATTTTATTAATGTACAATGCTAATTAAGAATATTCATAAGACAACTCAATCTAGATCGAGTCATCTGTTGATGATGTTGTTTCACAGCTGAATTTAATTGCAGGACTGCAAACCTGGGCATGTTAACGGTTCATTAAAGTATTGAGTTTTCCTTGCATTTAACTTAATTCACAGTCTTTGTAGTGCTGCATATGGTTAACTGTGCTATGAAGTGGTATCAACCCAGAGAAATGACAGTAGATAAGGAAAAAAATAGGAGAGAGAACATTAATGCAGCTCGCTTTTTCCCACACACAAATTATATGGAACACTTTAACCCTAGTTAGCATGTTAATTGTATTAGCAAGCTCGCAATAGTACACTTCTAACAGAATAATTGACAAAGTCATCTTAATTCACGGTGTAAGGACACTGGCTTTGAGACCATGCCAAGACCACTCAGATCCCAAATTAGAGACATTGATTTTCGAGCACAAAGCACAGTGAAGAGGAACAGACAGATAATTAACAACACTCTTTAAAAACACAGTGTGCCATTCCAGAATGTCACCGTTTATCAGCGTCAAACCAAATGCGAACACTTGTTGGTGAAAAGCAGATATACAATAGCTGCTATATGATGTTTACAAACCTACATTGTGTATTAGTACATTCAAAATGGGTGTTTCAAAAAAATAACTGCAGCCATTGAAATACATATACAGTAAAACAAACCAACTTAAGCTGATTTAACCTGTTGTTTTTAGCAGGGAAACACCCATATATAGTTTCTAATACCTGTGCTAATTGGTTAAATATTAAAGGGCAATGAATCTTCACTCTTATTTAACCAATTAGCACAGGTATTTGAGTGATGCACACTAATCCAGAGCAATATGGCAGAGTATAATGTCCTGCACAACATACATCTTTTATTGCCAGCAGAAGGAGCTTTGAGCTTCTCAGCAGTCATTTCTCCTGGTGTGCCCAGAATCATGTGGTCACCTTTGTGTGTGGTTGTTTTAATTTGTGTCTCTTCCTTCCATGTCCTCCTTATCTATGTTTTGTCTGATGACTTTACGGGATTGCCACTGGCGGTAGGTTCCCAATTGCTGTTGGATCTTCTATAGCCTGCTGTAATGACTTTTAATAGCCTCTTGATAACAGGTTTACTCTAGTAGAGTAACATATATGTAACTATGCACACAGTACATGTATATCTACAATATATATGTGTGTAAGTCTACATATACACATATATATGAAGAGAAAAAATGCACTTGGGTACGCTTCAGCAAGGTTGAACCACATTGATTTCTCATTGTAAACATGCTTCTCATTTGATGTCCAAAAAAGCAACTGGAAATTGCTTGAGTGAAATTACCAATTTAAAAAAAAAAATGAAATGGCTGAGAGAACTGTCAAAGTACGGATTGCTAAACTGCTAGTGATCCGTTCGGCTTGTTTGACTGCCCTTGGCCAAATTATCAGTTATCATCTGGTCCACTTGAACCTAAAATTGAAAAATGTCCTGAAGGAGAACAGCACCCACCTCATTAGCAGGACAAATTTGTTCAAGAAGCAATTTTCAGACACGATGACCAGACTGATCTTTAATTGGCTGACATGTTTTTGAAACATCATCTTTGCCAGTCAGATGGAAAGGGTATCAATAAAGGACACTCACAGCTGCAAAAATACCAACTAGTGTTAATTATTTTATAGTTCCAAAAATAATAATTTAAGGGGATAAAATATTTCTTCATTTACTTACCTTCATGTTGTTCAAAAGCTGTCTGACTTCCTTTTTTACCCTGGAACTGAAAAGGAGATGTTTAGCAGAATGTCCTAGCTGCTGTTTTCCCTTCAATGGAAGTGAATGGTGACAACATAATATGTCAAGCAAGATTTTTGCAGTTTTTTGTTGTTGTTGTTGTTGGTTTTTTGTTGTTGTTGGGTTTTTTTTTTTTTTTTTTTTTTTTGGCTAACTAGCTTTTAATCCCTATGCGCTTTAATTATACGGAAAAGAATATGTCACATGTCCTGCTAAACTTCTCCTTTTGTGTTCTGCTTTCATATGGGTTTGGAGCAACAAATGAGGGAGAATAAATTATTTCTGAATGAGCAATGCCTTTAAATTTAACAAGCACCTCGAAAAGCTTGTTGAATTGAAGCGCACAAGTGCTTGTGAGACTAGTCTGGTCCTCAGAAGGAGATAAGACAGTAAAGAAATCAATTTTGTTCAGCCTTCTGCTTTCACACTTGTAACCCAACAACTAATAAGACAGGCCCTGTACACAATATGATCCCTCCCACCAACACCTTCTGCTGGCATGATGCTTACAGCTTCCATGAGCGTGGTGGTTATCACCAATAACTAAGGGTCATGACAACGCCACTGTGTGTTGAAGATCACGTCACAGAGAATGAGGGTCACTATGCGAGCACTCTTCTTGAGAACGTGAATGCCCTGCATGCTTTACCGATGAGCAAAAGTGCCCTTTCAGAAGGCAACTATTTCACAGTGAATGAACTGAGAGCTGAGTTTGCCTCAACAATCGCATGCTTTCCAGCGACAACAAAGCTCACTTGACTTTCCCTTAGCACAGCGTCTTAGACTCAGGCTAGCTAGGGAGCTACTGCCACACCATCCACAACATTTCCCCACTGATTTGTTGATGCCAGAGATTGTTCTGCCTGAAATAACATAAAGGTCAATGAATTGTACAATGTATTTCTTAAGAACATCTGTCTGCTCATCTTGCTTGGGGTTGGGCGGTATGACAGAGTAATTTTGTATCAAAGTATCGGTATACACAATATATATATATATATATTTTTTTAAATATTACATAACCATCAATGTTTTTCAATAATTTTATTTATTTATTTATTATGGATGCATAATGAATTAATTATTAAGAAGATTGCGATTAATTAGAAGATTAAATGTATATAAGATTATTAATAACAAATTAATTATTAGTCTGGAATCTATGCAGAAACAACTTTTCATAATCTTATCAAGTGAACATAACTGTGCCATAATATAATATACACAAACTCAGTATTATATTTCTCAATGTACATACAAATTCAAGCACAATATAATAATATTTCATATAACATTAATGATAATAATAATCATTCTTAACGCAATAATAAGCCACTTTATGGACTTAATCTTTCATGTTAAAGGGACAAATGCCCTCCAGTCCTCCATGAAGAGTCTGAAGGGTAAAATGTCATAAACATGATTGGATGAGCCGAGTTCGAAGCCATTGTAAAATAGCGATATACAGTACTATATGCGTTGTCAATATATTTTCATACCCCCCAGCCCTAGCCTTGCCCCTTCCACCAACCTAAACTGCTTGCACTCATTCATCTTCTTGCAACTCTTTCCACGACTTTCCATAGGAGAGAAAGGGGTTCACAGCCCAAGTCTAGTGCATCACTGAGCATGTCATGGTCTTAATTGCTGTGGTGTTTTAGTGCTTGCTCCCCCCTACTAGAGGTGCGGTTGAAGAGCAGGCTGGTCCAGGGCTGGCCCGGCGCTCTGGCGAGGGCAATCGGGCTGCGCCAGCGTTGGGCCGACAGGACTGACTGTTAGTGGGTGTCTCCTTCAGGCCTTGAAGGATGAGGATGATGCAGAAACAGGGCTGACGGATACAGAGAAAGAGGCAGAGCCTAAGGAAGAAGAGAAACTTGGCAAATTACAGTACTCCATGGATTACAATTTCACAGAGAATACGGTAAGGGGCCGTCTCCGAATCATCGTCACTGTGTGTGGTGTTTAGTGAGGTCTTCTTCGTAAGTACAGCGTGTTTGTCCGTCAAAATGTAGCCAGCTCCATCAAATAATGCCCATTCCTCTAAGGTTATTCAGTGTCACTCTAACATAATTGAATACTCACTATAAGGTGTGTGTTTAAAAAAATACACACTGAAAACACAAAGATAGAGTGAACTTCGACAATATGAATCACTTTTCAGAGTCATTTTTATAGCTGTGTTCCATTATTAAGTGCTATCTCTGAAAGCCAGAGGAATTCAGACTTAGCACTTAAGAAATAATGCCCATCATCCTGTAAACTCAACAAATGCTGTGAATGTCAAGGGCACATCACAGCAGTTAGATTTGTGTTTGAATCGGCTTTCTTCCACACTGACTGAATGAGGGTGCTGGCTTGTCTTCAACTCTGAGGCTAAGCCGAAATTCACTGGCCGCCTCTTACAGGCTGTTGAGCTTGAAAGCTAAGTGACTTCCAGAATGAATGCGCTTCCTTTTGTCAGATCCTGGCTGACAGATAATTGAAACTGTGCATATAGTCTTACACAGAGAGCAGAAAAAAAGCTACAAACATGAAAGAGCCAGATTATCCACCATCACATACTCACAAATTACAGCTTTTCATTGTATGGTGTCAATGTAGTGGTAAAATGACAAAATGATTGCAAATGACTGGTAATGCATTTATTTTATGGCATAACAGTTTTAAGAACAATAATGACATGTTTAAGATACTGCATTTGTTCTATTCTTTTGGCATATAACAAAAATATTACAAATAGCTGGTAAATTTTACGAAAGCCTTCATATGAGGGATAAGAATATGAGTATAAAATGTAGCATGCACACAAAGGAGCAAATTCACTAAACAAGTGCAGAAGATGCAGAGAAATCCACATCAGCCTGACCTAGATTCAACCCATAGACCCACATACTCCACTAGACAGACGCACTTGCATGTATCTCCACCCTCCATGCCAGCAGGAAATCTGCGTGCTTCTTTCCTGTCTGGCTTTAAATCAAGCCGAGTATCGCTTCAGGCAGACTCAGAGGTCTGGGAGATTTTTCTGCAACTCTTGCCCTTTCCAAAGGGGAAAGGTTTCAGGGAGCTCAACTAAACTCTGGGTATGTTTAAAGGTAATCTGAACCTTTAGCCAGAGAGTAAAAATAAAAATGACAAAATATGGCAGTCACAAAAGCCACACAACACAATATCTCAGAATTCAGGGCGGCTCCTTGGGGAGACGGAGAGACAGGGTGCAGATAAGGGTGATGTTGCTAATGAGGATAGAAAGCGAGATGTGGATTGAACTGTGAATACATACACGTTTACTGAGGTGAATCATTGACATCACGGCCTGTTTTCTAATGAATCTCAGGTATTTTAAGGACAGAGACCCCTCACTGTTTGTGCCAAATAACAAACACCCCTAAGAAAAACTTTTTTCTTTGGAAACCATAAATTTAAGATGACAGCTCACAGCCTTCAGATGAGAGATTGTGAGTACTGAACCCACTGAGTTGAAGTCATATGGCTGAACCTTCCTCCAGCATGTCCTGCATCAATCTGATTCTTCAAACTGTGTGAAGTTTTCATAGCCTGCAGAGCGATTGAAGGTTATTATGGCCAAAGTCTCATCGGGACTAAATATTCCTTCACCCCCCATCTATGTCCAATCCACCCAGAGACAGATCCACCCTGACTCATACTGCTACAGTTGTTCACGGCTATTCAATCTAACTCACAGCTAGGAGCTTCTTACAAAAGACTTCTCTTTTAGACTTAGAAATGTCATCTGTTATCGTGTCGCAAACTTCCAGTGAGACTGACAGTGACGCCACTGAAAGATGCATTGCGAAATGGGGCTAAAGGTGCGGTCACATAAGTATAATTTTGTGAGCTCAAATTATACATTGTCTGTTGTCAACAGGTATTGATTGCCCTGGTATTGATTTTTTACATGTTGCATCTGTTAGTCATTTAATCGATGTATCGATCCATATCAATGTATTGTTGTTACACCCCTATGCTCTACCAGTTTAGCTACAGGATCTCCTCATTGCAATATGATCAAGTATCTTGAAAGAAGTGTTACAATTGGCTTATGTTAAAGGTGTTTTCTAGGGTGAACTTGACCTTTACAGATAATTGGAAATTACAAGTTATTTCTTAACTTGATGTTGAGTTTCCCATTGCTAACCTGTCCAAATCTAACTCTGGGGTCAAACATCCAAGAATTTTTCTGCTGTCAAGTAGTAGGAAATGTTAAATTATGCTGCATCAACATATATTGAAATTTTAACTCTCCAGTCCTCGCAACGTTAATGGTCATATTTCAGCGTGACCAGAAATAGCGAACTGTTGGTAAAAAGGAATTAAAAAGGGCTCTTATTTTGTCAATCACTTTCACCAATGCTCTATGGAGTCAGTGATTATGGGAGCAATGGACATTATTTGTGGAGCATTTTCTACCTTGCAACCAATTCCTTCAAAATAAAGATATTTCTTTTGCTGTTAGTGTCTGTGTTCGAACTGTTTGTGGAGGGTGTTTCTTTCTTGATGTCCTTTTTTTTTCATCCAAGATGACAATATGAAGCAATAAAGCTGTCCAGACCTGAAACCCATCACCATTTAATAGCAAAAATCAAACATTACTACAGCCTGACAGGATTTTAAAATCTTTATAGCTCCTTTGTCAAAAGTACAATCACAGGGTTCTCTGATGGCCACCATCTAAACCATCCTTTCTGTGGCAGCACAAGTGGAATTTGAGAGAGAGAGAGAGAGAGAGATCTTTGCCCGAGTGCCTGTGTAGACATAGAGAAAGGGGGGTTTATGGGAAGCTGATGGGAACTTGATTGACTGACTCTAGGACCCATGAGGGTATGCAGGGGATATGGTGACTGGCAGGTCAATCAGGACCTCAGCCCAGCCAGCCGGCCTATCAATTATCAGAGCTGATGGGGAGATAGGATCAGGAGGCCCACGCTTGACATGGCCTGACCCCATCACCTCCTTAATGCTGGGACTGTTTAAATAGTAATGCAGGCCAGGCCTGAAGTACACACCTCAGCATCATAGCTATAACTGACCTCTCGGTGGCGTTTCATATTATTAAGTAGATATTCCCAAGGCTCACAAGTTAAAAGAGCAACAACTGTCTTTATATGAATCTGATCATTACAACATTTACAATGAACACCAGTACTTTTACGTGACATAACAGAGGTATCTATAGAATGGTGGTGGGATGATGGTTCAGACAAAGACCATGCTCCTCTTCAAGGTCTTAATCATGTTCACTTAAACTTTGACTTTTGACCCCTCATAGCTCTTAGTGGGGATTATCCAAGCAGCAGAATTGCCTGCCATGGATATGGGTGGTACTTCTGACCCCTATGTGAAGGTCTACCTTCTTCCAGACAAGAAGAAGAAATTTGAGACCAAGGTCCACCGGAAAACGCTGAATCCTGTTTTCAATGAGCAATTCACATTTAAGGTAGGTCACAAACACTTAACTTAATCAAACGTTGTTGAATGCTCACATAACATGCAATTTGCCATTGGATCTATGTGTTCACATTCTACTCATACAATAGATCAAGTTATTTCTGATTACTTTATGTGGTCTATTAACAAGACATGAAGCATTGGCGTAATTACACGCAAACGTGAGGATGGACTCCTGCAGGTGTCTGTCATCCAGAAAGGAGCATAATTTCTATTTTGAATGTTCAGTAGAGCTTTCCGATTCGTTTTTATGAGACGTCATGCAGCTAGAAAATCATTTTTGTGTAATTACCGCAGTCAGACCACTAAATTTCTAATAAATTGCCAAGTGAAGTGTTGAATTCTTTAAAAAAAAATCAATATAACTGAGCCAACCAAAGGGGTAGAAGACTGTTTACCTGTTTTTTCCTCGTTTAGCCTAGCACAATTTCAACTGACATGGTACCTTGAGAATGAGAAATGAACCACACGCCAACATCAAGAGACATGTAATCACAAGTGCCTTCATTATTGAAATGAAGACACTGGAGAGCTGGTGTGTGTGATAGCGTCAAGGACAAAATAGCAACCCTTGGGTCTTATCTCTTTCCCGGCCAATCAAGCAGTTTGTCGCCATGTTGGAACAAGTCCTTCGGGATAATGAGTTTTGTCTGAAAAACAGCTCAATCGGAGGCAATCAAGAATCAAATCTCTCTCTCTCTCTCTCTCTCTCTCTCTCTCTCTCTCTGTCTTTGTCTGGCACACCTGCAATTGTCCTATAGTTTCATTCCAACATCTTGGTGGTAGACGGATAGGTATGCACGCAATTATTTTCACCGTTTATATCCTACAGGTTCCCTACACTGAGCTTGGAGGTAAAACACTGATGATGACAGTATATGACTTTGACCGCTTCTCCAAACACGACGCCATTGGAGACGTGAAGGTGCCTATGAATAAAGTCGACTTTAGTCATGTGACTGAGGAGTGGAGGGACCTCGTGAGCGCTGAGAAAGAAGAGGTAACACACATGGGTGGAAATAACCTATTCCCTGGTAATGTGATTAAATATTATGTTATGAGTGAATTATTCAATTTTTATTGCCTGACCTTCTTAAGCGTAGAAATTTTGCCAATTCAGTTGTTCACTACTAGTGATTTTTCCCAGTAACTTAACATTTTAATCCATTCACACAAAATATTAAGTCATATCCATTCACATTGATTTGTTCACTTACTGGTTAGGTTTACATTGTTAAACCACTTGGTAGCAACTACTAAGTGACTGCGTCAAATCTTTTTTGTTTTGTTTTTCTAGACATGTGATCTCAACATGGCAGTCCCCATGTGGAGATCCATGTTGTGTAAAATAATACAACATAATTTGTATTACTTAAATTATAAGTCTTCACAGATTTTAAATGTTGCAATATAAATGTAATATCTTATATATTTAAAATAAAAAATTACAAGATTTGGTAAAAAGACTTAAACGTTTAAACAATTATACTCCCAGTGCTTTTCTTTAACACATGCACCAAATAAATTTGAAATGTTCCCCAAATGTTAACTCGTATATTTTAAAGGTTGTACACAACAAGAGTAAATATCATTTAGCAGGAGCTGCATGGAAATTCACTTACTGTAAAGGTGCAAGACTTGAGGGCTATCTATCTTCAATGGAAATGTCAGTTAATCAGCTGGGCCGTGCCGTTGTTTTATTAATAAAAAAGTGTGACTTTGCAAGCAGTGGTTGGGGAGATTCAATTTTCATGGTAAATGTCATGGAATATAGCATTTAAGCTGTGGTTTCTATGGAAACCTTGTTTTTGTGTCACGGTTCCTTGGTGTAAAGGTTAATTATGATGCTGTCAAAATCCTGCTAAGGGCAGAGAGTTGAAGGCTATCTACATACGTTGAAGGTTGCTCTTTGAGTTTGTGCTGCTGTAACACTCCATGTCCGATGAGCTAGCAAAGCACTTCAAGCATCGCTTGAGAAAGCTGGAGCGTATTGACTTTTACCAAAGGATCTCTAGAGTGGTGTCCTGAGGATGTCACTTTTAGTGTCAGTAAAAAATAAAATGAAAGTCAACTGTAAATTCCATTCAGTTCAGTCCTCTTTGCTATTTTTTCCCCCTACACAATTCCTGGTTTCCTTAAAAAAAATTGTTCCGTGTAAATAATTGGGTGTTTCAGTCAAACAGCAGTCGATTCATCATATTTACCTTGTAGGGTTCATTTAATTAAGCAGTCAAATGTTTTTTTTGTTTTGTTCTGATGACCTTTTAATTGACAGAAAATTGATTGTGTGGAAAATGGCATCAGCCAGTCGAAAGTAAAGTGATGTAACCTTTCACCCCTTCCTGTTGTTTTCTATATGTCACATATGTTTGCGCCCATGTTTATGAGAATGGCTCCTGAAATATTAATGGAATGTGTATTGTACATGTAAATGTATTTTCAATGTGTTTACCCCTCCAACTACATTTGTGGAAAATGAATCAGACTGAAAGACTTCAAACGCTGTGCTCCTCATTTCAATTTCTCTTATGAATCATGTTGTGTGAGAGAAAGTCTAAAAGTGTTTGTGTAAAGAGGAATATTTCACGCCTCTTGTGTGCTAGCTAAATTACTAGTTGAAGATGTTTAGTTCTCGGCTTTTCTTCTTAAGCACGTTTTTTGTTAGAGAATTCAATCAGTGAATAAATTTGACCTGGTTTTCAGGTTCACAATGATGTCCCTGATTGAACTTTTCTCTACCACTCGCAGCAAGAGAAGCTGGGTGACATCTGTTTCTCTCTGCGGTATGTGCCCACTGCTGGCAAACTGACCGTGGTCGTTCTGGAGGCCAAGAACCTGAAGAAGATGGATGTCGGTGGCCTGTCAGGTGAGTCCAGTTACTGGCTTATGCCATTATGTGACAGTTTAGGACTGTCTCTCTTGTTGCCAGCTGTCATGATAAACCATACACTGTGAAATCAAAATGGATCGTATTTGTAAAGCCTGACATATGAAATAATAGTCAGAAATTTCATTTTCTTTAACCAAAGACAAAATCTAAAGGAAAAAAAAAATTTGTATCATATTGGATGTATCAGGCTTGCATATAGGATGCATATAGTATTATATAGGAGAATATGGAGCTTGAGGAGACTACTTACACAAAATGCATATAAATATTAGTTGTCACTCTATATCTCAAACTAATAGTACGATGATACTTATTGTGGGGGCAAAACATATAATGCAACATACATGCGCTATATGTTTTTAACATGATTTAATTAAAACATGATTTATCTAAAAATTGTAGATAAGTTGCTTCAGTCCAGTACGTGTTCATCTTGAAATATTACCAACAATGTAAATGTTATTCTTACGTTTGGACATTTTTGGACACAACGATACTAAAAGCCCTATTACTTGCTAAACAAGTATACATTATCAATCGGACGACAGGAAGGCATGTAGTAGATTGTGTACGACAGGCTTTTCAGCAAAGTTTTAATCATGTTGATAATCTAGAGGCCTTAGAAATTTGTGTAACAAATGATACAGTGAGCTTTTCAAGGTAAAGACATGCTGCTGATTTTATAGTGCACATTATCATAAAGACATAAAATGTTTTTCTTAATTGTTCTTTAAAATATAATCACTTTCCTCTTATAAGACCATGCAGAAAAACATTATTACAGTAATAGCCTAACATCTTTGCATTTAATCAGATTCCCGCTTTACATAATTTCCAGCTGAATACACTAAGAAAGATGCGTTATGGAAGTTAAATGCATTGTGAATGCTCCTTTCATGTTGTCCTTAACACGGTTTCATTTTCTCATAGCTGTCTGTATGTAAATGCGAAGTCACTTTTAGTATATCTTTCACTTTTAAAATCATGTAATGCATACGCAGTCATTCACAGCTACAAATTCCAAAGGTGTCGAAATGTGGCTTGAAATGATCCGACACTTCTCAAACCTGCGGCTGTACGGAGAGCTGCGCTTTATCAGCTGAAGTAATATTCGGCTCTGGTGAATACATGAATACATTTTCGCCGGGTAAATTTACAGCTCGGCATTCAGAAATCAGTCCTCATCTGTGCTGTAACCACTTATGAAAAACGGCCTCTTCCTCGTCCATCTATCCTTCCCCACCCTCTCGCCTCTAGGAGCAGGCCATCAGTTCCAGACCCACTGCTGGGAGCCAAGAGACCCGACATTTACTTCTCATCGCTCAGCTATAAGCAGTGGAGCTGAGAACAAACTTTCTCGCTCTCCCCGGTCCATAAGCAATCCAGATTAAAGCCGGCTATAAACTGTCGGTCACGTTTCATAAGGTACTCCAGTGCTCTGATGAAATTAACACTGTTAACCGTTCTATTTATGGGTTTGTGTTTGGAGGACTATAGGTTTCACAATGTGATAACTATACCCCCCAAACCTCCTATCGCGTTACATCGTTGTGCTTGTTGAATTGGCCGCTTGCCAGATCGATCAAATCCTGTGCGAAAATTGTGCAGTTAAGGGTGCTTTCACTGTCAATTACTGGGATTTTGCCAGACTCCGACGGTTTGCATTTGAAATAAACCTTTTTGACAAAGCGCTCTGTGTTCCCACTGATTGTACTAGAAAAACATTTCTGTCCCAGCATTCTCTCTCTCTCTCTCTGTTTTTCCTTCTCGTTCCAAGTTCGTGAAAATGGCTCAGATTTAATTGTTGTTATGGGGGAGTCATTCTCCCAAAGGAATCACTGGAGAGCATGTCCAAAGAGCCGTCACATGATTAGAAACAATAGGCCCACATGGATCATGCCAATAATTAGTGACTGTTTCCATTGTGATTCAGCTACAGGGAGGACATCTCATCAGAACACTATAATTTATCCCTTTCTCCTTTCAAATCCTGTTTACTCTCCCTAATCACACAAGACGTGGTTGTTGCAGCTAAAATAAATGTAATTTGAATTAATTCACAAGAGCACTGCATACCAATCTCTGTACTTTTCTTCGATGTGCTTTTAGGTCGATATTTTTGTATTTGCATATGTACAAATTTACATTTATTTTCAATGCATTTGGGAGATGCTTGCATTGCATTCAGGTTATGCAGTTTATCGGTTCATGCACTCTTGACTTTGGTGTTGCTGATACCATGTTGTATTGCTTGAGCTCCAGGTACAATTTCAAAGTCTCAGAAAGCAAATGGACACTTAAACCCCACTTAAAAATGTAGGAATGTCAATAAATTAAAATAAGATAGCAAAATATCAAGTGACATGTATCCACTTGCTTTGATATTTTGTATCTAATATGCAGTGTATTATTACTAGAAGACATTATTATAGTATTTATTTACTGTTAGTATTTATTCATTTTCATTTTAGTTTAAGTTATAGTCATTTTGTTATGTGCTTTTGTCATTTGTATGTTGTATACATACAGTATATGTATATAATATAATATTGTCTGTGTATATATATATATATATATATACACACACAGTATCTCACAAAAGTGAGTACACCACTCACATTTTTGTAAATATTTTATTATATCTTTTCATGGGACAACACTGAAGAAATTACACTTTGCTACAATGTAAAGTAGTGTACAGCTTGTATGTATACATATTAAGTATGGCTAAGTTTCCAGATACTTTTTCATATACTATTCATAGTCATGTTTATGTATTTGAGCAAAATAGTGGTTAAAATCACCACCAAATTGGCTATTAATAGCATTTCTATAGTTGTGGGTCATTGCAGTACATGCCGTCCACCACTAGGAGACACCTATGAGTCTGTAGTCCATATGGGTCAGCATGCCTACAGTATGTGCCGGAGCCAATGAAAACATACCACATCAGAAACAAGGGCCAGTTTTATTTTCACTTGGATTTTCAGTATCCTATTTAGATGAGCTTCTCAAGTGACTATATGAACCATAAACAGAAGTCACTACAAGCACTGCCAACTCCTTGAACCACAAACTTCTAGCTTGGCTTCTGTGTGAGTGTAGACTACCACAGATTTCCCAAACAACCTCAAACCTCAGGCACTCTGTTGCCAAGCAACTGGGAAAAAGCACCACCGTTAATAGTGTTATAGGCCAGGAGAAGTGCTGCTTAAGTTCAACATCATAAATAGACATGCTACGTGTTTTTCACCATTTTAAAAGTGGATGGAGCGAGCAGCCAGAGCTCTTCAGATCGTGCAGTGTTAGTGTAAGTTCAACAGGAGGTGCTGTGCTGCTCTATTATGAGAAATATCTCACGTAATCTGAATTATATGCACCAGTGTTCAGAGTGTGAAGCTCCATGGATGAATCAGGGAAGAATGAAAGCATACTTTTTCATTGTATCTAAAAGACCTTTTTTATGGGTAATACCATAGAAATCCATTTAAAAGAGATTTTGTGCCATTTAGAGGCATACATGCCATACAAAAGCTCTTTAAGTGCTGTACAACATTTGCAACCTATACAATCACTTTTGCAGTCACAAAAACAGTATTTGCATTATATTATTATATAATATGCAAGATTTGAAAAAAGTCTATGCACATGATTAGTTCAACTCTCGGCATGGCAGCAAACCTGAATAATAAATATCCTAATCCATAGTACAACATAGTAAATGGATGAACAGGTTCATTTTAGTGCTACCATAATTCCATAAATTTAAAATCTTGATTTAAAAATATATGTACACTACCGTAATAAGCTTTTAGTACGATTTTTCCATGTTGCTTACTCTTTTATAATCACCAAAGCTGTATTTATTGGATAAAAAATACTCCAAAAAACAGTAATATTGTGAGATATTATTACAATTGAAAATAACTTTCTATTTTAATATATTTTAAAATGTAATTTATTCCTGTGAATTTTTAGCACTCACCAGTCTTCACTCTTCAGTGTCACATGATCCTTCAGAAATCAGTATAATATGCTGATTTGCTGCTCAATAAATATTTTTTATTATTATTACTGATGTAAAATTATTAAACTGTGACAGTTTTTAGGATTCTTTGATGAATAGAAACTCTCAATTTTTGTAATGATGTAAAAGTCTTTTGTATCAATTTAATGTATCCATGCTAAATAAAAGTATTTATATATTTTAGAAAATCTTACTGACCCCAGACTTTTGAATGGTATTATATATTGTATGAAATGTGATGTGTGTGATGTACATAAGTGAAAATGACAATGGCAAAGTTATAAAGAGTGAAGGAGATGGGGAGAAAGTGTTAAAACATCTTCTAATATACTGGAATACGTGTGATTCATGTTGCTTAAAATGTATTTCGATTAACATGTATCCTAATACTATATACAGTATGCATAATGGTCATCCTTACACACCCTCACCTTATGAGATGTAAGATCTACACTTCCAAAAACCGCATGCCCCAGATTTTGTGCTGCCCTGCTCCTAATATGGTATGGGTATGGAGTTCAGCACGCCTTCGAAGTCTCTCCCTCTTTCTCTGTATGGAATGTGCTACTCTAATTTTTTTCACAGAGATAGAGTATTTGGATTAGTTGAAAAATGGGATTGGAAATGCCAGAGATGTTGTGAAATTCCTGATATATAAGAGTGTCAGGGAGAGAAGGGGTGAAATGAAATTACATGTTGGACAAAAGGTAATTCTGAAACAGTTAAATCTGTCAAGTTCAACCATTACTCACCTTAATAACTGCTGCTATATCCTTATTTTATTGTAAGGCTCAGGAAGGCATACGATGTCACCGCTCTTTACAGACGCAGTATAATATAAAATACACACATTTGCTCCCCTTTTCAAAATGGAAGGTGATATTTGGTGATATTTCATCCCTATCTTGTTTTGTGAGGTTTCAATCAAAAAGCGATTCTAAGAAAGGTGAGTACGAATCAGTAGTGGGTGAGGTAAACAGATGAAGAGAGATGCATGATGGGGACAGAATATAGATGCTGGAAATGATTCTGTTTAGAGGCACAGGCAGAGATTGATGTGCCTGAATGGCAGTAATGTCACAGGGAAGAGACTGGAGGGCACACAGCTGCCATGTGTAAATAAAAGCTTGGACTATCCTAACACATACCACTAGAGATCTGCTCTGTGGCGGAGCTTCAGTAGAGGCTGCAGATGTCGTGTGTCAGCGTGCACAGAAACACAGAAAAGATATATATAGTGATTTAAGTTTATTTATTTATTTAGAAAGGGACCATGTGCAATATTTAACAGATTTAGCCTATGGTTAAGTTTCATCCGCAGTCCCTTGGCAGGTCACCATTAACAAACCTTCTCACAATAATAAAATAACATCAAAAAGCATGCATGATACATGCAATACATTGTACACAAACAAAAAAAAATTCTCTCTCTTTGACAAGATATGAGTGTATATTATAAAAGCAGTTACATAACCACTATCTGTGCTTAAAAGGTGAGTATTTGTTGTTGTTGTTTTAAGTTTGGTTTTAAAAAGACCAATAGATGGACACCTCTTAATATCATCTGGCGGAGTATTCCGGTGGGTAGTAGCTTTCACAGTAAAAGCTTGACAGTCCAAAAGCAGAATGATGAAAAGGAAAAAAATAAGAACATATAGAATAAAAAATAAATGAATAAATAAATATTTACAGAAACTAGGAGTGGCAATACATTTAAATAATTGAAATTAAAGTAAATCAGTTATTTTATTCCAAAAACTGAATGTTCTTTATGGTTTCCACTTTTTATGACCAGGTGTAGAAATCACACTTTTAAAATTCCCTCATATATCCAGGTTTTTCAAGACTGTGGAAACCTTTATCCTTAATAAGTTTGGAACTTGGGGGACAAAAAAAAGTGAGTGAAAAAAAAAGTGAAAAAAAGAATTTCTCATGCTATGTCCTGTTCCTGTGTGTTTTCAGATCCCTACGTCAAGATCCACCTGATGCAGAACGGCAAGCGGCTGAAGAAAAAGAAGACGACAATCAAAAAGAACACCCTTAACCCTTACTACAATGAGTCTTTCAGTTTCGAAGTGCCATTCGAACAAATCCAGGTAATGAAATTTGTCTTTGTTGCTTGTACTGAAACTGAGCTCCCGTATGGCAATGGCTAATCCGACGCAAATTCCCAATTTAATCGTTGTCGAAAACTAATTGTACGAACCCTGTGTCGAAAACACAGCCGAAAAGAAACTTGTGAAATGCGATAAGGCTCTGCATGAGGCTTTTAAAAAAAATGTAGTTGCTAATTAGTTGGAGAATAAAATGGGTTCGATGCTTGCTAGTGCAACAAGAGTAAAATTGCTTCAAATTGATTCAGCATTTCACAGTTTAGATGATACATTTTATGCTTTGAGCTGCTTTGAATTCAAAGTGTGTCTGGGGGTCTGTTAACCAGAGAGGCCTTCCTCCCTCCCCATTCTCACCAAGCAGCAGACGTTTCTAAAAGCTGCTACCCCGAACTAACAGTTCCTCGCTCATTGTACATCCCTCAATATTTCATTATATGGCAAATTAGCTCTGGCTCCGAGAACAATGGACCCAGGCCTGTTCTCACCGGTCAGTGAAATCCAAGCAGAGAGGTGGATCGAAGGATAATCAGGGCTCTGAGGACGCTAATTCATATCGGCTGCTCGCATTTTGTGCACAGGCGGATCAGGCTCCAAGTAAGCAAGCTAAGAGCGAGCCATTGACCCCGAACTCACACCGTTCAGTTGTGTGCTCGCGGTCAATTTACCGAGTTGTCCGGACCTCTCTGGTAGCACCCGCTGGCCTTTCTTTGGTATCTGCCGCCATGCTCTTCAAAGACTCACTCTGCTGCAGAGTAACAGGCCCTTGAATAGACTGTCACACTGAGATAATTGTGGTGGAATTCAATGGCATCAGCTACTGCACCACTATGTGTATTTTCAGTCATTGTTAAACAATGTTATTCAAGCCCAGCAACAGTTGTTGTTTTTTTAAAGAAATTAATATTTTTAATTCTGCAGGGATGCATTAAATTGATCAAAAGTGAGATTAAAAACTTTTAGAATGTTAGAAAAGATTCCCATTTCAAATACATTTTGTTCTTTTGAATTGTCTATTCATCAAAGAAATCCCTGAAATGAAAAAAGTCTAAATTTTCACGAAAATATTAAGCAGCACAACCGTTTCCAACATCACAGGAATAAATAATATATACTGCATGTGCTTGTTTAGTGCTCTGCCAGGCATATTTAAATAAACTCCTTGCCACCCTTTCTTTTGGAATGAATTTTATTCAAAGATATTTTTGTGTGCATTTTCATTTGATCAGAAGAAGTAATAATTCATCAAGTGATGGAGGAACTATAACCTGGCATATGCTCAAACAAAGTGAAAGTCTTGCGTTATAGTCTATAATTGTGTGTCTCTAATTTCTGTTACAGAAAGTTCAAGTTGTTATAACTGTTCTGGACTATGACAAGATTGGCAAGAACGATGCCATCGGCAAAGTGTTTGTGGGCTTGAACAGCTCAGGCACCGAGCTCCGTCACTGGTCAGATATGCTGGCCAACCCGAGGAGACCCATCGCGCAGTGGCACGTGCTCAAGCCGGAGGAGGAAGTGGATGCCCAGCTGGCAGCTCAGAAAAAATAGAGCAGCCCAAGCCCCGCCCCCTCCCCCACAACCCCACCCGTGTAGTGCTCTTTACCCAGTGCGTGTAGATACCTCAGTGATATAAGGATCCATGCACCCTCACTTCTAATTTCGTGTCTAAGAAAACCGCCTTCTCGGACCACCCCCTTGAGATGTTGTGTTGTTACGTCAGTTTCGACCCCCTTCCTTCCTTTCTTCCTTCCTTCCTTCCGTCGATAAACTTTTCTCTGTCCTTTATTGTTTCACCTCCATCCACGACCTTAAAGTCCCCGACCAAATGCCCCCTTCTTTTAAGCAATATGATCTGTATAGATAGCGCATGACTGGAGGAATTTATTATACCACAGGTGTATATATCAGTATGCAGATGAAAATGATTTCTAGTTTATGTGTTTGTATGTTGTTACCCGTTTCCTAATCTGTGTATACCTTGATGTTTTTAATAAGATGTTCTATTTTAAATTATGTAAATGCAGACATAGAAGAGCCAATATTATAAATAACGGGATTTAAGAATTTTACCTTATTGCATTCCACTAAAACATACGATATATCTCTATATAAATATTTACGAGCTAAAGAATTCCAACCTGCAAGACGCTAGTGGAGGTACACTCACTTCGTAAAGGACGGTTTGCGCTTCATGTTTACTTCAAAAAAAAAAAAAAGCATACAGATGTACACGTTAAAGACACACAGAACACCAAGGCCATTAACTAATATGGTTTCATGGTATAAATGTAATATGCTGCTGGCAATTATACAAGCACATGATTGCGTAAGAACTTTTTGTACTAATTTATCAAACTGAGGACCTGTACGCTTTGCTTAAACCTATATAACGGAAGGAATTCTTCTTACTTGACGAAAACCAATCAGCCTTTTCTTTTGATTTCTAATACGGTGATGCTGTTAACTTTTAGTAGAACGGGTCCCCTGTTTGCTTCTTTCTTGTTTTCGGATTCTTAGATTCCTGGATCTGATTTGGCACCTTCACGAAAACCGGAAATTAACAATTAATGGGACAGTCTCAAGCTGTAGCCATTGTTTCCTTGAAGCTTGATTTTGTGAATCACTTGCTTTCTTGTCGTTGGACTCGTTTCGTTGACGAATTTGTGGTTCAGCCTCAAAAAAATGAAACCAAGAGTTTTGACTCTAGCTTTAAGACAACTATTTTTTAGATTAAGTCAGCGTCTGAATATTTTTGGTAACTGCATGATTTTTTTTACGATCTTTGCTAAAGGCCGGGTTACGGGGGGATTTATTTACACCGGGGCGTCTGTTTCAAGAGACTCCCTTGCCTTCAATCAAAAGGTAATCAAACTTTGAGGGACGGCAGCTTTCAAAGCGGTCGGTCCCGACCAGTCGATGAGGAGGAGAGGCGAGCTTTTAAACACTGCCATTGTTTTTGGGGAGGTACGAGGCGTACGCGACTCCTCCCTCCACGCACACTCCGCTCGGATAGTGGTCGTAGCTTCGGTTCATCGGGGAACAATGTATTTTGGCCGCAACGGTGCCCTAAACAGCAGTTTTTGCTTTATGTTGCCTTCTGACAGTGACAATAGAGTTAGCCATGCTTAACTGCCAATCCCTTCCCCTGTGGCTACTGTTTTGCACTGTACCGTCTCTGAACGGACTCACGGTCAGCTCGCACGGTCCGTTCATTTAAAAGCGGACCGGCCGCAGGCCGGTTTGGACGCCATGAGCATTAGCGAATCCTTAACAATAACCGTAAAAGTTAATGGTCTGTACAGGTGATAACATTACATTCTAATGTCCTTTACTACGGGTCTAACAAGAGGACGAGTAGACGTTTAGTCCATTAAAACCATGAGTTATCTTGGAGGAACCTCTCACGTACACTAGATGCTAGCTTCAGGAGGAGTTTCTAAGTGTTTGCAATGTTATTGTGTAGGTGATAGCACTATTACTTAAAAATAAAAGGAGGAAAAAAAGCTGTTTGTCATTCCATAGGAGTCTCTAGTAGGGACTGAGTTGTGTATCACTGTGACTGCGGTGTGTGCTTAGCGTTGTAGTTTTCAGTAGGTAGCGGCCATCTTGTACTATAGTGATGTTGTGCTACCATCCCCCTATCACACGACGAGAGTGCGAAAGAGGGCGCGCCAGCGAGAAGGCGAGAAATCGTCAGTTTCTAATAACCGTTGCCGTCCGAGCGCGCAAGCAGGTCAATTCACACAGCATTTTGTTGAGCACTGTGCAATACTTGTATGTTCATTCCCTTAGTCTTTAAAGGGGCGGTATCACTTGATAGGGGTTAAAAAAAGACAAAAAACACAACACTATTCAGTGGGGCGACGCATCCATCGACCGTAGTCTGGTTAGGTCACAGCACACGTGTGTAGTTTGGAGCTCAACATCTGTAAACTTGTTAAGGATTCCTCCGTTTTTCCTGTTGAGTTTTCCTGCACACAGATTTAACCATCCAAACATTTGGGTAAACGTATATAGGATGTACCCCCAAATATGAGATTATCTATCTATCTATCTAACTATCTATCTGTCTCTCTATATATATATAAATAAATATATATATATAGGCTATATATAAAACCCTTCCCTTTCAGAATAGGTGTATATATTTTTATATTTGTCCTGATATCATTTCCTCATTATTGAGATCACCTGGATATAAGAGAATTGTATCAATCTTGTTATCTGTTGTACTATTAATATGATTGGCTGTACCATTCTGTTATCGCTGTTATGATTACACTCATGACTATTACCTGGTTATCGTTCCTTTAGTGCCCTATTGAAGACCATTTTATATTTATTATGGAACTCAGAATGTACAGTATGGACTGTGTGTTTTGTTTCTACTTTTTATCGTGGGACCAAGTATAGTTGGCACTTTCATTTCAATGTTGCAATAAATATTGATTCATGTGTTTTATTCATAGCTGAATATGATTTCTTACCCTGTTGAAGAGATCGAACCTATAGAGAAGATCTCCAGAACGTGTAATTGCAACTATAAGTAGGCCTACAATTATTCCTCGACTACTCCTGTGTTAACTGATGTACTCTCATTATCTACGATATCTTAATACAAGAGGCTTGTTTATAAAACAAGGATAAAATGCCGTTTTTAGAGTCACGAATTGAATACAGTTTGGCAAAAGGGTGTTATCGCACTATCAGGTGTCTGCACGTTAGGTGTAGAGCCGGACGTACAGTAGAAGACAGCATTGCTCGTTGCACCTCAGAGGTTTGTAAAGTAGTCTGAATAAGCCATTTCTAGTCCTGCAAACCAACGCTATCTTTTACTAAAGCCTACCAAAGCACGCAAACCGCTCCGACGACTTGAAAAAGAAAAACAAACAAAGCCCTATCGCTTAGCGTACGACGTACAGTACAGCACATGCATACAACCCTCTGATACTCTGCTACAACGAAAAGCCACCTTTCAAGAAAAAGCTGTGTAAAGAATTAGAATCTGATGCTGTAGGGAGATCCTAGTTGCCTTTGTGTATATCAACTGCCTGCTTGAGTATTTTTGTGCGTGGAAATTTTCTCTGTAATCTTGTAGAACTGTTCGGGGTGTTTTTTCCTGCCATACTGCTCGCCCCAGCGGCGAGCCGACAGTTATATTGCTGTGTATACCTTCATTTTTGATGAGGTGTTTTACAATTTCGTTTCATTTTGTGTAGTGATTCACTCTGTGGAGTTTCTGACTGTTGTTATATAACTTCATATACACAAATGTTCAATAAAACTGTTTTATTTCCTGTTGATACAGAACCTTCTCAGGAGCTCTTTTTTTGTAAATGACATTCATTTGAATCTTCAAACTGCAACTGATGAAATGAATGTACTCATTGTTTCCACCAAAATAGTATCATTTTGTTGTTCTTTGTAAGATAAAATGTAGTAGAACAGACAAATAAATGCCCCATGACCTTCTCGGTGAGGTCAACTTTTGGAGCCCTAGTGGTCAGATATGGAAAAGGAGATTTGGTTTCTGCGCACATTATACATTATATATTCTCCATAAATAGTAAGACTAGTATAGTAGCATTCTCTCTGGATTTAACACAAACGCCAGTAGGCGATATATGGATTCTAGATTCTAACCACTATTGAAATGTCTGAATCTTGAGGGTCAAGTGTGAAATATCAAAAGGTAAAACAACATTTCTGTCTTTAGTTCAATATCATCTTCCATTTCAGGCTTACTGAGTGCGAAGCCCACAGAGATATCCTCTGAGCGGATTGGGGCTTGGGAGTGAGCGCACGGAAGCGCTGATAATGAAATATGGGCTCCTTGAAGAACAAGATAAGAGCGGGGGTCTCGGGGCTATCAGCGCCACACGATCAAATGCATTTCGGTATACATGACTTTGACCATCTCGCACCAGTACGTACACATTACTCAGCTGCCGGCCGCTTCATCTGTGAGTAGATCTTCAAGGTCTGCTTAAGAGCAATGAATACGAGATGAGACCGGTGTCTGTGCGCCTTCTCACAGTCAAACTCGAGCATGAGTGCAGAATTTAGTCATGATCTGAGGTTACAAATCCTTCCGGTGAAAAACCTCATGTTACTTTCCTGAATCTGTTGCTTAGGTGAGATACAACACAAAAACATTTTATGAAGTGTTGAGTAAACATAATTAGTTTTTTGCAATTGCTACAATAACACATAGTGTGTCAAGTTTATTATCAGGTCCTTAAAACAATAATGAAGTGGCATGACAAGAACATCTGGTTGTGACTCCATAAAAACAAAAAAAGCATTTCCCGTTCATTTCAGATGCAGTTGTTTTTGTTTTTACCTGTATGTTCAAAACAGCCCACAACGTGAAATAATATTCAATATGAAAGTGAATGTGAATGTGATTCTCACCCAGGGGACCGGGGGTCTTAAGGCTTAAAATGATTTAAAATAAAGAGAAAACAAGCATTAAGTTAAGCTAAAATCATGAGATTTCTTATTTTAATTGACCCCTCCACAACTAAATCTTATAACTCTGTTAGATCGGATGGAATCCACATGTCAGAATTGTCAAATCCGACCCCGGACACCAGATCTTGTGAAAAGACAGGCTATCCGTTTTGTCTGGTGCCCAAAACCAGTAAAACCTGTTAACAGTCTTGTCTGGTACCCCAAAACTCTATTAACAGTCTTCTATCAGCCTGAGAATTTGACTGAGAAAGCCAGAGAAGAGCAGAAGCAGGAGACGAAGTGATGATGATAAAACTTGCAGTTTTTATTGAATAATCTTAGTCTCTAACCAGTACAAATCCAACAAGTGTTTATACCGAGGGGGAAACAATGGAAAATGGTATAATTACACCATATAAAAACAAAGAAAAGAAAATACAACAGAGTAAAATAAAACACACACACACACACACAGAGAGAGAGAGAGAGAGAGAGAGAGAGAGAGAGAGAGAGAGAGAGAGAGAGAGAGAGAGAGAGAGAATCCTTAGATCCTTCAAGTGCATGGGTATTTTTACATTTTATGAATAGGCGCCTATACATTTTTTGAGGTTGGTTATGCCAAGCTCTAAAATATTTGATCATGTAGAAATTGTAGGCTATGTAAAATATATTCAAAAGTAGGCCTAATTTTCCCATCATACCTATCTATAAAATCACAAACAACTGGAAAAGCCATGGGGACTTTGAATATTGTGGGCAATGGCGGGACCACTGCAATACGGAAAGTCGAGCCTGTCGTGCGTCTGTTTCGGCCAACAGAGGGCGCTGCTCGCTAATTGCAGCTTCAACTCGTATTATGCGTCTTCCTCTACTCATTACGTGCTCGCCACGCCCTAATTATTGAGAACGACCGCGAGTGTCTGTCATCATCGTGTCATCAGCTTCAAAGTAAGACACAAAATAACATATAAAGTCCCAAATGCATAAACTTACACAAACTGCGACTGGCTGCTTTTCGTCGCTTTTTATACAGGTGAACTGAGAAAGCGCGCGCAGGTTAATACGTCACACGTATCTGCACGTATATATTTTGCAAGTTCAAAATTGCACTGTAAATGCGCTAGGATTGTGTGCGTCTATACTCAAAACCCTCCTCGAGCCCCACGTCTTCTGTTCCATCCCGTTTTTGAACAAAGTCTGTGTACGTGCGCCTTGATGTGAAATGAGGCCGTAGTGCGAGGTGTGGTCAGTCAGATGTGGCTTGGTAAACTTTAGTGAAGTAAAGTCAGTTAGCCTAATAAATGGTTCATAAATAAATATGTCCTCCTCATCATAGTAGGTCTTTTTAGACGTTCCTTTCAAGAAATTGCAGCATACAGTAGCCAGATATACATATATTCGGGGTTATTTAGACTAAAAATAGTTTTTTTTTTTATTAAGTGTTATGAATATTAACATAATGTGAGGGCTTCAGTTGTTAAATGACTTTTTATTTTATTTTATTTTTATTAATCATTGGTAATAACATTGGACACTCCAATGATACAGTGATGATTGCAATGATATATTTAAGAAATCTGGTTAAATTGTCAATAAGTTTAATTTATGTTCAACCCAGAGTTGCCAAGTTCTGGACACTTTTAAACTGATACTGTGGATTGATATGTTTGTAATTTAGTTATTTTTCCAGAGGACTGAGGGTTTGAAATATTGAGCACACTGATTGTTTGAGACTTGACTAACCAACTAACTAACAGTCAGTCAGTCTGTGAGGATGAGAGGTGTGAGGGCCAAATATCCTCACTGATATAGTAAAATACAATGATAACCAACTTCTAAAGACATGTTATGTGTAGTTAAAAATGCTCATAAATTGGCCAAATAATGTTTATATTTTAATGTAATGATAATGATGTGCATGTTTCTTGTCAGGCTAAGACAAAGAAAACATTAACCTGAAATATGAAATGTCCTCACTAATCTAGTCTGTGAAACGTGTGTGTGTGTGTGGCTGGGGAAATGATGGTCATGGACATGACGTGTGTAAATATGACTACAGACGATAGCAATCTGGTTGTTAAGTGTGTTGTTCCGCATCACAGTTCCCAGTCCTTCAGTTCCCGAAAGCAAACAACAAACAGTGCTAATATACATTTATGGTGGGATACAGTACTACTGAAATATCTTCACTTAGTTGACATCTTTTCTGAATCGTTCAAATATTTGATACTGCAGTGTAAACCTAGAGTTGTTAAAGGGATAGTTCACCCAAAAATGAAAATTCTGTCAGTAATTACTCACCCTCATTGTTCCAACCCCGTAACTTTTCGTTCAAAAAAAACACAAATTAAGATATTTTTGATGAAATCTGAGAGCTGGCTCACTCCTTCATAGGCTGCAAGGTAATTGCATCTGCCGGCCCAGAAAAGTTAGTAAAGACATCGTTAAAATAGTCCAAGTGACTACAGTGGCTTAACCTTAAGTTTGTCAAGTGACAAGAATACTTTTTGTGTGCAAAAAAAAAAAAAAACACTTTATTCAACTAGCCTATTCATTTTCTTCGGTGTGGGCCTCTGACGCGAATTCACGAGAGCGCCACGACCCATGCGCGAGAACTGAGAAGATGACGCTCATGATCATTTGATGGGAAAGTGTGAAAGGTAAGCCATTCATTTTGCAGCATTGGTAAGGCACTTTTACGTTTTCTCGTTGGTTTCTCACGATTCGGACATCCAGGAAATGCACACTTTAGAACCATTTTAAACACTACATCGAGACCCATCCACGTCATCTTCTCAGTTCTCGCGCATGCGTCGTGGCGCTCTCGTGAACTCAATCAGAGGCCCACACAAAAGAAAATGAATAGTTGAAATAAGTCGTTATTTTTGGGAGGTTTTGCGCACAAAAAGTATTCTCGTCACTTGATAAACTTAAGGTTAAGCCACTGTAGTCACTTGGACTATTTTAACAATGAAACTAACTTTTCTGGGCCGGCAGATGCAATTACATAGAAGCCTATGGAGGAGTGAGCCAGCTCTCAGATTTCATCAAAAATATCTTAATTTGTGTTCCGAAGATGAATGAAAGTCTTACGGGGTTGGAACAACATGAGGGTGAGTAATTACTGACAGATTTTTCATTTTTGGGTGAACTAACCCTTTAAAGCTTAAATTAAAAGTTTGCTAAACCTGAATAGTGTTCATAAACGGCTGTTGAGGCAGCATTCTAGAGGCATGGACCTGGAAACAGTATTTATGGCAAAGATGATATGTGTTTCACAACAAAGTGGATAGGGAATTGTGACTGCTGCTACTCTATAGGATGCTGACCATGACCCATGACTGTTGGTCACCCCTTTCCAAATCAGTGGCAGTAGGAACTTCATCTTATAACAATTTATAGCTGCATGCGTGGAGAAAAAGCCTTCATAAGTAGTGTAATTAGAAAATGTAAACTTGGTGGAGTAGCTGTGCCACCACATTTATGTAAGGGTCCATCATATGCAGCTGTCTGCGATTGTGAGATGCATATCAGAAAACATTTTTACAGCAATTTTATCCATGTCTAAAAATACATACAGAATCATACATATTGTGCATGTAGTGTATAAAACCATGAACATTTATTAAATGTAGCTGTGGGGTAAAATGTGCCAGTGATGTGAAATTGATCGAAAATATTACTGATTATTAAAATTTATATTAAACCATTTTGAAGTGACTCAGGTTACATTATAACCAAATGTACAGTGTATGTTGTTACTTACATTTATATAATAATATTGAGAGCAAATATGTGGCATAGGGCTGGTTTTGACCGCAGAAGTCTCGATGGTGTTCTCATCAAGCTCCCAGTTTCCCATGAGATTTTGTTCTGTAGGTCTTAATTCTGAAGATATGTTTTGGTCTGTATGGCATAACTAGGATTTGAGCAACCAGGGTGGAGTGTGAATTCAGAACTGTACTGTCAAACATGAAGCATCTTAAGAGTCCTCAGAAGGGTGAGATGTCAGGTTTGTTCAGTAGCCGGTGTTGCTCTGACGAGTCAGTTTGTGGCTTTTGTAAATTCACTGCTGTTTGTCTCTCTAGCGTCTCATGTTGCTTGCGTGACTAGATGATACTCCTGATTTTAATCATCCTGTGTTCAAATACTACACAAATACATGCGAATTGTTCCTTTTGTGAATGGCAGTTCGCTGTCAGCAGGTGTGTAGCAGGAGCGGGACCTGATTTGGTTCTATTTAAGTCATTTCACAACGGCAACAGACATTTTGTCAGGTTTTATTGGATCAGTCTTTACATCTGTTGGCGTCCGTTGTCGTTGGTCGGCGGCGGCGCTCTTTTGCCGGGTTGTGGAATGTCTGAGATGTGACTTACTGTAATCTGGTGATTGTCGCCGTCTGTCGGTGCCGTGGGAATTGGCCTTTTGAATGACTTGCAACTTCCAGTGAACACAGCCTTTTCTTCCGCGGCTTCAATTAAAGTACCCCTTTTATGCTATGTTAAAGGTTCCTAATTTTGTTTTGGAGGTCTCCGACAACAGGTTTACATGCATCAAAGGTCAAAATACACTTTAATTTTCTCATAATATACATTACACATCACCACATCACTCAAAGACTCGAAAACAACTCGTCCGAAGATTGTCAATTTGAGTCAATTTCCACGTGCTTACTCTGCTCTGATTGGTCAGATGGCCCATTCTGTAATCATTAGTCTACCACTTACAGTGCATGGAAAGGAAACACCCATTATCATAACTGAACTTCAGCACCGGAGGCTTCCTAAAGCTCAGCGATTGTACACACTGTAAAGACAGTAATGACGGCGTCGATTTTACCATATCAATCCGAGCGCGAGTCCGATGATGAAACACTGGAAGAACTAGTTATTCAACCCGAACCTCCATCGCAAGGACGGCTTGAGCAGGACGTTTCTCAGTGATACGCTACTCAGTTTTATCGTACATTATGAGATGTTGCAGCTGTAATTCCTCACCATCAGCATTAGGGTTGGGTATCGATTCAGATGTTACAATTCGATTCGATTTCGATTCGCAAGCTCTCGATTCGATTTCGATTCTCAATTCGATTTTGATTCTAAATTAGATTTCGATTCGACTCAATGAATATTTAATACAAATCCTATATTTATTAAAAAAAGAAAAGTGAACATAAGTTTTCAAGTGTTTAATTAATAAAAAGAAATTAAGAGCTACAAACCTGTATATTAAACTCTTTTTATTTTAGGTACACTTGGGTACATTAAAACAGAACCCAACTCTATATTTCAAATGCATACAATGAATAGACAGGATTTTGATGCAAGATGAAAAATTGATGCTGAAAATTGGACAAGTCAGAACAGTCGCATGTCTTGATCAAACAGGTTAACAATCCTCACATAAACCCATATAAAAACATTGCATATAATTTTCATCTGTGCCCTTCCTGTCTAACAGCTAGGCCATATACAGAAATTGAATAAAGTTATCAAACAGTCTGCTTCCGGTCCGCTGCATTAATTATAAATTATATATAGACTAATCAAAGTTACAAAAGTTATTTAGTCAAAGAGTAGTGAGTGTTTTTCTCTGTTCCCTTTGTTCTTTGATTAACTTTAACGACAGAGATTATTAGTGGCTAATGTGTACTGTCCCTTTAAGACCAGCCGCTGTTGACAGAGAGGCGGATCTCACACGCGCCTCATTCTCTCACGAATCATAACTCTTCACGTTCATCATAAGACTGCTCTTATGTTATGAAAATACTCAACAAAAAGACATTTTGGCATAATTGTGTGTGTTATTGTTCGTTCAAGCGCGAAAGATAACTCTATTCTGGGCTGTCTTGTGCGCACGCTCGATATCATTGCAAGTTTTTCTGCGTCACAGTCCGACATTCACAGGCAGCGAGATCTATTTTGTCTTGTCGCGCATGAATGGTTTAAAAGCATTTGCATGAATAAGAGCGGAATCATGTAACACCAGCCAAAGGATGACAAAAAATTAACAGATGCTGCATTAATTGCGTTAAAAGCCCAATTTTTTTTTTATTTCATATAAAATCGCAGCATTTTGCGTCACATAGCCTAATTGCGTATAGGCTTGACATCGCGATTGCGATATGATTAACATAAACATAAAATCTCACAGCATTAGCTATAAAATTGAGTTTGCAAGACTATGCACAATGGAGGAAAACTAATACTTGGGTAATAATAGATAAATAAAGATGGAAAAAAATCGATTCTTGGCATTTGAGAATCGATTTTGAATCGACCACATTTTAAAAAACGATTAATCGAAAAATCGATTATTTTTTTTGCCCAGCCCTGCATTAACAAGTGTACTGTATGTCCATCAACAAACCGATGTGAATTATTGCCATACACACATGTGGGAACTGTATCATTAACTGTATCAACTAACGTGAATGACTGATGTAATATTGAAGTTAGTAAAACAAGTCTTGGTCCATCCTTTATCAATACTCAAAGTAGTAAGAATGCATTAAATTTATCTGCATTAATGGACACAATTGTAGGTGGAATAGTGTATTATGTATTATTGAACACCCGGTAAGATACATCAATTAAAATTATAATATCACCTGCTGCTAGTATGCAATAAACGCAGCTGTTCAGCACAAAAGTAAACACTGAAATATTTACAAGTCATCCAAGTGTGTGAACGATCATAAGTTTATTTGCAACTTCTATCAGTCATGTGACCATGAGGGTGTCTGCTGTGTCAGTCCGACTCTTGATTCACAAAGCTAGTGTTCAGAGTGTTAAAACAGAAAATCGATTTGGTGATACCTGAAATAAATAATGAATCAATTAAAATTAATTTAATTTAATTCCATCAAATTTGAATGGCTCTTAACGAGGGTGTAGGACTCACGATGCAGTGAATTTAGCGTGAGCTTCCATCATTTTTATGACCACGGTCTGTGTACTTAAGCAACAAATAGTTGTAAAGGTGGAGGAATGTTAAAAGTTCAGTAATGTGTTTGCGTCTCCACTCTTCCCAGAAGAATCCACATGGCTCTTTCTCCATAAAAATGCTAATCCAGACGCACGTCTGTCCTGGAGCAGCAAAGTGGGGGAGATGAAGCAATTACTAAAGCATTAGCGCGATAGCAGACGTTCCTCTTGGGGTGAGGGCTCTAATGACCACAGAGGCGTCGCTTTATTAATATGCAGGAGTCCCTGCATCCTCTAGATAGCAAAGCCTTCTGCTCGGTAGCCTCTGATTGGTTTTATGAATGCTTCACGATTTCCCGCGGCGCCAATCTGGGCCTGTTCTATTCACAGAGGACTGAAATCACACAGCGGGAGACGCTGGGTGAATGTTGTAAAAAGTGTCAAGATGATGTCAGGATCAAAGTTTAGCCAAAAATCAAGATAAAGCAATTCTACTTTGCATACACAGTAAACAAAACAAAAACTTGTGACAGAGGTGATTCTCAAATTTCATGCAATTTTAAAGGATAGTTCACCCAAAAATGAAAATGGTCATTATTTAATCATGTTGTTCCAATTATGACTAAAAAAAATTCTTATATTTTGAGTAATGTTTGTTTCTTTTGTACGTTTTTGTCCATACAATGCAAGTCAAGTCAGTGGTCACCAAAATTGTTCGGTCCTGGTTTGCTTGGAGTTCACACTGTCAAGTTTGTTAAGACTAAACCTAAAGGAATTGTAATGGGTAAATTGTCAACGTAAATCCTATGACTAGAAAACCCAGAAATGCATGAGCATTCTGTCCTTTTTAGGATGGCTTCTTGTGACTCGTCCTGTTTTTGGTTTGTTTCGATGTCTTTGGTCCATGTTGCGTTCGTATTTCAGTCGAACAGCACTAGAGTCCTTTTGGACTCACCTTTTTAAAGGGTCTCAGTCTGCGTGCTCGGTGCACACCAGGGTTTGGATGGCAGCGTTCACACTTATTCAAAACAAACCGCACAAACAGAGCAATCGCACCAGTTTATTTGAATCAAACCAAACATGCCAAGTGTGAACACACCCGACATGAAGGCCAGTAAATGACGTCAGAAGAGGTATAGATTTTATAATGCCGTCCATTTGGTTAGAAATAAATATGGTTAGAAATACAATCAATGCATAAGGCAGAAATTGATTAATAAAAAATAAAAAATTGCATGAAAGATTTTTATGCAAACTTTTATTCAATCTTCTGTACATGCATTACGTAAAGCAATGGGAAACAGATATCTTCCACCCCTATAGTAAAAACAAAAACAAATGATACCCCCTTAAATCACTTTGCACAATACATGTCATTAGCACTGTAGATTAGCTCAATATAGATAAGAACCCCAAAATGGTGAGCAAACAATTGCAGTTTATAAATGTCATATCGCGTCCTTTACGGGGCTACAAGAGGCCCCACGAACACGCTTAACGTCTCCAAACGGGTCTGATTAATTGAAAACACGCAGCAGCAGCCTAGGCTACGAGTCACGCTAACCATACATGATGAAAAGCTACAGCTATTGATACCACGAGTTTAAACCACATGTAAACATTTGAACAGCGTGTAAAATGATCAGACAATAACAGATAATATATTCATTACAGCATTTGCAAGCTTCAAGCCGGAGACCTATTCATAACGTCACACTCAAGGCCGAAGCGCCGAAAAGAAAAACGGGAAGGTCGCAGACGTGACGGAGTTGCACCAAGTACCGCCAACCGCCAGGGAGGATCGGTTACCCAGTTTAAAACGAGGCCACAAGTTGAGATGCAGGCTACTGTCTTAACAGGCACTTTTTGGGACTCATTTCCATGGGGGGGGTAATAGAATTTTTGACAAAGGCAATTGTAATAGAAAAGGAATTTGGTGCCACACCACGTACATTCAAACGCATTTCCTCTTTTCGTTGTCTTGCATAAGCCTCAAAAGGACAGTCAGAGTAGCCTATGTACACGCACATTTACATTAAATAGAGGGCAAGTTCTTCCGGTTGAAGAGGGAGGCCTCGAGAGACGCAGACTCCATTTCAGCCGTCCTCGGGTCACCGGGTTCTACCTGGTGAGTTGGCCGACCACTTTGAGCAAGGTCTTATTTTCCTGTTTTAGCTGCTCGTTCTCGTCTTCAATATCATCCAGATCCTGAAAAGGTTAGAAACGTAGAGAGAGAGAGAGGATTACTTTATTTTCCATCACAAAAGAAAGGAAGCTATGATAGCAGGCCATTTTTTCAAAGCGTAACACGCCATCTAATAATGCCGTTCTCACGAAACACAAGGGAGAAATGGATTGTAATAGAGTTGGTTGTTGTTAGGGTGTCACAAACAATATGGTATTTGTAGTCTAAGAACGTACAAAACCGAAATATGTTCTAAAATTGTTATCAGTATTGAGATACTGTTAAATGTTTAAAAGATGCTCTTTAATATGGAATTAAATGCGCGAGTGCCTTTGTTGGAGGTGTTAGGAGGATGCGTTTGCTGGTTCAATACGCAAGTGTTTTTACAAAACAACTGCTGTAAATCGGTGAGGGAAAGGTCATTTGCGCTTCACAATCTTTGTAGGCAATGGCATTTTCCCCTTGTACACTATTACAAGTAGGGGGTGTCAATTGGCAAATTCCCATGAATTTAAATTAAAATGAATAATCAATTAATCATTTACCTTATACTGAAAGATGCGTATATTGCAGTGGCATACAGATATCGGCATGATGGTGTGTTTATGCCACTCAAAAAAGCAGTTGTTTTATTTACTCAAAATAATAGGATTGAAAAATGAATCAGTGTGATTTGTGATAGTGTGCTATAGTTTTCTTGCACTATATTATAAGTGTTCTGAAGCCATTCTATAGTACAATGTGAGGTAGAAATGAATATTTAAGTCATTAAATTCAAGTCCATGTAAAATCTTCCCTCCGCTGCGGCTGTCAGTCATTCTCCATTCAGTATTCAACAGCGCGTCACGTTAGGTTACGACAGTCAACGCGATGAACATGAAGATAAAGGTCATAAAACAGCTTTATCTTGCTGGACTTTATTGCTGTACCTTAATCATGTTACTTTCTACCGGGTGTCTGTTAGATCAAAACACTGGAGTAGAAAGTGCTATAATTGTTGTTCACGCGCACAGTAACTGAAATTTAAAACTGTAAAAAAAAAAGGCGCAATAAACTATTGCATAGATAGATACTGTATAATACACTACGCATCATTATGTCTTTCCTTTGTGCTTTGAACTTTTCAATGTGGACTGGAAGCGCTGTGAGCCTTTCATATTATAATACTTGTGCACAATGAAAGATTATTAATAGCCTTTCTTGTTCTGTCCTATCTATCATATGTTGCTGCCTCATTAAACAGCAGCGCTATACATTTAAAAGATGTCTTCATTTTATTTGTAACGTTTTACCAGATTTAGTGCTACACTTTTGTTCCCCACTAAATAATGTTTTTTTCAGTAAATGTTCAGATTTTATCCAATTATTGTGCACTCGTGATTTTTCAAGAGTAACTTTTACTGCAGAATTATCCACTAACTTAGTTTACAGTAGCTTTTTTGTCATAGATTATGATGATTTGATTTGTTGTTTTTCTTTATAATGAAGTTGTCTGTATTTAGTAGATTGTGTTTAACACACAAACTAGTGATTAGCAGTTCAACACACAGAGTTATAGAAATTGTAGTTGATTTAAAAAGAAACTGCGCTGGTATCGGATCGGTATCGGTCGATACTCTGAATTTTTGGTATGGGATCGGTTCTGAAAAAACGGTATCGGTGCATCCCTAGATTAAATGTGTGTGAATGACCTCAGTCTCTCAACAGTGTTAGGCAGCAGTCTACTAATAGCAAAGCTGTAAGTTGAACTGCTTCAATAAAAGCGATGTTAGCAGGATTAATAATCACAAATGTGACATCAGCACAATCGTGCAGTTGCAATAAAAGAAGCTGTGGCCTCGTCAAAAGATCTGACAAGAAAGCGACAACTTTAATTTACAGTTTCCTTGGTCAGTAACGATGACGGACAGTCAGTGGAATGACTTTCGCCACACTTTTTGGAGATCTGAAGTAAAAAGAAAGGGTGAAAAGGTGTTAAACTGGAGAAATATGTACACGACTATGGAAATTTGCAAGAATACAGTGATTATTATAATAGCTATCAGATGTAGTGTTTTTTTTACAAGGAAATATGTAACGGCTTGTACACTCTGGGACAAAGTCAATAATTACACGTTTGCGTACAGAGTGCGGTTGAAGCGTTTCCTCTGTCGTTGTAAATGCTATTCTGGCAGAGACATGGAGTAGACTAGTCAATTACACGCAGCATAGGTTGCGCTGTAAAGTGGAGTTCATCAGCCAAATCAATGGCAGGCTTGTGAAAGTTGTACAACGGCAGTATACAGGGCCATCAGTATCAGGAGAGAACAGGTTTGGCAGTGTCAGGAGAGAACAGTTCTCTTGGTGTCTTTTGTTGTCGAGTGGCGTAAAGAGGAATTTGTCTTTTTCATTGGAGTCTAAGTGTGAGTGACCTTTTCACATCTGTTCCTGGAAGCTTTGTTTACAGTGCATTTATGTGCGTATGCATTTATTTGTTCATATTTATTTCCAATGAATCTTGTTAGCATATGTACCTTACAGTAAAGGGACAAGACAGCCACATCAGGCAAACCTTTGAGCGGTCTAGCAACGACACAACAGACTGTATTTGTTGGCGCTGTCGAAGCCGTTTGTGTTGGAATCAAACGAGAGAACAGACTGCAATCTAAGACAAAGACAACAGCTCTGACATAAAAGGGTCAGAACACCTACTGGGTTTGTTCCCTGCTGTAGGACTAAAAGTAGAGCGGCTTTCTAATGCTGAGCTGGCCCATGATGGAGAGGTAAGGATATTGAAGTGGACTGCTGGATGAGTGGAATTTGGGATTGTTGAAAAGTGGGGAATAAGTCATAAGAATGAATCAGTAGCCAGGAGAAAATAAATATATATATAATTTTTTGTTGTTGTTGTTTTTGTAATGCATGTGTAGTGAATAAGGCAAGTCAAATTTGCAATTATATGTAATAATAATGTTGAATGCACAGCTGTGATGCAATGAAAATGAGTGTGGCAGTTTGTTGATGTGTATTATGAAAAAGATTCTATAGCAAGTATAAGAACAGAGCCCTGTGTGTGAGTGAGAGAGAAAGTCCCCTCAAATAAGGAAGTGAAATGAGGCAAAAACAAGGCAACACTTCTTATTGTGAGTGACACTTTATTAGAGTTCTCATGAATAAAGCAGCACAGTAACAGTTCCTGGGGTCCTGGAGTGACACACCCAGGGCAGCGGATAGGGCTGCATAGAAACGAGCTGATGAGTGGCGTCAGGTGTGGGGTGAGAAGCGTTGGTGTAGGAAGGTAGGTTGTAACGCATAGCTGTGTGCTATTGGTTGACGAGGCGTCAGGCAGGTGCGGGACAAGGAGCAAAGAAGTATCTGAGGTGCAGCATTCCTGTAGCGGCAGCGGAAGCCATCGTGTGAAGACCGGCTCGTGTCAAGACCTGCGACTCTACCTGCGCGACACAACCGAGAGGGGCAACCGAGGGGGACCGAAGGGATACACACTTCTTGCCTACTTCTTTAAGCTACACCCATCAAGACTCTGCAGCAGGTATGGGACACTAATATTTGAGGACTAAGCTTCAGGAAACACGCAATAAAGTACTACCATAACAGCTTGTGGACAATCTTCCTAACGTGCTTCCAGCAACAAGAAGTCCTTGTGCTCTTTCTGAACACAACCACGTGACCATAGTCAGGATGGCCAAACTTGTCTCCACCACACACATGCCTACAACTTTCTATAGTATGCCTACTAACACTGGGATTATCCCCTCCAGGTGTCTTGGATTGTGGTTGGTGCTAACCCCAGGTTTGGACACTTCTGCCATATGCAGAAAGCTACACATCACACTACTCAACAAACATGAGCAATTCTTGCTTTATTACTACTCTACATGGCATTCATTACTTAAATTATTTATCCATTCCTCACTCCATGACAATATCACAACCATACATACACTAAAACACTATACAAACAGCCACCAGCTACATTTGCTTGGAGAAATGGAGCCACAATAACACATCACACTTCACCTGAATGAATTTAGATAAAAGCATCTTCAACACTTTAAGTAACTAACTCCTTACCAGCTACTTTACACGTCACCACCAAACAAGCCATTCAACATTTAATTCTTCCTAATTCACACACACAACACAGCAAAAACACAATATAAATATGGATTACCACTGTAAAGACACTGACTACTACCATATACATCTTAGACAACCCACAGAAACAACAAATAAAATCAGACAAACTGCCTCAAACAACACGTACAATGTCACCTCACATCATCAAACACACCTTAACTACATTCCCAAAGTCACCTGATTGTCAACATGACAATCAACTGATTTTTTTTCACACACAATTCAATTCTTTTCTTATTCAATTCAATTCTTATTCAAGGAGAGAAGCCAATGCTTTCACAGTTTCATGCCATCGGGCACATTAAGAGACCAATCGCTGACACCGCACTGTGAAAGCACAATGGAAAACCATGACTCAGACATTATTACAATCTTTCAGCTCTGCATTAATACAGACGCTGGAAAAGGCACACCTTTGCTTACAAGCTTCTACAATTAAGTAGCATCATCATTACAGCTACTGCACACGCATTTCAAGTATAAAGATGACCTCTCATAAACTTGCACATCAACCTTTAATGCGTTTGTGATGGAAAAACCGTTAATGACAGTGTCGTGTTAAACTGTCTGTGAAATTACATTACTAAACCTTGACCTCGTTTGCCACGAGAAGGACCTTCCTAACGCTACGTCTTGCTACTTGATTGGCGCTGTGTGCTCGTAAATGCAAGTGTTCGCTTAGCCTGCGCCCGACGCATGTTCAAAGAGTCCGTCCAGTTTCAGTCTCATATCTATCCCCGCAGGACACTGTGACTCCATAATGTTCGTCAAATTTCCAATCTGGCCCAATGCGGTGGCGGCCGCTTCACATTAAACACTTGCAGCGTGAAACACACTGACACCATTTCTTACCCTAAAGCAGGGGTGCCCAACCCTGCTCCTGCCGACTGTCCTGCACAGTTCATCTCCAACCCTAATCAAACACACCTGCCTTTAATTTTCATGTGATTCTGAAGACCTTAATTGGTTGCTTCAGGTGTGTTTGATTAGGGTTGGAGATAAACTCTGCAGGACAGTCGATCGGCAGGAGCAGGGTTGGGCACCCCTGCCCTAAAGCAAATGATCGTTCTAATCTTCCGCTAAACCACAAAGCACCTTTACGATATAGAGCTGACTGCTGCGAGATGGCGACGTGGTCGTTTGCTAATAGTTTGCAAACGCGGCTGTTTGGGGACAGAAAACAAGCTTGACGCAATGCAAAATACCTGCAAAATCAACAGAGGAGACGTCCCAGTGCTGCCAGGTGCCTTAGTGTATACCGTGACATGTTAGCAGATGTCCATAAGCAGAGTAAACAAGTGCAACGCTGTGTGCTTGTGGTGCTTTTAATTACCACTCCTTAATGGGACACTCTGTGTGACAAACATTTATGCCACATGACAACTTTTTAAATCTCACATCAGCACAACAGTGCTTTCAATTTTTAGGATAAAAAAAAACAAAGATTTTTTCTTTTAGCATTACCACTTTAGATGATACATTCAATAAATATATTAACTTGCCATCAATTGCACTGAGGGAACCAAATGAACTTGGCTACTTTGGTAGGTTATAGTGTTTGATGTTTTGTGCAAATCTTCAGCATCAAACACAGCCTCGAGTGAGTGCTGGCCTACGTCACTGTTTTAGAAACAAATCAAAATGTGTATTACCTCTTTGAGTAATGCACTGTTTGGACCTTTTCAAAACTATTTGCTGCTTTAAAAACCTAGGTTAAATGGTGAGCTTTCACTTTATTGCAATTTGTATACCTGCCAATACATAGTCAAAGACAATGAGGTTGTCCTGTACTACTTCTAACTGACATGCCATATTTGAGGCCGTTCATTTCAAAATTCGCAGCTGAGAGCAGGTGTGGGAATGATGATACTGATGTGTGTGCGGGAAGCGGGACAAAGAAATGACCCGTGGAACTCTGGATAAAATGTTAGAAGATACATAATGTTATTCGTCTATTGTGCAACAAAAAGTTTGGATTTTATTTTGGTTGTATGCAACGGCAAGGGAAAGTACCTTTCTTTTGCCTACTGCAACAAATGCAACAAGTTGAAGCATTGTGTGTGTGGGGGAATTGCAAGAAATTGCCTATGACACCTGAGCAACACAGAGTCATATCGAAAAAGCACTGAAAAATACACGTACATCTCTACCTGAGGGATTTTGCTGGCAGGGGGTGGGCCAAAATGTAAAAGCTGCAGCCGGGAGCAGAAACAAATAAAACTTATTTTTAGCAGGAACGAAACATAGATTCCACGCATACCTCTACTATGCACCGTTATTTTAGGTTAAGCCCAAGCAAAATGTTCTAGGAGCATGTGCAATCAGCTTATAAATTGTCATTTACTCAAAACACAAATGAAATGCCTATGTGGTTATCGGACAGAAAATGAAAATTACTAGGACAGATAGCGCCGTCTCTGGCCACGTGCACATGTTATGAGGCTTCTCACCCTGTTTAGCAGGTCGATCTCCTCCTTCAGCTTAATGATCAGCTCATCCTTGTCTTGATGGGCTTTCAGCAGGCGACCGTTCTCCTGTCTCTCCAAGGACAGCTCCTGTGAACACACAATTCTGTCAGATCCAAAGCCTTGTGCGCATCTCACAATGTGTCAACACGGCATGGTGACAGACTGCCCTGGACTTCTTTGGACAGTTTTTATTTTTATTTTTTATTTTTACTTTAAATCAAGGTGTCTTGCATCCAAAACTTCTCATTTTCTTTAAAATCATCCCAATTTTTATTATTTTATCTGACTAACAATTAAAGGGTTAGTTCACCCAAAAATGAAAATTCTGTCAGTAATTATTCACCCTCATGTTGTTCCAACCCCGTAAGACTTTCGCTCATCTTCGGAACACAAATTAAGATCTTTTTTGATTAAATCTGAGAGCTGGATCACTCCTCCATAGGCTTCTAAGACATTATAACTTGCTGGCCCAGAAAATGTATTAAAGACATCATTAATATAGTCCAAGTGACTACAGTGGCTCAATCTTAAGTTTATAAAGCGACGAGAATACTTTTTGTGCGCAAAAATAAATAAAAAATAACTACTTTATTCCACTATTCATTTCCTTCTCTCTGGGCCTCGAGTTTTTTCACGTAGTGTTTTAGCGCAGCGCGTCTGTGTTGCACGTCACACGCATCACACACATGACCAGCGTCGGCCAATAGTGAGCCTACGTATGACGTGCAACACAGATGCGCTGCACAGTTACACTACGTGAAAAAACTCGGGGCCCAGAGAGAAGGAAATTAATAGTGGAATAAAGTCGTTATTTTTTATTTATTTTTGCGCACAAAAAGTATTCTCGTCGCTTTATAAACTTAAGATTGAGCCACTGTAGTCACTTGGACTATATTAACAATGTCTTTAATGCATTTTCTGGGCCAGCAAGTTATAACGTCTTAGAAGCCTATGGAGGAGTGATCCAGCACTCAGATTTAATCAAAAATATCTTAATTTGTGTTCCGAAGATGAGCGAAGGTCTTACGGGGTTGGAACGACATGAGGGTGAGTAATTACTGACAGAATTTTCATTTTTGGGTGAACTAACCCTTTAACATCATGTGTGACTGGTTGCTGAATACCTGATATGTAAATATGGGTGATTGTCATTATCTCCAAATTATTTCCTATAAATGGACAATATTTTAATTTAGATTTATTTTTCAAAAGTAATGCTTCACATTATTATTATTATTATAAAATAATAGTTTACAATAGTAAATGTATTAACTAACATGAACTAACCATGAGCAATACATTTGTTACAGTATTTCTTAATCTTTGTTAACGTTAGCTAATAAAAATCCAGCTGTTCATGTTGGTTCACAGTGCATTAATGTTAACAAATACAACTTTTGATTTTAATAATCTATTAGTAAAGGTTGAAATTAACATTCATTAAGATTAATAAATGGTGTAGAAGTGCAGTTCATTATTAGTTCATGTTAACTAATGTAATGTTACCAAATGAAACCTTATGGTAAAGTGTTACTATTATTATTATTATTATTATTATTATTATTAAAGGGGTCATAAACTGATTTTTTTTTATAATGTTCTCTGAGGTCCACTTATTATTTTATCAAGATTTTAACATCCAAAAACATCATTTAGAAGTAATTGGCTATTTTTTACCCTGTTTTGGACCCTCTCTTTAATACACTCAGTTTTGATAAGCGTGCCGCATTCAAGACAGGGAACTTGGGACGTAAATGCCAACTGCTATGATTGGATAACAGTTTTGCTTATTATAATCATTTTCCACATCCCTGCCATTACACTTGTAGAATTGTCATCATTTTCTTACATTGTCAATTGCAGTGTTGTAATATAAAACGTGTTGAAAGTTGGAAACGTGTTGTAATGACAGAAGCTCACCGAAGCTTTTATTCAAGATGACAGCGAATGGCTTAGATCAAAACAATAACAAAAGCAGCATTCTAGTGCTTTCCTCCGTATGAACCCTGCAACACTACAAATATAAATACTCAGTAGGTATTGCTGTCGGACCAAATATTGTCAGCGGTGCATTGTCTTTTCTTTTCGGTCTCTGAAAAGCCTGCGCCAGACGGTGTCTTGTTGAAAAGAATTCCATGTAAAATAAAGCAAACAAACGAATTGACACGATCTGAGACTTTGTAATCAAAGTCAATGCAAAGACTGTGTTTTTCCACAATTTGCCACTGCACAATGTCTTGTAATCCTCAGAGGCATTTTGTTGCTGGAGTAATCCTGTGTTTGCATCTCTGGTATCTACTATTACATGACATGCGTGAATCTGTAGGCGGGGCTAAAGAGGAAATGATGTTGTCATGAAGTTGTCATGAAGATGAAGTATGATTTCTCAATTCATGACCCCTTTAAACATAAATGAGTATGTAGTGTTGGTTTTGTGTGCAGTATAGATAGACGTATTGCATTTCATTCATTACAATTTTGTCACATCGAGCACAGATAGGATATGCACTTTTATTCAAAACAAAAAATGCAATTCTGTTGCCCGTGTCTCATAGAGTTTTCACGCTATCAATCCTTCCCGTAACAAACGCTCATCCTCCGTCGGATCTAGATGTAAGAGCACCTGAACATATGTTCCTACATCCTCTCAAAGACATTCATATTTATGACTGTTTGACGCGTGACAATAAAACGGCACCTCTCGTGTAGGGCCTACGCATGTCTGGGTGACTACAGACATTCCTCTCACGATCGTGTTGTCTTAATGTGCTGATCTCAAGGTCTCGAGGAAAAATCTGAAACCAATTAAATTGAAGGTTATTACAGAGCTGTCGTGCTGAGAAATATATGTGAAACCACTGCAAGATAAGGTGCTAAAAAAAACAAGTCTCACTGGCTTTGGACATTGACCCCATGCTGAAATGAAAATGTAATATCACTCTGAACAGTATGTGACCGTGAGTTCGAGTGGGTTCCAGGTTTGAAAGTATGGTGACATTTGAGAGTGAGCTGCACAGAGTTCGGTCACGTGGCGTTTCATAAAAACAGTGCGGACGGAGATGTCTTCCAGAGAAAGGTCAGGACTGCGCCGTGAGAACTTACGCGCCAGTGATTTAGGATCGACCCAAAGATAGCAGAAAGACTTCTTAAACCCACTGAAATGTTGAAAAAAAAATGTACACTACATGTGTAGTTTAAGGCAAACATTTTGCTTCAAGGATACAAAGTCTTTGAGAACAAGACTGTGAAAACCTGTAGGTGAGACATGCCGTTCCATCTTAACGGTGGACGTACACAAACGTACCCTCTCTAGCTCCTCTATCCTTCTTTCCAGGGCTGTGGGCGCGACGCCGCTGCCTTCCCGTCCGTGTCGATGGCGATGTCTGTCTTCGTCGCTGGACACACAAAAACACAATTTTCAATGCAAAACCATCACTAATGCAAATGGTACTTGTTTTAGCTCCAACATCTAAACGAATGCATCTTTCTTTTGAACGTGCCAAGTACGGTACAAAACAAACTAAAAGGGGTCGTGCTTTTTGACGCTGAAATAGCATTTTAGAACAGTGTGCCCAGTTCGTGACTCGCTGCCAATGGTACCGTACGCCTCTAATGGAGGCGCTTCTTAAAAGCTTAAATAAAAAAACAGGTGCGCACCTTTTCATTCAACGGTCTGGTTACAAAAGATGCCTGGCTGAAACATCTTTTCTTCAAAAAAATTTCTCTTTTAAAATGACACTTCAAACTTTTTCTACCATAATGGCTTGGAAAGTGCGTCATTTATTTCGTAGGAGCGGAAATAAGAAAACTGAAGCAGTAAATTATCAGAGTATGAAAAGCCTTTTATGGCACAGTAGAAGGCATTAGAGCAATGCTCTTTCATTAGTGAGGAGAACAGACCTGCTTCTTACAGGACTGAGCCTTGGGACACTGCTGTGCAGCTAGTCAAAGAAAAGGGAGACACAAAAAAGAATATCTGTATTTTTTCATTTGTTTCCACTTCAGCATCTCTCTCTCTCTCTCTCTCTTTACCAAGGCCAGACACTCCGGGAATTTTCATGTGGAACTTATTTTAACCAGGTTCATTTAAATAATTACATATGTGGAAACCTTAGAGAGAATTCCTTTGTAATATTTTACTCTTTCGGCTGATAACCTCACCGGGAATCAAATTATTGGGCCATCTTTTTGTTTCAGAGTGTTCTGAATGAGGGCTGCCTGTACATTCCACAAAAGCGGGAGGAAAAGAAACTGGCAAGTGTAGGAAACTGTTGTTATCTTGAAACAATTTTTAAATTTGTAATCCCAAATTGCGTTTTTTACAATTCACATTGTTTTGGTGCAGCTTTGCAGTATATTGTGATATTTATCAATTATTGTGGAAAAAAATAGTTAATTTGTGGTACAAGTCCATAATTAGTTTCTCTAGTCCTTAAGTCGTAATTACGTGTGGAATAAAATAGTCAAGAGAAGCGCATTATGGGTAATTAACGTAACACATTAACCCCATCCTGATCCAATCAAATCTACATGAATAAAACCGTGTCCGTCCAACATCGTTTGGAAAGACAAAACAGGAGCTAGATGAGTTGCGAATGCAGTTGTTTTGAAGCAAGCGTTCAGATATGCGGCCAATCCCAAGTTAATAAAGGACAGAGCCCTGCTTAAGAGAACCTGTCATTTTACATTTCAAACACTTACATTTCACAGCTACAAGAAAAAAGAACTCAAAAATGTCTTTGAAATTGCTGTGAAATCAGCTGTGAAAGTGACAAACGCAACACTGGCCCTACAGAAATATCCCGCTCTGATTGGAACTAGCTTCAATCGCCTCACCTCCGTCTTCTAAAGCCTCACTTCAACCTCAAACTCGCAGACATGCTGATGGGGGCTCTGGCCCCCGTAATATTAACATTCACTGAGGTCTGGTTGGGCCATCGTCGTTCAGGCACTGAAAGATCATTTGCCGGATCAAATATTCGCCACAGTTATTTTCTTTTGACGGACGGTCGTTCCAATCCTCCAGCTAATGAGGAGGTACGGTCAAGTGCTTCATACTGTATAATGAGGATATTCAGGTCAAACGTACAGAATGAAGCCGATGCTTATGAACCAAAACTATTTAGTTAATACAAGCATCATCACTATTATTAATATTATTGCTCATTCTTGGGATTACAGATTTGAACAAACCCCTAAGAGTAATTCCTCCAGCAATTTTTGTGTGTATTTTGCATTACTTTAAAGTGATCAAACTCTGCTAACACATGATAATAATGGACCTGCGCCATGTCTAGAGACGTTTTCAGGTAGGCTCTTTTCATTTTATTTCTTCTTCATGACAAAGAAACCACCTTACAACCACCTAGAACACCCCAGCAACCACAAAGTAATGTCCTGGCCACAAGCTAGCATAGTGGCGACAAGTTATTTTCTTCTGAATGTAAAACTGTACTTTCAAAACTGCAATTGGTCCTGACATCTTACAAAGATGACGCAGCTGTTATTCAACACTGAAGACAACAAAAAAAGTAGAACAATAATAATAATAATAATAATAATAAAGGAAACCCTAAACGAAAAGGTCCAGTAATGCGTCCAGATAAGGTGTGTGATGTATTTTGCCGTGCCTCTATCAGTGTAGGGTAGTCTGAATCTGATAGACTCGGAGAACAGAGCAGATGTCCAATCTGAATGTTCATGTCCTGGGAATGTAACAGCCACTCTGTTGCATTAGTCCCCTGTGGAGAGGAAACGGGAGGAGGCAGAGGTAATGATCTGCTCCTGGAAAACCAGCAGGGGTAGGTGTGTGTGTGCGTGCGTGTGTGTGTGTGTGAGTGAGTGAGTGAGTGAGTGAAAGAGAGAGAGAGAGGGGTATAGAAGTCAACACTAAATATGTTGGCCATACTAGCTGGCAGCAGTTTTAATTCATTCTGAAAACATTTCTATAGAACTGTGTCCATTCCTCAAGAATAAACTTTTGGTTAGTACTGAACTAACCATAGTAAGACGTATTTGCCTTGTCTCTGAAACATTAAATATGGCAGTGGGACTGTAATTTAATGTGATGGTTAGCCTTCTCCTCTTATTCTGATTCACTGTGAGTGTGTATGTAGCGGTCTCAGCTGCTTGTTCTGCCGCCCACCTGTCGTGCCGGCTGCGGCAGAGCCCTGAGTGTTCGAGTGCGAGTGTCGGGGCAGAAAGATGGGCGACTAATCAAACGGCCAGACTGAGCTTCAGATGGGCTTTTGTCTGCATCACCCTGGAACCAGTGTGCAAAATGTACAAGTCCAAGCGATTGTAAACTGGGAGGTCTGATTCATTTAGTAAATCAGTTAGTTCATTTAAATGAACTAGCTCAACTAATTGGAATTGACTGAATTGAATTGATTACTTTATTATCCCCTTGGGGAAATTTTGTTGCTTGTGTTTCAACATGTGTACATACAAAGATCAACAAAAATAAATAAATAGTATATATATATACTAAACACACAAACAAAAAAAAATAAAAATAAAAAATATAGCTGCGAGCAGCGATTACGGGCCCAAGCCGGTGGCACCGCAACCCCGGTGCCTTTAGTTACCTAAAGGCACCGGGGTGGCGGTACCGCCGGCTTGGGCCCTCCATCGCTGCTCGCAGCTATATATATATATATATATATATATATATATATATATATATATATATATATATATATATACACATACATACATACACACACATACATATATATGTATATATATATATATATATATATATATATATATATATATATATATTATTGTTCAAAAGTTTGGGGTCAGTAAGATTTTTAATGTTTTTAGGAGAAGTCTCTTCTGCTCACCAAGGCTGCATTTATTGATTAAAAATACAAACAAAAACAGTAATATTGTGAAATATTATTCCAATTTAAAACAGCTGTTTTCAATTTTTAAATATTTTACATAGTAATTCATTTCTGTGATCAAAGTTGAGTTTTCAGCATCATTACTCCAGTCTTCAGTGTCACATGATCCTTCAGAAATCATACTAATATGATGATTGATGCTCAATAAATATTCATTATTATTTTCAATGTTGAAAACAGTTGTGTACAGATTTTTTTTTTCAAAATGCTTTGATGAATGTTAAGTTCAAAAGAACAGCATATATTTCAAATATATATATTTTTAACATTATAAATGTCTTTACTGTAACTGTTGATCAGTTTAACTCATCCTTCATAAATAAAAGTACTGATTTATTTTATTTATTTCCCCCAAAAATAAAATTGTAATTATTACTAACCCAAAACTTTTGAGCGGTAGTGTTTAACGTTACAAAAGCTTTAGATTTCAGATAAATGCTGTTCTTTTGAACTTTCTATTCATCAAAGACTGTACACAACTGTTTTCGACATTTAAAATAATAATGAATGTTTCTTGAGTATCAATCATCATATTAGAATAATTTCTGAAGGATCATGTGACAGTGACGACTGGAGTAATGATGCTGAAAACTCAGCTTTGATCACAGGAATAAATAACAGTTTAAAATATATTAAAATAGAAAGCAGCCGTTTTAAATTGGAATAATATTTTACAATATTACTGTTTTTGTTTGTATTTTTAATCAAATAAATGCAGCCTTGGTGAGCAGAAGAAACTTCTCTGTTATGTGCGCGCCACAGACTGCACGCACGTCCGCTTAGAGTTCCGCCTTTTGCCTTCCGTCAATATTACGTTATTAGAAAAATATTTTTTTAGAGAATCGATTTTTTGACATTTGTGAATCGATTCAGAATCGTCCACGTCCGCATCGCGATGCATCTAAGAATACATTTTTTCTCCCACCCCTAGATTTCATACAACAGGTTAATAAACAGTTACAATTAAGTCACTTACATTTTAGATTCAATGTTGACTGTTTTTGTTCTGTTTCAGCAGCGAAAATAGTTAAACAAAGATCACGGCAGAACCATCACGTGTTTTCTCATAACTGAACGATTCAGCATTTTTAACGAATCGGTTGACTCAAAGATTGAATGATCAATCCATAAACATCTGTCTTAATCATGATCGACTCATTCGAACGAATCGTTTGAACGAATGAATCAATGACTCGCTTATTAAGATGGATGCCTGGCGACACCTAATGGCGGTTTAGTGTTGTTTAAAAGCATCATTCTTTCCCACGTGTGTGATTTGTGTGTGCAACATTATCATTATTTTTCTTTCACTATTATATTAGCGATTTAAAAGCACCCACTCGTGTCACACGTCGATTAACCGGTGGGAAAATATCCTCAGACACATACCTAATAAATGTATATTTAAATACAATATTGGCCTACCTGGTAAAAAGTTTTATATACTATTTTGATGTCCTTTTGGACACAAGAGGGCAGTATAGCCCTATGTTTGCTTTTTTGTTGAACCAAATAGCACTAAATAGCCTGTTTTAACTTTTTCATTCTTCTTGAATTGCAAAAACAGAATAAAATGGGTTTAGTTGTGATATTTGTATTCTTTTATATAGAAATAAATGGTATATAATTACATTTTTAGAAGATTTTTAGTGTTTCCTTTTTGGACATTACTTTAATCCCTCGCCATAACAAAACCATTTGAGATATTTATTATCCATTCACAATTTAGCATATTTAATGTAGTTTCATCATGTTGAAAAAGTTTGGTACGAATAAAATAAATAGTTTAAGAGGAGTGGCTAAAAATTCAGAGGCTGATTTTGCAAAAAAATTCACATTCAGACCAAAATATCTGACTTCCTGATGGCCAGAGCTATTGAATGTAAATTAGAAAGTTGTCCGGCTTGATGAGAACAATATACAAACTGTTTTTTCTTTACTGTAGTTAAAACTAACCCCCCCACTTTTGTCAAAAGCATGTTGAAAGTGACACACTTCCTGCTGCCAGTTGGTGGCGCTATAACTTTGACTCACAATAGCTACATCCATCTGATCGGCCTCTTACCACGAACACACTGCTGAAGTTTCATCAAGATCAGTTAATGTATGCAGAAGTTATTCCACTTCCGTGTTTCTCTTTTCTCGCCATAAATTCGATTCCTCGCCACAGCCAAACCGTTCGAGATATCAAAAATCCGTCCGCAATTTAGCATCCTCAAAGTCTTGACTACATGCACACCGAGTTTGAAGGGGACACGGTGAATTTTCTAGGAGGAGTATTTCACATTCCACAGCAAGCGTTTTCCAAACAACCCATAATAGCCGACTTCCTGTTGGGCTGGCGTAAAACTTGACGGGGGTAAAGTTGTTCGGCCCGATGAGATCTATATGTGTACCGAGTTTCATATTAATTCATGCAAGCGTGTTTGATATATGGATCAAGTTTTAGAACCCCGTTCAAGGGGGCGCTGTTGAGCCCCCCAGCCACGCCCGGGTACCAGCTTCAGCCCGGCCCTGATGGCCGTGGGTTCTGACCTGTGTGCAAAGTTTCAAGAGTTTTTGAGCACGTTAAGGACCCCAAAAGCCCCTGAAACCTTGATTAACAATATAAAAGCAATAGTCAAATCCCCCCCTCCCCTCACACACACACAGACACAGAGAGAGGGAGAGAAAATTCTTCAGAAAATCCACATTCAAACCAAAATATCTCTCTTCCTGTTGGTCGGAGATGGTTCATGTAAATTAGAAAGTTGTCCGTCTTGATGAGAACAATACACATACCAAGTTTTGTGATTCTAGGAAAAACTAAGCCCCCATTTTTGACTAAAGGTGGCGCTACTGAGCCATTCCACCACGCCCGTTTCTGAAACTTTGCACATGTCTACGGGCTAATAAATGTGATGTGTCTGTTGAGTTTCATGCAATTTCAAGTATGTTAAGAGTCTCAAAAGCATCAAAAAATAATATTAAAGTTTGATGCGTTGCCACGGCAACAGTATCTAAGATATCAATAATCCTTTCACAGGTTTACATCTGCCGTGTGTCTACATTGTACGCATAAAGTTTGAAGCAAATCGGGTAAAAATAAGACACTGATTTCAAAGCATTTTGAAAGTGATGTACTTCCTGCTGCCTGTTGGTGGCGCTATAACTTTGACTCACAATAGTCACATCCATGTGATCGGCCTCTTACAACGAACACACTGCTGAAGTTTCATCAAGATCAGTTAATGTATGCAGAAGTTATAACACACTTCCTGTTTCATTTTTTCGCCATAAATTTGTTTCCTCGCCACGGCCAAACCGTTCGAGATATCAAAAATCCGTCCGCAATTTAGCATCCTCAATGTCTTGACTTCATGCACACCGAGTTTGGAGGCGAATCGATGAATTCCCTAGGAGGAGTACATTAAATTCCACAGCATGCGTTTCCAAACAACGCTAAATAGCCAACTTCCTGTTTGGCTGGCGTAAAACTTAGAGCACGAAAGTTGTTCGGCCCAATGAGATCTATATGTGTACCGAGTTTCATATTATTACATGCAAGCGTGTTTGATTTATGGACACGTGTTTGGATCCCGTTCCAGGGGGCGCTGTCGAGCCCCCCTGCCACGCCCGGGTACCAGCTTCAGTCCGGCCCTGATGGCCGCGGGTTCTGACGTGTGTGCAAAATTTCAAGAGTTTTCGAGCATGTTAAGGGCCCCAAAAGTGCCCGAAAGGTTGACAAAATAATAATAATAATAATAATAATAATAATAATAATAATAATCCTACCGAAAACAATAGGGCCTTCGCCCTTTCAGGGCTTGGGCCCTAATTATCATCAGTAAACACCAACACTACCTTTCATTTAACAATTTTACTGCCTGTGCCAGGAAGGATTTTTTCCCCCCTATTTTTAAAAATTGCTGGCATCCTAAATTGGATGGCTTTTTCACTCAAAAGTCTTCAGAAGTCAACATTTAAACAAGATTTGAACATATATTTTCTGTGAAGGTTGCTGAGGTGTTCTGACCGGTCATTAACATGCTGGTTGCTATTGCTAACACGCCATTGCTACCAGTCCAAGTTATGAGATCCCACCCAAGTCTCTATGATATTCTGCTTTTTAGATGATACAGTGAGGATGCAATTATGGCAAATTAAATCCCATTTCATGGAATTACTTCTAAACTTTTCCCTTACAGTTGAGTGAATTTCTAACCTTTTTATGTGAGAATTCAAAACATTATTTTAAAGGAATTGGTTTAAAGAACAATTTGTTTGTGAATTTAACCTCAATTGCTGTAAACTGTATCATAAATTGAATGTGACACTTGGAAATATTTAAGAAAAATAGACATTGTTGGGGTAGGAAGTGTTTACGTGAGAGGTGACACAAGTGGGTATTTCTTTGTCAAACTTGAACAGTGTTTGGTTTGGGGTGAATCGTAGGGAAAAACTTAGGGTCTACAAGTTTTAACTTCCTGGAACTTTTCTCTCAAATTTGTCTGATCAGCTTGATACAAACAGTCCACTTGTATAATTCAAGTGGAAACAAATTCAGTCCTGACGTTGCTGCCGACTGAGAGAACGAAAGCTCCTGGCAGTCTCACAATGGCTCTGAAAATGAGTCCAGTTAAGCCATGCTGTCACAGGCTTTAAATCCCTTTCTTCTGACAAGACACATTTTCTTCAGCAGTTTCGCTAAGGCAAATTTTTAAGCCAGGAGAATTTTTGTACATCTGACAGAAGCCACCAGATGAGTGAATGGTACAGAGCTGCGGTCAACGGCTAAAACGGTTTAATCCCTTCGATCTGCCTCTGTGCAACGCAGTGCTGAAACAACGCATTTCACCCGCTGACAGATATTGGATGCAGTCAGACTCACCTCTTATGACTTCTGGATCTCGGAGTGTCCTGAAAAAGAAAAAGAGGCAAAAGAATGAGAAAAACTGAAAAGAGACAGATAGACCTAAATACAGATACACACACAAAACACAAACCCACACACAAAAGCCTCCCAATAGCTTCTTTTGGCCTTTGCACGGTATAACTCTATTCATACGCCCCTTTCTGAGGTACAAACCAGAAAAAAAATAATCCAAAAACAATAAATCCAGGCACCAACTCACTCAGTGTCAGCGCTGAATGTTTCAGTTGTGTTTTCTCCAAAGAAGCGCATCAAAACAAGTTCCATCACTGTGACGGCCTACAGGTTATGATTCTCAAACTCTCACTAAATGCTGCTGTCTACCTCATACCTAACACTTACAGACCAGTATGTTCCAGGAACACATAATTCTGTTTATTATAATGTTTATCAGTTATTTTTAACGTCCAGCACAATTTGTAGTTTTACAATATAAAAATAATAATTCTCAATAGTGTTCACAGTATCAACCCAATATCATTCTTTCTCAAATATCTCATTCATTATTATTTTTATTATCCGTGTTTAAATGCATGATAATTTTTTTATGCACAATGTTTACATTTTACTTATCATTCCTCTTATCACCTCACAGCCTCTCGAAATTTTGTTTGGCTGAAGCAATATGTCAACAATCTAAATCCATACCACCACAATATTACTATCTCTGTAAACCCACAAAGCAAAAATAGGGGGAAATATTCATTTTTAACGAAAAAAAAAAAAAAAAAAACACTTTAGAATCAAAAGCCTTTTTGAACGTTCTTGCTTTTAATGCAGGTGGTTGGTGGCCTGTCTTTGTTGAGAAATTAAATATTCAAGCAAAACCTGCACTTTTGAACTTATTTCTGCACTCATTTTTCAGGCCCCATACTTCCAATCACCTGATATATAAACACCACTTTTCATGAGCTTATCATCAAAATCAAGTTCCATCCTACATTGTTATTATATTTTCACTCAGAAATACATATTATAGAAGTAAAATTGCTTGTGAACACTTGCCTTATATGCGTCCTTATGACTTTAAAGAGCATAATGGTGATTTGGTGAAAAAGAGATTGAGAGAAAGTGCTAAATTATTTAATGTAACTACTGTTTGCATTGCTGGAACCCTTAACCTTAAAAAATATAGACATTTTGGTCATCAGAGCCCAAAGAAACAGAACAGAAAGTGTATAAGCATGAAGACAGAGAGTGTGTGGGAAACCGAGATGGAAAAAGCAAATATATTCATTGTATTCAGCCCAGTTTCTCTTCTGCTAAATTGCATATTGCTTAAAAAGGAATTCATAGCTGTTTGCGATCTGACGGGCTTTGTGATTTTGACACCCAATTTAAAAAGGTAAGATCTCAGAAGTCCAGTGTAAAAAAGTCCAGCACAGACCTGCTCTGGCATTCTGGAGCTGTGCTTATGTGCCCTAAATCTTTCCTGCTTTATGCGATAAACATTTAAATCCTGCCAGAGAAAAGCAGCAATGCCTGTCGTCCATACACTATTCATATTTACCCATATAGGCTTCGTAAGATTAAATACGAATGCTGAAAGCCTCGAGCTTGCCATGCAAAAAACCAAAGGGTGAGAATTTCAGCTGTTGGGCAGCAATTTAAAGGAAACTGCATTCAATCACACTATGTAAATTCTGCTTTTCTCCATAACCTTTTTAGCAGGCGCTTTTGTCAGGTGAAAATTACACTGCCACGATCTCAGCTCTCTTAATGTTGGGGGTCACTGAGTGACGCATGGGAAATCCCTCCCAGCACATCCAATGTCTTCACACTAGAAGTGCTAATTAAAAATGTAAATCAGCACTAACACTTTAAAACTCAGAATTAACCCCATATTGTCACGCAAGAGCTGTATTAAACCCTAATGAGTTGTATATTTAAAGGTATTTTCATATGTTCTAATATCCTTTATATTGTCAAGCAAGGACGTTGTCTCAAACCCTAGTGAGTTTCCCACACTTTCACCATTTGATTTGATTGTTCAAATGCACCTATGATACTCTCTTACAATTACAGGCAGGTCAAACGTTTCAATCCAGCATCCAAATGTGCCCATGTTGGCCAAAATTTTACATGATTGTGCCTATGAAACTTAGCATTTTTGGTCATTTAGAGATTATGCACATACAAAATTGTTTGGCATAATTGGCATGTTTGAATATTTGAGTGTAGCATTGATGCATAGGCAGCATTGCAGGCATTGGTAAATGTGGCTGTGATACCTAGATAGTGTTTTGAACATCACACTAAAAATGCTGTCTAGGTAGATAGCTCACTAGGTTCTTGAGACAAATCTGAATCATTCTGAACCTTTTTGGCCATTGATAGGTAGGGAACACGCTAGGTTTTGAGGCCCAACTTCAAAATATCATACAGCACAGTTGAATTTTCCAGCAATGCATTAGAGACCCTGGCGCCACACTGGTGCGAGATGATCCTGTGGAATGTACCGTACGGTTCTGCGAGTTCTAGCGGTTCTCCGGTATCGGAGTATGTTTTCCTTGTATGGCAAAAGAGAAAAAAGGTAAAGCGTGCCTTAAGCAGAAGCAGATGGAGGCCTTGAGTTGATCAGGACTTGATTAGAGAGAGAAGAGGCAAAGTAACACACATGCACACACACACAGCACCAGAAGGGAAATGCTTGTCCCAGCATAAAAATATCAAGGAATTATACTCATAAAGCTACAATCTTTTAATTTACTGCATCCCTAAATAACCAGCGGCCTTGAACAGACTGTACAGAGAATATTCAGAGACACATCATGTGCATCCAACACTGTAATGGGTGAACATGACAGCTGTAAGGCATCGTACTAATGTTGTAGAAAGCTTGTAGATTGTGACCATGTCTAGTGGGAGGTCAGAGAGAAGAGAAATATGACGTGGAATTCCACAAAAGCCATTCCAAGCAACTGATAAATGCAGCAGGAAAAAAGCAGCACATTTTTGAGAAGCACTATCCTCGCATCTCTGAAGGGATGCGTAAATCTGCCATCTGCTCTAGCTATGGTGCCTATAAAAATAAAATAAAAACAGGGACATAATGTTACCTTTGTCATTTCTCATAAAATAAGGGATTTTCTGGATGCTGCTGTAATTATGCAATACCACACAAGCAATTGTGCTTCGTCTGTAGGCACAGGGGCTCAGAGTACTGACATTCACTACAACAACACAACTGACCCTATGGGAGTGATTACTTAAAGCTACAATATGTAAGATTTTTGTAATCAAATATCCTAAAATCACTTGCACAGTGTGATATATTTCCTGCAGTTGTGTACTTACAATATCCCAAAAGTTCCCAAAGATTTTTAATTTAAGAGAAATTCCAATTTTAATAAATGGCTCGTCCATGTTAACTTGTCGCCTGTCAATGACGTAATATCCGCGTTATCCCTGGTTTCCGCTCGTACTGCCATAGTAACCATGGCGACAGACGTGGACAACTGCGTTACGTCTAGCGGCACGCTCACGCTGTTGTTGTTTCGGTCAAACATTATGGACCATGGCAAGCAGACTTTGGGACAAAAGGAGAACTAAAACGAGGATCAATATCAGCGTGGTGTTTTCGAGATGCCGAAAGCTCCACGTCCGCGACTAACTTCAACTTGATAGAGACACCTCTCATGCATGTACTTTATTAGACAGGTGAGCAAATGTACATAAAACTAATCAATGTTATATAGCTCAACATGATGAAGAATAACATTCTATGAACACAGAATAACATAACTTTCAACACACTCAAATGCAGTTTAGTGTGATAGTGTAGACCAAGTGTAACAGTGCTGCGTTACCTCACAAGTTTAATTCGTCAAATAAACTGGCCTGTGTGAGTATTAATTCAGCACTTGCATGTAGTTCGGTAGAATGAAATGTCCTTATTCCATTATATCCGCGGGACTCGCGTTTGGCACTGATATCTGTCTCTCATTAGCAATCGCGACCTGCTTCATACCACAGTCATGTTAAAAACATCAATGTATTCACTCATCCATAAACATTATTAGATCCATCAGCATGACGGCAAGTTCCATAATTCCGCTTATGCATCATCAACATATGCCTTTGTTATTGTAAGAGGTTAGCGACCCCTAGCAGCGGAAAAAAAATACATATTGTAGCTTTAAACATGCCCACTGCTTTTCAAGGGCGGACCACTCCTTTGAACGTCAAACAAAATGACATCGCCACATTTGCAAGTCGGCTCACTCGCTCGCTGATGTACCTGATGGTTTTAGAAAAAGCTTAAACGCAGTAACTTCAAATGCAGCATATCATCATGCAAAAAAATTAAAAGCACAAGCTTTTGAATCAGGTTATGTTGAAACAATATAATAGTAGAAGACAAGAAAATAATGAAATTACAAGTGGAAACTTATACAAATGTCAAGAAGTTATATAGTTGACAAAAACTAACGTTAACAGAAAGGAAAAATGTGTAACCTACACTATCTGCAGATGCAAATAGGGTTAATAATAATCTTTTTTTGTGTGTGTGTGTTTTTATCAAAATAAAGTTAACTTTGGCCGCATGTATGTATGTAGCCTTGTATTTAATGGAGAAAACAAATCATGGAAGTGTAAAATGAACAATGGTCAATGTCAAAGACGAGCACTATTTAAATAAATTATTGTTTTGCTGATGTTTTGCTTTTGGATAATCATTCATATTTTGCAAGTTGGAGATCACTGGCTGGTATGGGAAAAATAACAAACAAAACTCCATTCACTAGGCTCTCTGGACGCCTAGTATCCGACTTACATGTTCTGTAACAACACCTTTGTACCCTAATTATAACGGTAATAATAATTCTGGTAAAAATATTATGTATTTGGGATGTCAGTCATTTATTTGTCGTAAGGTCAATTATGGGTGGCAGGTCAAAGCTATTTACTATGAAGGACTAAAAATGACAGAACGAAAAATAAATAAATAAAAGTAGAAATAAATAAATAAATGCAGAAATAATAGTGAAAATAAATACATTTTGGTATTATAAATGGCTATTTCTGTATTTTTACATGTATTTATTTATTTATTTATGCATTTTTATATGTATTTATTTATGTATTTATACATTTATTTATATATTTATGTATTTATATATTTATTTATTTATATATTTATATATGTATTTATTTATACATTTATTTATTCCTACATTTATTTATTTCTGTATTTCCACATTTCTACATTTATTTATTTCTGTATTTCCACATTTCTACATTTATTTATTTCTGTATTTCCACATTTCTACATTTATTTTTCCCTGCGCATGTATGCTAATTGACCAATGGCTAACCACGCCCCCTCAACTCACTCGGAAACAGTCAACATTCGGTAACAGGCGCTATGGCAGCTGTCACAGTAGGAGACATTTCACAGGAGTCAATTGATGATTTTTTGGAGACAGAAAGATTATATATCATCTCGATGTCACCAAAAGGGCCTTAAATATGCATTGGAGGGTTATAATAATAATTTTATAGTTGAGAAGGTCGATAAGCTTCAGCTCCAGAACAAAGATTTACAGTTCACAGTGTAAACGTTATAGTTTGGTGCTATTTCGCTTCAAACGCTCGCTTTATACGCGCGTCCTATTCGCTTTGGATTCAAAATGTTCAAGCGTCGAACTAGACGCGGATACGCGCGAATTTGACGCTCTATTCGCGTTTGGTGTGAGCGCAGAATAATGAACAGGCTGCGATGTCAAGATTGCATTGCTGGAATGTGTGTGTGTGTGTTTGTGTGTGTGTGTGTCTGTGTGTGTGTGTGTGTCAGAGAGCGGGCGCGATCGAACAGTGGAAACATAAAAACATACTCCATTTTGTTCATACACGACATAATTAAAACTGCAAAGTGTTTAGCCTACTTATATTTGTGTAAAACACAACATTGTGCTTTTGTCAAACTGTAACCTACAACTGTCACCCAACCAAAATCACACACACACGCTGTTTAAAGCCAAAATGACAAGAAAAAACATAAAAACGAATGAAAACTGATAACCGCAATGCATTGCAATGGACGAGGAAGCAGAGAATGTCCGAGTGTATTGGGTTAGCTATGCGTACTGTGATTGGCTCATCGCGTTTGGGGGCGTGGCTTAGCCATTGGTCAATTAGCATACATGCGCAGGGAAAAATAAATGTAGAAATGTGGAAATACAGAAATAAATAAATGTAGAAATGTGGAAATACAGAAATAAATAAATGTAGAAATGTGGAAATACAGAAATAAATAAATGTAGGAATAAATAAATGTATAAATAAATACATATATAAATATATAAATAAATAAATATATAAATACATAAATATATAAATAAATGTATAAATACATAAATAAATACATATAGAAATGCATAAATAAATAAATTAATACATGTAAAAATACAGAAATAGCCGTTTATATTACCAAAATGTATTTATTTTCACTATTATTTCTGCATTTATTTATTTATTTCTACTTTTATTTATTTATTTATTTATTTTTCGTTCTGTCATTTTTAGTCCTTCATAATTTGCAAGTACACTGTAAAATCTATACAAAATCTCTTTTATTTAGCATGTCACTCTTGGCCAATCAAATTAGAGGACGAGAACTGACTATTGTATAATATCCTACATACAAAGTGAACCGTGTCCGATACAACAGAGGCCAACATCTGGAGAACTGTGGGTTGGCGTACACTGTTGAACATGACCAGGATCACCAGAAACACATGTAACTACTCGCATTCTCACAGCGCTGGCAGTAGTTTCTTTATTTAAACATAATTATGAATCTAACTAAAGCACATTTCAATGGCTTTTCAGAGAAGCACTTTTCACAATGCCTTCAGTCACAAACAATTGCTCGCTAAAAGTCCTTTCAAATTTTGCAATAATAGGTTTGAAATTCTAACTGAATATACAGTAGCAATCCTTTACAGGGAAAAGTAATGCAAGATGATATGCACCCAGACACACAATGCCAATGTGATTACGGTTCAGAAATCTCGAGATAATAGATTCCTTTATGCATTCAGCAACCTGAAGCTACATGGAATCAACCACCCAACAGGAGGAAATTAGATATAACACAACAATGCGTAATTTAGAAAACTATGTAATCAATTTCCCAGAGCTCTGCTGATGGCAGACTGACAGTTAGCCATCCCCATCCTTTAGTGAGCCACTAAAATGACAAATGCAGGCCGAATTTTCAGTGAATGATGGCTTGAAGTTTGGTCTTTTCCTCACTAAAAGCCATCATTACACGTCATAAGATTTGGAATAAAATGCACCAGTTCTATGGGCTACTTTTATGATGCTTTTTTCACCCCCTGGTCACTATATAGGCCCATTTAATGGGAAAAAAGCAGCATGAATTTTTTTTTAAACATCTCATTTTGTGTTTGGCCATACAAATTTATAACAATGAGGGTGATTAAATGACTGAAAAATACATTATGCACAAAAAGCTGATGTACATTAGTAATTAATGTATATTGTAAATGTAATAATGTTAAAATTCATTAACATGTTTTTTTTTTTTCAAAATCAAAATTCAAGAGAAAAAAATCTTAAATATTACTAAAGGTCTTAATTTCTTATATATAGCCTACACACACTATTCAAAAGTTTTGGATCTGTACGATTTCTCTTATACGAAATATTATTACAATTTCAAATAATTATTTTCTATGCTAATATATTTGTAAGTGTAATTTATTCATGCGATGTCAAAGCTGAATTTTCAGCATCATTACTCCAGTTTTCAGTGTCACATGATCCTTCAGAAATCATACTAATATGATAATTTGGAGCTTAAGAAACATTTATTATTATCAGTGCTGAAAACGGTTGTGCTGCTTAATATTTTTGTGGAAACTATAATACAATTTTTTCAATTCTTTGATTATAAAAAAGAACAACATTTACTTAAAATACTTTTTTAAATAAATGCCCACTGTCAAAAAATCTTACTGAAAAGTAGTGTATATATTATAATAATTAATGTGTTTTATCTTTTAATGTTTTTCAAAAAAATTCAAGGGAAAAAAATATATTGATATGTATTCATTGTTACTATAGTAAATCTACACTGCCTTTTTTGTGAGAGGTATTTTAATACTGTGTTGTGTTTTATTTCTCTTTACTTAGGAAATGTAATTTTGTTAGGCACTTTTTGTGGCCTTCGCTCACCCCTGAAGTTCGGTTTTAAAACACTAAAATAAAAAATATGATGCCGTTGTTATCCTGTTCGTCACGTTTCCTCTCTAGACAGGTCGTAACACAAGGTAAATAGAAGACAAACCTCTGTCATGTCTAGTGTCAAGAGATATTATCTCTTCTCATAATGTGGCTTGAGGCTCCATGAGCTTGGGCTGTTCTGCTTTCTGTTTGTCACTTGATTGTGTTTGTTTCTTTGGTCAACACTGCCTCTGTAAGGCAGAACGGTGACGGCACTCCAAACACCCTCTAGAGGCAGGACTATCCTCTGACATTCCTAAAACGGTCACACACTCTCACCTGTATCGAGTGGGCCTCTCCGGGGTCAGAGATCAGCGCCTCGTTCTGGACCGTGTTGTGCTGTGTAAGACTTTCGTCCGTCTTCCCCTCCTTCTCTTCTCCGTCATCATCATCAAGCTCATCCAAGCTCTGCAGAGAAAATGTCAGGCTCAGTCAGTTTGGTTTGTTCAGATTGTTTGGGATTTGTGGATTATTTTCACATGACGAGAGAGTCTAATTGTGTTCAACACACACACACACACACACACACACACACACACACACACACACACACACAGACACACACAAACACAAACAAACAGACACAGGAAGTGTACCCAACAGCCTTTGTGGTATGAGTCTAGGGGATTTTTGGAAAATGGAATGTCCCATTGCACACTGGAGAGAAAGTTTTGCATATCTTAAAACAGACAGACTTTAAAACATGTCAATAAACATGGTAATTTTGAGAATACTAACAATCTGAGCTATTTATGAATGATAACGCCCACCGCCATATGTGACCAAAGTGACAGAGAGAGAGAAACCGGTTCTCTGGCTGCATGTAAAAACCAGTCTTTCCAGTTCACGAAGGAGGAGGAAGAGTGAAGGTGGAGCACAGCACAGGACTAAGAGGCTAAAAATAGCCTTACAAAACTAAACTGGAATGTAATAATTTGCACATGCTTTCCGGCCAGCCGGTTTTATCAACACTTCCTGGGGATGGGCCAAATCTGAAACCACTCATAGGCATTAGCATACACAAATGAATACACAAACTATGACTTAGACACACACTCACACACACACACTTTCCCACTCCCCAGGGATCAGTAAACACACTTCATCAGCCCCCGCTGCACCCTTAAAGAGGTCACTTCTGCACTCCGCTGCCCGTTAGCCAAAATCAGGCATTTCCCTGCCTAATGACAATCATTTATGTCAATTAAGACAGCTTAGAAACTTGAGGGCAAATTAGTGTCACAACAGTAAAATGACTATAAAGAGATTTTCAAAGGAAGCCATTATTGTACAAATACTGTCTGTAACTATACAAACACTCACACTAAATGACCTTTTGAAAACAGTAAAAAAGAAAACAGACCTTTAAACACTGTAGAGATAATCTATTTAGGGTCTAGCTTGAAACTGCCAGTTTATAGAGTTTTATTATCACTCAGGAAGTGTAGAAAGGCACTCATTTAAAGAGGTCAAGTCAGAAGAAATACATTTTTTTCTTTTCTTTTGGAAAAAGATTATTATTAACAATGTGCCTGGCCATTGAAAAAGGGCCATTTACATATTCTTAAAGGTATAGCAGCAAAAAAAAAAAAAAAAGAGAGAGAGCTATTTTATCCTAAGGGTCAGGAAGAGGTGAAAAGGTTCATAAATTGTTTTTGTGCAAATATTTGAATAGAAATAAAATATAAAACACAAAAATGTATATGAAATATAAAAAAATTATAAATTATTTAAAATTATATAAATATATAAAAGTTTGTAATAATAATAATTATGAAGAACATTGCATAAGGCTGAACAGGGACACGGAGGGTCTGTGGCTCCACAGAAGAGGGTCTGGAGATCAAGTGGTGGAAAAACAGAAAACAAATGCTGCAAATTCCTTGCCCTTCCTGTTTATAAAGCAAATGAGAAACTAATTTCGCTTGACATAAACGTACATGTATTTACTCGAGTAAACAGGTTAGATCATTAAACCTTTAACCTCTGTGTGTTTGCCGTGAGGGAGAGGGGCTTCATTTAAAACACTCCATCTGTGCTCATCCTCTGCTTTATTAGGAATGCATGTGCGAGTGGAAATTTTGTCTCTCGCCTCCTGAAAAAAAAAAGATCCCCGATCTATCATGTTAATACCCCTTTCCTGGCAGAGGGAATGCACAACATGTCTGCCTCAGAACTGCAGCCTATCCCACCATCTTAACTCTCAGACTACAATACTCCACTTGCACTTTTTTATTTTTTTTTTGTGGATGGAAAAGAGGGGAGCCCTAAATTTAATCAGACAGCCAAAGCTGATCTACATGAAACTATGTATAATGTATATTTCCTCAAATATATCATAGGATCTTTTACATTCCTAATGACTCAACAATATGCACAATTACAAGAGATTGTGCTTTGCTTCTTTATAAAATGGTTTCTACATAATATAAAACAAATAATAATATGATTTTCAAGTTGAGATCATCTACATGCTAGTGAACAAAAAAAAAAAATGGACTTAGAAAATATGCACATTTAAAATGTTATATTTTATAAATGTATAATATTTCTCTTTTGGGAAAACAATCTAAAATGAATAATGTCTCATCTTATGTATTTTAGCGCCACTGGAACACTGTATTGACCAATCAACAAACATAATAATGCATTTTTATAACTTGCATATTATACACTACTTTTCTGCGTATTATTTAATCTACTTAATTCATTTCGTTTTGTGCATGATGATTACATTTTGGAACTCTCTTTAAAATATTCAACAAGAAAAGTGAGAAAACCTTACAAAGCTCTGTGTGTGTGTTTGTGTGTTTTGACTGGTGTTATATTCAGGCCAGTTATGCAGTAGATTAATGGAGAGTCGAGCTGAGGGGCTCTGGATGCTCTTCCCTCCTAATGTCCTCGGCAGACTGGATTTAATGACTGTGGATTAATCAAGTATTGCATGCCCTGGCTACACAGGTTCATTAGGATGATGTATTACACCCATGGAAGGTGAAAAGTGTGTGTTTGAGTGTGTGCGCGCCGAAGTCAGCTGTCCTTTAATCATCACAAATCCACAGTCTCGTGGAGTGACTTAATGACTTAACCCAAAATCCCAAGATTATTCCGGGCACAGCTAAAAGCCATTTTATTTCATAAGCGCATACATTAGAATCAAATTTGGAGGGCTGTGGAGACATGTTTGGTTTAAGTGTCAAATACAGTTATGAGTATTAGTATTTCCTTCCACATTAGTACAACACAAACCGATATGGGAAGTGATAATGGTGATTCCTTGATAGCCACTCTGTTTCAACCTGAGGCACCTCATAAGTACAATCATAAGATTTGGAATCTTCTACAAAGTAATTTCTTTCGAAAAACAACAACAACGTATTGACTGCAAACCTTTGGACGGTAGCATATATAGTATATAGCTTTCGCATCAGGAGCATGCTTACAAAGCCAAATGCTGCCTACTGAGGCCAAAAGATCCACCTGCAAATGTTGCGCAAGTATTTGAATGAGATTTGTGATGGCAACCTTGCCTATCTCTCTCCTGCACCGGACAAGAGATTAACCTCACCTGGTGAACACATTTTAACGGCTTAGTCGAGTGCTCAAAATTGTGCACGCACGCACAACTGCCTGGGAGAATAGGAGGACACGTTCTCTGGTTATTAAATTTAATCATAAATAATTTTCTGCCGGCCCAGCGCCCATGGGCAGCACAGCTCACCATATTTTTACATATTATATACACACAAAAGCATGATGTGAGTTTCTCATTGAACTGAAGTGTCTGTGCAGGTTGTCTGTTCCCCAAAGAAATAGTTATTTTCATTTCATTTTAACACAGAGATTGTAGGGAAAGAGGTGTGAAACATTTAGAATGGGGACTTTTGCTACACTTTGATTTGAAGGCACAAGGCGAAACTTTAACAGATATCAATTCAGGCGGCTTACGAAAGCTGAAAAATTCTGCCTCCGCAGGGAGCGTACGGAGGTAGGAAGGCAATAATGCACGTACAAATCCAATGATCGTGCTACATCCTGTCTACTGAGATACCTTCATCTGATCGTTTTTTGAAGGCAGCACAGATGTGTCCATTGCTGCCTATGATATCCCACTATTCCTCTGCTTGTGTTTCAGTGACGGTTGAACTGAAGGACAAAAATGGCATCTAAAAGTTGTGTTTCGTAGTCAGTTTGTGGGTAAATGTAGGTTTTTTTGCTAAATTTTTTCAACTTTTCCCTTAATTTCTAGCAAGAAACTAGTACGGTAATGAAATATTCGCTTGGTTATCATCAAAGCTCTCTGGAAAAGGAAGTGTGTCCAAAATTGGGAGGTACCTTAAAAAGCAAATGCTTCCAGATAAGTCAAAGCTTTTGGACACAGCCTATGTGTTTAAGATAAACATATTTAAAACATATTTAAAGTAATAGCTCATCCGATAATTAAGATTCCATCATCATATATTCTAATGTTGTTCCAAACCCACTTTTTTAGCCTGTTTGTCACACAAAACTATTCAGGGCTTTAGAGAACAATAAACCTCTCAAGCCATATGGAATTTTTATGTAGATTTATTGTCTTTCTGTCTGTCCTACTTCTTTTATATTTATTAGGCATTTTTTAAACACAAGCAGAACGAATTGTATGCAAACCCTTCATAAATATGTCTGCTCAGAATCAGTTCAATTGGACAATTAACGCATGAACTGAAATTGAACAGAAATTGTTGTTGAAAAAGACCAGTGTAAACATATATGCACTGTCTAGAATTGTATGTGTTCTGTTTTAGTTCATTTCTGGCTGAACTATTCCATTAAGCTTCTATGAGTGAACATCTTCATTAGAGGTACTTAGAGTTTAGGATATTTTTAAAGCTGCTGAAGACCTCAGCCTCGGTAAGTTATTGCCAAGACATTTTGTTTTAATAAGTCACCACAAAGACAAATCTTCACCTCATGACTTGCGTGTGGTCAAACCGCACAGTGTGTACTCAGTAAGAGCATTCCATCCAACAGCGATTCAAGCATGTATAACCCAAACCCACATTTGATAACACACACGGCGGGATTGACTCCATCAGTCAGACTTAAAAATAATAAAAACAATAGGAGGAGGACACTGTCAGGACATCAGACTTAATCCACTGCTTGGTCCATGCCAGTTCTGAGAGAGCCGACAAGCTGTTTTTGAACATTCCAGGAGAGTTGCTTTTAGTGCAACCACAACGGTCCGCAGGGTGTATTATGAGGTTTTGAAGGAATGTTTGTGAGAGCTTAGAAAGCATTCACAGCTTTTCACCGTCTCTCCTAAAATGGTAGCCTTTTTTTCCTGAAACAACATACTTCCAGCAAAGCACTGAAGCCTTTCCTGGTTAGTCCATAAATCTTGTTTCTGAGAGAATTGTGAGCAGATTTTCAGTCTGTAAAGTTATTTCCGACTTAAGCTCAGTCTAGCCACCTCTATGTTTAGTGTGTGTCATTAAATCACACATTTATTTCACATACGGTCCCAGTACGTTAGGTCTGAAGACGTGAATTAAAGGATTAGTTCTCCAAAGCACAAAAAATATAAATAATTTACTCACCCTTGTGTAATTTCAAATGTGATTTTTTTTTCCTTTGGAACAAGAAGTGTATTATGTTCATACAATGTAGGTCAGTGGGGTCCCCATGTTGTTTCGGACCCCATTAACTTCAAAATATAATGCAAAATATGTTTGCATTGTTTTTAATGTTCATGTTCCAAAGAACAGAAAAAAGACTCCAACCTTTTTTGCACCACGGACCGGTTTAATATTTTCACGGACCGGCCTTTAAGGTGTGGCGGATAAATACAACAAAATAAAATGATATGACCGCCATAAAAACTGGGGTATTTTTTAAATATAATAATAAACGTGAATCCAATGTAGGCCTACTCGCAACTTTATTAGCAGCGTACTCGCAACATCGTGCCTAAAGACAACTGAGAAAACCTGAACACAAACAAAATGCCCCCAAAAGAAAAAAATCTCCATGTTTTCGGTGCTGAAGCGTTCATGTAACATGTAAGGGTGGCGCTGCCAATAAAGCACCTAAAAGCTGTCACAACGAACCGGCAAAATGAATGATTATGAATATGTAAAATATAGCAGGAGACATTTTAATTGTTTACTAATAAACCAGTTTTTGTTATGTCAGTGTCGGCTGGAAAGATGAAGTTGACGATGCTGACTCGCGATCTTTGCATGTAGTGAACGCGCCAGAGAGAAATGCACACTTCATACGGATTACATAAGCAGAGAGCAGTCTGCAGTCAAAGAGTGGGCATTTTGTGGTTATTCAAAGAGTGGGCACAGCCCATCCACAGACTGATGCAATAATTTGAAAGCCTGAACTGAATTTCAAGACTCAAAACTCAAGCTTCAAAACTTTACATGGACGTGGTAGGCTAAATTCAACTCAAGTCACTCAAAAGGAGACAATAAGTAATCTGATTTTATCACTGTGACTCTACATTTTAATAAAAAAATATATATATATCATGTCAAACTTCAGAAATGTTCTATCATTTGTACAATCTGATCCAGATTGTGATGTGACTCACACAAAAGGTTATTTTAAAACAATTTATTTTGCTTTCTAACCTTTAAATTAGTAGTTCATCCAAAAATTATTATGCAAGGAACTCAAAAAGAGTTTAGCAGAATGTCCAATGTTCTTTTGCACACAATGAAAGCAAATGGTGACCACAACTGTTCTCGGACCCAATCCACTTGCATTATATGGAAAAGAGCAGCTTGAACAATATTCTAAATACCTCCTGTTATGTTCATCAGAAGAAAGAATGTCATGCAGATATTAGTGTTGCACGGTGCACCGATACTTCAATAGTATCGCGATTCTCGGAAATTAAAAACGTCACGATTCCTAAATTTATTAGTATCGATACTTCTAAGAATGACCGCGTTCCAGATTTGTAAGGCCGGCGACACACTGGATGCGTGGCGTGAGCGTCTCAGCTGCGTGGCGTGTCCGTTTTTATTTCGCCTCCCATGTTAACAGGTTAGAGCGTGACGCGCGCCCGAGCCGTGCGGAAAACGCGTGCATGCTAGAAATAGAACCGAGAACCGACGCCTATTTTTCACGCGACACGCAAGCGTGTTGGAAGCATTTCCAGGCAAAATAGAATAGGAAAAGATGTTAGGAAAAGATGTATGTCATTTTGACACGAATACATATTAATAAATGACATTTTGATGTTTGAAAGTCTCTAGGTTTTGACATAAATGCAGATATAAATGTAATCTAAAAAAATATTATCGATTTTCAAATACTGCACCTGTCAATACAGAACCAAATATTCAGTAGCCTATTTTGCCGTCAACACTGTCGACGTTGTCTTTGCTGCTATATATTTATGTTTAACATGAAGTATAGGCCTTCCACAACTCTCTCCCCATAATCAAATATTATCACCAATGAAGCTCATCATATGTTACCAATATTAAACATTGTTTAATATAATCGCTGTTCATATTTTTATTCAAAGTTCAGAATCAAGATAAAGTTATTACCGGTAACTCTTATGTTTCTTATGATAACTGAGATAATGCTGCTAAATTTATTATTTTTTACCTTGAATGTCATTGCTCTAATTTATTTTGTATATTTTGATATTTCATATTTTGTTCAAATGTTTAATATATCTGCTGTTCATATGTTCATTTATTAGTGTGTTATATGATTAGAATGTTGTCCCGGTTTTAAAATAAAGCACAGCAATGATATTTGAGAGTTTCTCCCTTTTCAGGAAAAGTATCGAAAATTCTTGACTTGGTATCGGTATCGAAACAATAATTTTGGTATCGTGACAACACTAGCAGATATGGAACAACAAGAGGTTGAGTCAATGATTTAATCCTGTTCTTTAAGGCTTTAACATCTTTTTTAAACATCAGAAAACCGCTTTGAAGCAGCCAATAAAAATAATGCAAAATATTATGAAAGCAGGAAATTCGCTGATCACAAGCTCTACTCTGTAATTTTCCAGTCATACGGAGAATTGGCTAATTACATGCCTCCAATTCCTCATGCCAAATGGCTGCTTGATATTTTGCTATATTTGTCACATAGAAGATGCACATTACATGGATGATGAAACAACCAGGGCTCTGAAGTAAACCTGAGACTCATGCATGCAACAGAATATTCAGTGAACTAAAAAGCCAGGGAGGGCTCAGAATTGCTGTGACAAAGCGTTTAACTACATATCACATTTATTTACGATCAAGAATAAACGACTGCTTGAACAAACACAGCCCAAATGCTCATTATTATTACGAAGTAGGAGTCTCCATGACTGTTGGAAGCAGTAGTTATCATTACAAATTCCTTACAGCACCCTTCCCACGACTTTAAGTGCATAGTTATGGTCAACGAGAGCTCATTCTGAATCAGCTGGATTCTCGATCCTCCTCTGGGACTAGAAGAGGGCATTTGGTGTTAAATAACCCTTGTAGGGACTACTGACCAGATGAGACTGACTATCTTGCAATATTTATCCAGACACAAGTTCTCCTGATGTGGGGGTAAACACAGCGAGACTGCATTTCCATTACCAACTTCGCTGTTTATTCTCTCCCGTGTTTGACTAGGGAGGAGAGTGTTCAGTCACTACAAACAGAATAGAGCTCCAACAGTGTTCAGTCTCTGAAATATGTGTCTTGAAGCAGTATGAAAGACCGCTCAAAAGCAGGGATATTTTGTGTAGTTTATGGGCATCTAATTCGATGCTCTAGATGATTAATATGCCAATGAATAGCTTTAAAGCAAAATAAGTTTAACATCTGCTTTTTCCAACATCTGCAACCAGTGAACTGAAGCCATGGTAGGAAGGATGGTGGTAGGTAGTGGTTCAACAGATCACAAAACTCACGGTTTAGATCATATTACGGTTTGAGTCTTGGTGAGAACTCAAGATAGAGAACGGAACTATTTTACGAGGTGGCCTTTTTGAATTAATTTGTATGATTTGATTCGCACAAAAATGTACGATTTTTAGAAAAAACAAACAAGAAGGCCCACCCCTGGGCAAGCTGTGCAGGGTTTATGCTAGCAACAGGAAGGAGAACTGCTGTTTAGTCGATCGCCATGACCTCTTATCTTCGTTTCACCCTTTAGATGACAAATACTCTTTTGCCACTGTGTTATGGTTTCAGGCTTTTCATTTGCAGTTCTTGAGTTCTAAACAGGTCTTCTCTTCTGGTTTCAGTAGCTGCCAGTAGTTCTGCTTCACACTGAGCACAGCAGCATGTTCTTCCTCCATAAGCACACAGTCATGCTCAGAGACCAGACCTCGCTGCAGTGTGAGGGCAGAGTACATGCTAGCAGTGAGTCATCTAGCCCCCTCTTGTCCTCCACATTCTTTCAATTACTTTCCCTCCCCTCCCTTTCTTGGAAATTTTTTCCTGTTCCTTCACTTGGTCTATTCTCTTCTTGAGTCTAATGAGCCTGACACTCAGCAGGTTTAGAGAACTGCTGACTCATGGTCCAATGGCAACCTGATAAGTGATAGGACGGGACGGGTGAACATGCAATCCTATGATTTAATGGGCTATTGAGAGCCCAGAGAGAGTTAACCACTTTTTGTATTCATGCTGGTTTCATATGATTTTGAAAAAGATTTTTACCATTTTCAATAGAAGTTCAAGAGAAAACTTTAAAAACCTAATGCAACGTAACCACCAAACACATTTTCCATACATCTCGAATACATGTTGAGTATTCAATCATCCTAGTCACTTAAAAAAAACGTTTGCCGCACTGACCTTGACGCACAGTAATGAGTGTCTGTAGGGATTCAAAATACAGCAAAAACATTAATATTGAAAAAATATTTTCTATTTTAATATTTAATTTTAATTTATTGCTGTGATGGCATGCTGAAGCCATTCTTTAGTCTTCTGTCACATTATCCTTCAGAAATCATTCTAATATGCTATATGCTAATATGCCAATATAAATTGGTGCTTAAGAAACGTTTACTTTCTTTGAACCATAACTTTTCAACAGTAGTGCAAGTATTTGCTAAGTTGTCTTTAACTTTGTTTTAGATCATAGTCCCTTAGAAGCATGTCTAAAACTTCCTTTGCAAGTACCTTTATTCACACAAAAAACTGCCAATTTACTTACTGACTGACTGACTGACTGGGAGGCAATGTAGCAAGTATTCAGACACTTCCTAAATGGGATCTAATGTCAACCTGACCTACCCTGCTAAATGCACATCAAGCTACACAATAACACTGATGGCAAACACAAGTGTGTCTCATTCAGCCTGCCGAGTTGCTTGTAGTGTTCTTGGTCTTGGCTTTACTGCTTTCCCAGAAATCCAGAGAAAATCCCAACCCATCAGGCTGAACAGTAGGTCATTGTGTCAGTAGTGGCTTGCGATGACAAAGGCCCAACAATGAGGTAGAGATGTCTTGGCAGGGACACCAAAGCCAGTAAGACCTTACGATGCTTAAGGAAGAGAAAACCATCTGTTCACGCTTTCATTGATTGAGTTTATCTCACCGAAAGAGACATCCATTCCCGGAGCCAATTGCATTCAGGCTCGTCTCCTTTGTGAAGCGCTCACAGGTTTCTTGGCTGCTGGTGCTGGGTTTCTTGGCTTTGGAACGCGGGTGTATTCAGAGAAGCTCAGCGCTGGGACTGTTCGGGTTTCATGGAGCTATCAAAAGAGTCATAGAAACCCTTCGATGCTGCAGCCGGTTACTGTGGGAGAATGAGCGGTTACCTTGCACTGCAAGCAGTGTTGAGTTAGAGTGTCCGGCTTTCAGCCTTACAATGCCCATTTTGTCAACTACATAACTCACATCTGACACCAAAAAAAGCTGTATGTATACAACACTTTCTTATGCTTACAAAGGATTAATGGGATATTTGACAAAGATGATGCCAAAAATGTCTGGATGGCAAACTTGAGGGTTTGGACTTTTTGGTCACACAGCGTCAGGTCTATCACCCCTCTTTCTACGCTCTATTGAGGAATGTACAATTCATAAATGATTATTTCAGAGCATAAACCACTTTCTAACTGGGCAGACAAGGTGTTAAAGCAGCCACATTCCTCTGGCAACAAACTGAGACATCCTGCTCTGAAGTATGACGTTAATCTATTCCAGTACAGAGCATTTCATTACCCCTGAACAACAGAAGGCTGCAATCAAATTTTGTTATGTAACTTCAAACCCAGGGATAAACGATTTCCAATGTTTTTGATTTGACAAAAGTTTAAACATTAAACTAAACTTTTTTTTCATATGCAGGCCACCCTCAAGCTTGCAAACGGATCTGACTGGCACAAATTCCATGTGCCTTCAGTTTGTTTGATTTAGTATCACTATACTATGCAAGCTGATAAACAAGGTTGGAATTTTGAAACCAAGAATCAAATTTCAGTAGCTTTTCAACTTTTTTTAATTAGAGAAAATCTGGAGAGTGCACCTTTAATTGAAGTGCTTTCGCTCATATATTTTGGATATATCCAAAAGCCTGTGTGTGCATAGTACAGCCATTGTCTTGAGACCCATGTCACTGTGATTGACAGTCCATACAATAACAAAGCCCTCATGCACATCCAGCTCACCATTTCTCTTTTCATTTCCTCTGTACTTCTGGAATCTGAAGAATAACAGAAGCTGAGAATCCAGGAACATACAGCAGAGAGAAAACAAAGAGCTTTCAAATCAAAAGGCCAGATTAGCTTTGATGTTTATTTATTTAAGAAGCAACCCAAAGCCTCAAATTCCTTCAAGCTAGCTAATGAAAGGAGAACAGAGCAGAACTCAATCCCACTTTTGGATTTGATGGATTACAGGCCCAAGAGCAGCATGGTGACCTAAAGCTCCTTCGGGAACCAGAGGGGTGCATGTAACATCACCAACACTGAGTTTGCTTTGGCTCTTCATGTGCTTGTCGTGGACTGGTTGGGAAAGAGGAGCAGTAGACGCTACAAAAATATATCATGTTTCCTCCCCCAGCCACCAGAAATGATAGTTTGCTGCAGAGTTTACATCTGTGTGGTGAGGAGTCAACCGCTTGCAGGGACGACAGTGGGCTGAGGAGAGCAGCCAAACCGCGTAGTCTACGAAACCTCTGCCGATGAGAGTATACAGTAGCGTTGCAGACATCAGACCGTGGTGGTGGGGCTGGGGGAACGCCAATATGAGCGTTTGGATTTTGGATTTGTGAGGCCTGTTATTGCAGAACCGCTGGCAAGTAGCTCTGAAACAGATTGTACGCCAATGAAACGCCATTGACCTCTCGCGGAGCTTAAACCTGAAATGCAGAAATGATAAAACCAGCAAAAACCACCCTCGGACCTCACAGGACATTATATCCAGACAAATTATCTCTGGGAAACAAATTAGCTTTGCTGATTCCTAAAAGAAATGTATGTAATGTGACTAAGAGATGATGATCAGAGGGTTTGGATTTCCAGACTGAGCCACCAAGCAAAAATCATTCTGCAATATTACTCAAATGCATCCTGACCAAAAAAAAAAAAATACAAAGAGGATATTTCAGTTGTACTCAACATTGTGGATGTGTCCTACTTTCTCAGGGCAATGAAACATTTATGAAGCTAGTTTTCAGTAGGGTGGCAACTAAAGTAACAATTTAGAAGATTTTCAAGAATTTTAAGTCGTCAAATTTCCAAATTTTATTCCGGCATTTTATCAAAAAGCATGTTACTCCACATTTTTTCCCAATGTGTTCAGTATACGCAATCAATCATGATTTCAAAGCCACATGAAACTACACACTTATGTTTCATATAAAGTGCTTTGGATAATAAATATTAAATTGTTTTAATTGCACCGGTATGTAGATTTCACTCACAAAATTATATTATATTATATTATATTATATATATATATATATATATATATATATATATATATATATATATATATATATATATATATATATATATAGTTTAACATGACCTTTTATTTTTATTTATCACTCATAAATCAGTTTTGTAATTTATTTATTTATTTATTTATTTATTTATTTATTTCTTGAGCCAAAGTTAGTTGTTAAACTATAACAAACACAAACGAGCGACTCAGAAGGCTGTTCCAAGGCAGCTGGGTCCTCGGCGGACCCTATTCGGTGGCCCCACTGAGGGATGTAATGAGCAAAAAGAAAGTGTTACTTCAATCCACAGGCGCACGATATAACAACCTCAAACAGATGAAATAAGTGGCAAATCAAGAGATAGAGAGTACTTTGATTTACGCCATGCAGACTCTCTTCATTACCTAAATAAATGTGTAAGACAGGATTTGCGATACTGGAGGCAGACGAGCATGCAGCTAAGAAACTGATTAGTGTTTAAAAGAGAAACTGGTTTAAAAGTCTGTTCAAAACAGAAGTTAATCGCTTCAGCTTGTTAGAGAATAATAGTGCCTAATTAAATTCATATTACTCTGCAGATATTAAAAGCTATTTGATGGCTTTAAACCTATTTGCTTACAGCGAGAGGATTCAGAATGGTAGAATCCCTTTGCAGTGATGCTTTAAAGCGTATGAAATGCATTGCTCCCAGATCAAAGCTTTAAACAGTCCCTTCTTTCAACCAGTGAGGCTCGCAAATAAATTTTCAGAACATGGCACATAAATATGCATAATTAATAATAGAATCCCAAATCATTTCAGCTGCAAAGTAAATTGGATACTCATTGTCATTTATTGGGAAAAGACAGAAAGGCCTACTATAACTCTATGGTTAAGAGATGCTTTACAATGGAAAAGATAACCTATATTCTTAAGGGTAAAGAAGACAAATTTAAGAGGGTCTGGAGTCCCTTTTTATTATTTATTGAACATGGGGATATTAACAATATAATAGAGGAGGAACAAAATGCTTAATTATGTACTATATTCATATGAAAATAAATTTTAATGTGCACTATAGTAACCCTACTTTATTGCTTATATTTATGGTTATTATTGACTGCAATGTATTGTTAACTCTGACTCCCAAAGAACATAGTGCTATTGCACTTTTCATGTAATATGAGCCCCGGTGTTTGTTTGCTTTGTTTTTGTACATTATAGGTGTTGTTACAGACGTGTGATGTACACTGTTGTGTAAGTGTTCAAGAAAATTTAATTAAAAAACAAACAAACTAATTGGATGCCCATCTTTATTGAAATCATCAGTAACTGGTGGGCCGATGAGTGGCAGTGTTCATCTCTTTCTCCAAACAGGCTGTAAATCGCCAGATTTTCAAATCCTGTTTACACTTGTACGGTCTCTTCAAAGTTCTACATTAGACACTGCAAATCCGGAGTAGCTATCCAATAGATTTCATATCTGGTTATGGGAAAATAAGAATTAAACCGTTAATTCCCAGGATAAAGCATCGAAAGCTTTTGAAAGCAGGTGTGGGTTGTCTTGTGAAACATAAGCATGCTGTCAGCCGTGATACGGCTCTGAAAAAACACAGTCTGTGAGTCACCACCCATCGCGTGGGGCGGCAGCAGAAGAGGAGGATGATGGGTAAACAGAGTGCGGGGTGAAGTGAGGAGACCGTGACCTCGCAGCGAGGCTGTCACCGCCACAAACATTTATGAATATTGCGTAACTTTCTTTCACTGGTTTGGCAGATCGACTTCTGCTGGGAGAGCGATGTGACTCTCTGAGCATATGTTTGGACGCGAATCAAAGACTCAATATTCCGACATGAGGTGCATCAGTGAGGCATGAAAAACCCTTGATGTGCACAATGGAGAATTTCTTTTAATTATGCCAGTGGAGATTTCTAAAATGCTTCAATCTGGCACAGTGAGTGCGGTCTAAACACAAGAGACAACAACAAACTAGTTTCTCAGTACCACCAAGATTCATTGTTCCATTTGTCTTTTTGATTACGATTCTCTCTTTTCGTCTATAAGAATCAACATTAAATTGAACGATTTCTCAAAGAAAGAACCAAAAACAAATTTATTTTCCTCCAAATCAGAGAAAGAAGCAAAGCAAATCAATGAACAGAATATAAACCTTCAAATTCATTCTGCATGACTGCAATTCTATTGTGCTGGGGTGTGATCCTTATTTTTTTTATCTAGCAAAAAACCTCTAAAAACTGTGTTATGCAATTAAATGGCCACTTGTAGCCTCAGGTCAAACATGTCCTCAAAAAAAGCAATAAAAAAAACCTAGACAAACTGAAACAATTACCGAATTACATCATCCTCTTTCTCTGAGCATTTGTTTGTTGAGTCTCAAGTAATCACTTTGACCTTTTGGTCATTGTGAATTTTTTTGTCATTTCAAAATGTTTAAAAGCAATTTAGTGCTGTTGGCTAAGATGTTTACTAATGATCATACTTGGGCTATTGCTTAACCGTTGGTAAGTGCTTTGCTTAACCATTCCATTCCAGCAAGTAGGGATATGGTTTCATCTTCCACTGTGGAGCTGATAACTGAACTCTTTGAAATGTAATACAAATGCGTGAGTCGTTGCCGTATGATATGTAAATAGCAACTTTTTAATTTACTTCCAGTTTGTAATTGTGCCGTGCCGAACCAAGCTCATGTAGAAGTATTACATGAACCATTCCTTACTGTTCTTAGAACCGTTTGGCCCAACGATGAAAAAGTGTCTTAATAGTGTGTGTCCATTGTTTCATCCATCCATTGTTTTAATCTACTCATATCAAATTCAAAATACATTTTTCTGGACGTACTGGATTTTATTTGGTGACGTGATGAACATCGCAATGCCGGGTTTGCCTACGATGCCATCGCGTTCTTCGCGCCGTCTGGATGAAGCAAGGAGCAGACTGCGCAGCGAGTTTTGTTGACAGAGTTTAGCGATTTGAATAATGTCACAGAGTTCATGCATGAAGTTTTATGAACAACACACGGCATCCGTGTACGTTTTTCTATTTTTATTCAGATATCTTCGGTTTCTGAAATTGTGTTGCATCACTGTTGCAGCTGCAAACTAAAAACAACTCTGAACACCTTAGAAAAGTACATGATAGCAACACCTCTAGAGAAGCAGCATTGTGACGGTGAGATTTGCATGTGCAAGCACCACTTACACTGTTTTCAGAAAATGTCAAAATATAGTTATATTTTGCTGTTTGAACAGAAACTCGAAAATCTAAATTCAATTGACTTTTCAGAACATCTACTGTAAGTAATATACATTTGGGGGGTCCATTATTGAAGTTCACTCTTCAGAACAAGTATGTCAAACCAGCCGCAAAACAAGACAGTTCAAACAGCAAATATCTCCTTATACAAGGACATAAATATCTGAAACTGCTTCACTACAAAACACATATCACCAGCAATGATCACTAAAGGAATTCACTGACAACATTCAGAGCTTGCAATTCCAAGTGCCAATCATATAAACATTAACTATCATCAATATTCATTAAACTCTTTCAGCAGAAGACAAAGACTGAGAACAGTCTATAAAAACAAACAAAAAACGAGAAAGGGAAGTGTCTTCATTTTGTTCATAAACAGACAGCACAGAAAACAATTACTTTAAAAAGCACTTGAGCATGAGGGTTGTGTCGAACTAAAGAAGAAAAATGTGTGTTTGAAAGATAAGTGACAAATTAACAAAAAAGGAGAGTATTTTCTTTGTAGTCTGTATTATAATTATGATGTCCATGAATACATTTACAGTGCAAATCTCTCCTCTTTTGGATACAGACTGTGCATAATCTGTTACAGACAGACTTATTTTACATATAAGAGCTATTTTTAAATAATAAATTATTTTGAAACAAGGGATGCTTGATTTTAAAATCAATAATCTATAAATCGATTAATAACAAATACAGCATGTAAGACTCCAATCTCCAACTTATATAAATATAGATCTGAAGAGCATGTATTTATGTTTACCTTTTAATAAATTCAGTATTTAATGTATTTAGGTAAATATGGTAAATATACTAAACATATCCTTAATGCATTTTTTTTTACCATTAATTATCAAGTCTACATAAAGATATAAAACAAAACTGTTTGATAAAATGTATTTCTACTTTGAATTTAAATAAAATAGGCTACCAACAACAACAGCATGTAGTGTATATATACACTGCTGTTCAAAAGTTTGGGGACAGTAAGATATTTCTTTGTTTTATGCTTTTTCATAAGAAGACTTATGTTTGCCAAGGCTGCATTTATTTGGACAACAATACTGTGAAATTATGAAATTAATTATGATTTAAAACAATTGTTTTCTATTGTATTACACTTTAAAATGTAATTTATTCCTCTGGTGGCAAACCTAAATATTCAGCATCATTACTCCAGTCTTCAGTGTCACATGATCCTTCTGAAATTATAATATACTGATTTAATGGCCATTTATTATTGTTGTTAATGCTAAAACCATGTTGGTCTGCCTAAAATTTTTGTGGAAACCATGTAATGCTTTTTTTCATCAGAGTTCATTGATGGATGTTCAAAAGAACAGCAATTATTTAAATAAATGTTTGTAACATTACAAATGAATCTCTACTGGCTCTTTTGAACAGTTTAATGTGCATTTACTGTATACACAGTCACAGAGAGAGGTCAGTGTACCTGCATGCTATCCCGTTGAGCACCGACATGATTGTCAGTTGTGATTATACAGGGAGATTGATGGAATGTCGCTGTGCTTGCCATTTACTTTACCACAGTAGCATTGTGCCTGCAGTGAATGTAACTGTTAATTATCGAAAAATGCATTAACATGTATAAACAACGCCAAAAACTAAATTAAGGGTGTGCTTGTGATGCCATGGCTTGTGTGATTGTATAATATGAATGGTTGGTTGTGCTGATTTTTCTTAAATTGACTAGACAATTGAAAAGCTTAAGCATTTAAATTATTAACAACAATTAAACATTTTGAATAATAATTATCGTCCCTATTTAAAATTTGAGTTTACGCATGTGTCTGTGTGTTAAACAGAGGACCACCGATTTTGAATTTGGTGTAATTCAAACCACTAATTGTTTGGCTTGGATGACAGAATTAAAGATGTACCAAGATGAAATATTCCTCTCTTCGTGTGAGTGTGTATTTTACCAGCCAGACCATGCCACACTTTCAACAAAAACCCTCCGAAGGCATTGAAAAAGCAAACAGCCTAAACAGTCAGGGTCAGGTTGGAGCCCATTGTTTTAGAGAGAGAGAGAGAGAGAGAGAGAGAGAGAGAGAGAGAGAGAGAGAGAGAGAGAGAGAGAGAGAGAGAGAGAGAGAGAGAGAGAGAGAGAGAGAGAGAGAGAGAGAGAGAGAGAGAGAGAGAGAGAAAAAGAGAGAGAGAGAGAGAGAATTAGACGTCAGTGATTAATGCATTCCACAGCTCTGCTCTCCTGCAGCATAAAATAATGTTACAGACAGCAGGAAGTCCTACGAACTCACAATAAAAACTCAAACATGTCCACACAACCTATAGATGTAAACACTGATGCGTTTAATCGTAACTTCACCTTCTAATACATATACAACTACTCTTACACATTTACAATCCTTAAAATCCCACAAGAACATTCACAAAGGCAGTCGGCTGATGATGTCACTCTTCATTTGCATATAAATGAGGGAATGGAATGCTGATCTCTATCTACAGCCTAGCACTGGCCTATTAAAGTGGACTGGAGAGATTTCCTCAAACGCATCAGACCTGCTGACACACACACACACACAGTGAGGGCTTGCTCGGTAAATTAGTAGAATAGCTGTGCTAGCTGATCAGCATTACTGAGACCCTTAACCTCTCTGTGGCACCAGAACAAGTTTTAAAGCAGCAGGGTTTAGCTTCGATGGACTGTTTGTCATGTTATTACATGGTCTTCGCTTATGAATATTAAGTAGGAAAATGTGACAGTCCTGAAACAATATTAAAAAAAAAATTTCGTAATCCTACTGAGATTTTATCTACTTTCTACTACTTGTCAAAGGTTTCAGTTTTCAGTTTTATTTCATTATTTAATAATTTATAATTTTTTAATTAATGCATATGTTATTTTATTTATTTTACTTATTAATTAAATTAATTTTGTTTATGCAAGGGTCAAACATGCTGCATAACATGAGAATGAACATCATTGGTTCTTGTGGAAGCTCAAACGTGCTGTGTAACACACGAGAATGAACCTGATTGGTTCTTGCGGAAGCTCAAATATGCTGCGTAACTCACAAGAATGAACCTCATTGGTTCTTGTGAAAGCTCAAGTGTGCTGCTTAACACACAAGAATGAACCTCATTGGTTCTTGCGGAAGCTCAAACGTACTGTGTAACACACGAGAATGAACCTCATTGGTTCTCGCACGTCAAGCAAGCATGTTTGAGAGCTTCCGTTTACAACAACTGATGTGTGCGTTGATGAATGTTTATATGCGAATAAAAGCCTAAATTCAATCTATTCATCATGTAAAGCATTAGTGTCTCTTCAGAAAATCTGGACTGAATCACTCATTAAAATCTCATTAAAAAGATCTTCATTTGTGTTTCGAAGATGAACGAAAGTCTTACATGTTTGGAACGACATGAGGGTGAGTAAATGATGACACAATTTTCATTTTTGGGTGAACTATCCCTTTAATGCACAATAAAAATGCCAGAGGAAAAAAAAAAAAAAAAAAAAAAAAAAAAATAGAGACCAAAAGAAAAAGAGAGAAAAATAGACAATGTCTTTAGGCCAAGTAATATGTTTGTTTTTCATGAGAAACCCATCACTGTGACTGGCCAGTTCTCCCTTAGGCCACGGGAACCAAGCTTTCTGAAACAATAACCCTGGTTGAGCTACTGCAGGATGGCTGTTGGCATTCCCACGTCCGCAGCCTGCCACCCAGATACAGCTCATCCAGCATAATGGATTGATAGGTTGCACCTTGGGGAGTAAGACCTCCATTTAGAAGTTAGGGTAAATATTCTGACAGTTCTGAAGGAGATGTTCTGCTCCACAGGACATGGATGATAGCTATAAATCATGGATTCTGGTGGGTTTGGCAGAGCTGCTTCTGGGTAAGCTCTGCCTTAGCTACTAATAAAAGGAGTTTAGCATGCACTGAATGAAGAAAACCAGTTGAAGACCAGGGTTGTGGGGTAACTAAAAACTAGGCCACTGTACTTCCATGACCCATTACAACCATTCAGCCTTTATTAAAGAATGTCTGTTTTTAAAGGGATAGTTCACCCAAAAATGAAAATTCTGTCATCATTTACTTACCCTCATGTCATTCCGAACCTGTATGACTTTCTTTCCTTTGCAGAACACAGAAGATATTTTGAAGAATGTTGGGAATATTGGTAACCACTGAGACATTCATCAAAATAACTTCTTTTATATTCCACAGAAGAAAGTCATACAGGCTTGGAGTGGTATGAGGTTGAGTAAATGATGACAGAAGATTAATTTTTGGGTGAGCACTCTCTTTAATAGCATAAAACTATTTATTGACACAGGTTTACTTCCGAAACTAGTTGAGCACTTGAGCATATGAACACTGTTCAACAAAAGCATATCTTATCAGGTTACACCACCACAAGTTACAGTTAAACGATAACAACATTAACATTTAATGGGAAAGCAATCTGGGTATTTTTGTCAAAGCTGCACTTGAGGGAATGCGAGCAGGGAGAAAGTAGGCAAGCAGATCAAGTTAAAGTTTTAGTGAGAGGGGCCGCTCATCAAGATATCAACCGTCTGGAAACATGTTCGTCAGATTATTATAACTAAGGCAATGTACGCAGAGAGCAGATTTAATTAACAGATAAGGCTAGAGTGCTAAGGGTTAACAAATATATCTGCACGCTCCTGAGATAAAATGCATCAATATTTATACAAACATGACCTTGTCTATGTGGCCACCCACATATCAAACATCACTCTTAAGTCTAATTACATACATCAAGTCTAGATTAAAATGAAAAAGAGCATTGCGTCTGTGATAAAGCCTGTGAAATGATTTGGTCAAAAGAGGTCATCATCACCAAATATACATAGAATATTCTAGTTAATCGTTCAGACCTAATTCTAGCCTCTAGATATGACTTCCTCTGTCAATATATAAGTTTGTGGGATATTTTTCACCCATTTTATCATCTGCCTGCCAAAATCAGTAAATCTAATTGCTTAGAAAAACCTCAACAAGTCACATGATTTCCGGTCTCAGGTCCATTGCACCACATGAGCAGTACAAACAACACATGAGACTTTAATACTTAGGGTTAGAGGTTTACCCAAATCCCTAACATTAAGAATGAGCAATAATAATAGCCATACTTGCCTTAGCAAACACCAATAATTAAGAAAACACAATGCGTATAACCCATTTGGAAAGCATTTCTTTAAGCTCTCCACAGGGAGTGGTGTCGTCTTTACCAGGACTGCAAAATTAAATGTGACTCCAGAGTAATGTCAGCTCGCTTTGAGACATTCTTGTTTCCGCTTTGCCAACTCATGCAGAGCACATGCACAGACATGCTACGAAAAAAGAAAATTAAGGGCAACTTCCAACATGCAGGTCAATGCTTAAACAGTAATTACGAGAGAGAGAGAGAGAGAGAGAGAGAGAGAGAGAGAGAGAGAGAGAGAGAGAGAGAGAGAGAGAGAGAGAGAGAGAGAGAGAGAGAGAGAGAGAGAGAGAGAGAGAGAGAGAGAGAGAGAGAGAGAGAGAGAGAGAGAGAGAGAAAGTAGATAGGAGAGAGGGGCGTCAACAGTCAACATAGATGGAGAGACATCAGAGGAGAGAGACAGAGAGAGCGTGACAGACACTGGGTGTGTGGGGTGTGATGGGAACTGAACTTTGCTCCAGGCATAAAGCAAACTCATTATTATCTGAAGAATTTTTACTAACTTTCCTTAGCGCTACTAACAAAGGCTGGGTTCAGATTCTTCACAGTGATAGAGGATGCGTTTCTTTAGGTGACGCACAAAATTCTCAATTTGACAAAAACAAGTCTGTGAAGGACTGAAGTTGAATATGTCATGACTCATGCATATCATATCTAAAAGTCCTGTTTTGAGTCTACTGGAAATGTTTTAAAATACATATTTTAACTTTTTCCAAAATGAAAAATCTACAAACATTATTGACATTTTCAAATTTTCACCAAGTCTGCCACACAATAGCATGTCAAATGTGTTTTTCAAAAATACTGTGTACTAGGGTTGTGAAACGATCAATCACATCCAAAATAAACGTTTGTGTTTACATAATATATGTGTGTATACTGTGTATAATTATTTTGTATAAATACGCATACATGCATGTATATTTAAGACAAATGTGTTATTTGTATATAAATATATATACACAGTAGGCCTACATGCAAATATTTCTTAAATGTATGTGTATATATACAAAATAATTATACACAGTACACACACATACTGTATATTATGTAAACACAAACTTTTATTTTGGATGCAATTAATTGCAATTAATCGTTTCACAGCCCTACTTTATACCATTAATGTATTTCAAATTAATGATTGACACCCAGGTACACAACAGTACAAATGTATTATCAACAGAGCAATGCACTATAAACATTTTGTCAAATAAACAAGCCACCAAGGAACACAAAAGTGAGACAACTTTTCAATGTTCTGTCAAATGAACAATAAACACTCCGGAAAACAACAGTACCAAGTATTTTTATAATTTGTTGACAACTAATTGTGTGTATGTTACCATGCTAGTATACATGACAATGAACAATGAGATATTTGAACATCAAATGCACATTACACAACTTCTTCAGCTGAACAATAGTAGTGTAACACTAACGATACACTCATGTCACAATTTGCTACAATACACAATACTAAACTATACTACTATACTTTTAAGGCAATATATATGTTTTTTATTATTATTATTACTTTTAAGACATATGGTAAAAGGTTTTCAAAATGTACTGCTGATTAAAAGCTACATAAGGGGGAAACACAGGGCAATGGTGACACCAGAATAGAAATATTCAAGATTCTTAAACTGAAGATACAGAATTATGTTAGACACACATGGATTGGAAAAAATAGCCTATAGTTTCAAAGCAAGACATAGACTTATAGGAGAGAGACTGGTTGCTTTTATAGATGGAAGCGAGACAAAATGTGAAATTTTCAGGTGAGAGCAGGACAAAAAATATATAAAAGTTTTTACAGGAGCAGACGGTAGCAAGAGAGGATGGGACTAAAGGCACCGATGTACTCACGACGAAGTTCTTTTTCGTTTTTTTCTTTGGGGTAAAAAGTTGTTCTAAATATTTGAGCAGCAATATAAGTTTTGAAGTTCAGAAGTTTTGAACTTCTGAAACGAACACAAAATAACTTCGTTTTGACCTGATTTTGTTCGAAATGACATCATATCAGTTCGTTCTTCGATTTCGCTTGAAGTATATCAGGGCCTTTAATCATCCATACCGTGCAGACCTGTAGAGTTTATTGCAGGCTGAAACTGAGCTACAGTCGTTCTTTTAAATTGCATGTAAACAATATATTCTGTCTATTCTGTCCTCACATCAGAAGCAATTTAGAAAAGCACACTTGTACTCTTCAAGTTTCTACTAAGTATTACAGCAGACAGGGGTTAAAGTCCTCTGGTCAACTAGTAAAACCTGCTGTAGGATGATGCGCCATGCGTGAATAGAGGATTCTGTAAAAGTGTTTTTCCTCGAAAAAAATCTAGCATGTGGCGAACAGGTTGTGCTCCACTCAGTGCTCTCATTTTAGAGATTCAAACGAGGATAATGTAGAACCTCTCCACGTCTGTCAGTAGAGCTAGCATCAACGTACAGAGAAAAAAAAAGTCGGACAATACACCTGCATACCAGGCAAGCCAAAGAGCATTCCACGTGCTTTCTCAGATTCAGGCCAGTGTTAATCAGCGGTTTGGGCTGGGACCGTTGGAGCATGCTTGGCCCTCCCCACCGAGGGCCTCTGTGTATGGAGCCCATTGTGTTCCAACATTAACAGACACAGAAGCATGAGTCACCTTCAAATCGTGTCTGGGTATTAGCAACCCCATCCAATCAGAACGCTGGGAGAGGTGAAGACCGAGCACCTCCACTGCAATGTGCGCAATGCAACTCCTCGTCGGCATGGTAACGCTTAGAGGGGCATACCTGAGGTGAAGCCTAACTGCGGTCTCATGGACGGGATTCTGCGTGTCTCTTAATGCGTGTCTAGCAAAAATGCAGCTGGTCTTCCTTTGGTTGCAGTGGGTAATTAACGCCCACTGGTTACATTAACGTGCTCACATTTGTATCCTAGTTAAGCACATACTCCCAGGCTATCATTGGCCAACAACTTCTTTGTGCTTACCAAACCTTAAAAAATATGACCGTAAACAGTCAAAACATAATTATGAATGAATCACACACAAGGCGCATAATTATTTTCCAGTCAGATTGTTGGCAACAGCTAGAAGAAAGTTAAAACAAAGGTATTAGCAAATCTCTGTTATAACATTAGCCATTGCTATCATAATAAACAGAGACTGGTAATGTAAATAGGCCCAAGTCATCTCTCCAGTAATAAAACATCAAGTTTTTCCATTAGCAGATAAACTAAAGACAGTAACTTCATTAGAGGAAGTATATAAGGTCATCTGGCTAGCATCTGACACAAATGTAAATAGTGAGAGTGAATGTAATATTGCTGTTGTCTGTCGCATACCCTGAAGTCTGGTGCTTTAGTTGTCATTGGCTCTTTCCCAGTTGAGGGGATAAATGTCTGGGTCTCTCATTCTCTGTTCTCCTCTCTCATTTGGACATAAACCACATAGCCAGTCTGTGTTTACTAGACAGTTTCACTGTTCCAAAACATAGTAAATTGCCTACTGCTTACATAGGCAGATGCCTTCAAAGGTACTAACCTAACTATCATGAAACTTGTAACTGACCATTTTGCAACACTACATAAGAGTAACACAGAAGTGGCTCAAAATTGATTTCAATAGAGTCTGACTTTAGCATGTTGCTAAGCTAAATAGGAAGTATTATAAGTATAAAACTAAATAGCACATACACAAATATTACAATGAACAAAACGGTTAAATTTACTTTCAGTTACTACAGTTTTGTTCATTGACACTTTCAGTATTGAACTTACATTTATTTTTTCACTGAGCTTGTCACAGTGAAACAGTTGTTGACTGAATAGAGGCAGGTTTCCATTTCAAGCCGACTTTAAGCAGCAATGACAAACTAACTGGTCTACAGATAACCATATTATGTAGGCATGTTTGTTTCTCATTGGGGGTGAAACAAGAACGGTGACAGAGAATTTGAAAGACTACAATTAGGATAAGCAGACAAGAATAAACAGTTTGTCTGAAGGTTAAACAAGTCCAAACTCCAACAGCAGAGTCAACAAAGAGAGGTTGAGGAGAGGAGGATGGGGAGAAAAATGAAAAGCTGAAAGAAGAATGCAAAAGAAAGCCTTCAGGATCAATACAGACATAATGAAAATTCAAGATGAATATCCAGGGTTGTGTGATGGTTATGGATCAGTTAGAGCCTGACTTTCACTACAGAAAGGACAGCTAGGGCCAGCTCACAGAATACTTGACAAAAAAATAAAATAAGCTACTTAAAAAAATAAAATAAATCAACTGTGAATAAAAGCTGCAAATTCAAAACCACTGAAGGCCTATTGTCCAAGATGGAAATATCAGGCAAAGATCAATAGACTTAAAGTTTAAAGGGAGGTTGGAGTTACAGTAGCAAAGAAAATGAAAAGGGAGGAAAAGGGGAATTTCCAAACTTTAATCTTAATTACCAAGCAGGATACAAAACTCTCTCTCTGGGTAACAACAACAATCTGGAATATCAAACCTGTCAATCATCAGAGCAACATGACAATCAAATGTAGATCACTCACTGCATATCTGACCCTGTGATCCCAATCAATGATAGTTCATTCAAATAAAAGGACACTAAAAATTATAACACAATAACCCACAAATTAGCCTTGCCTACAGTTGCCTACTCAGTTTGAAACAGACCAAACCCAGAGCCTGCAATGATTTTACTTTGAACAGATTGCTGAACAATAACAGTTGTCATTTTGTTGGCATGATTTTTCAGGTACCATCATCAACATGTAGAGTTCATACTGATGGTGAATACTACCATGGAATGAAGCAAGTTCAACTGAGATGTTGTCCAGGCCCCAAGTCAGTTGAGTATGCATTTTTTAAGACGGTCTAGAAAGAAACAACTTAGAGTCAACTTGATAAGGCCTTCACAACCCATTGTACTTCCTTAAAGGTACACTGTGTAGTTTTTTTAAGTATTTTATTAGCTAAAATCAATGTCTTTATTCATAAATATGTCCTCATTGGTGTAAAATTACCTCTGCCAATGATCTGACTTATCCTCGTAAGCGAAGAATTTCTTATCTTTATTTACATTGGACGGGTAAGTCCAAGGAGGCTTCCATGTCATTCCGCCATTTTGAAAAACGTTTTCGTTCAGAGCCAGCGTCACGTGACTGAAACCAGCTGAAAAGGACAAGGAGAGTGAGAGGCGCTTGTCACAGCCCCGGCAAATTTGAAAGGCTGCACTGCACAGTACTTCACAATGCAGGATCATACTTTTGCCAAGCCACAGGAGAAGGAATCCTCGTCGCCAAAAAAGCAAAAAAATTCATTTAAAAGGAAACGTGACCGGCAAATTCAAAAAACGAGGGTAAATATCAGGATAGCTTTTCCCAGGTGGAAAGAGCTAATGAAGAAGAAAGACTTTGAAGTTGCCTGCTTTCTTCTCGACAGATAAGTCAATGTTATGGTCTAAATTACAAGCTTTTTTCAATGCTTGGTTGTGTAATTCATTATATAGGCAGCATAATAGTAGAACATGTAGAGTTAAACTCGAAGTGCTATTGGAAGACATGTTGTCATAGCTTATTGGTACATAACGGCTACCGTAGTTGCAAGTTTTTTTTCCTCAAAATGTATAAAGACAAAGTTTTTCTTTGAAATAACAAGAACCATGGAATTGCACAAGAGAACAGGAACACGTATAAACAAATCTAAATGGGGCCTTTCTGATTTCATTAGGGGTTCATGAGAAGGCCTACCACAAATGTCAAATAAATTTTAGTTTTGATAATGCATTGCCTAGGTAAGGACCTCATCACACTGTCAACACAATCCTGCAGGCAAGAAGTTACCTGTCACTTACGACCATAAACAGTGCTCAGCCCTGGGCGTGTGAACATTATAAACATTCCTGCACCTGATGCCACAGCTGTTTGGTTGACAACATGCCGTTTCTAAATTTTTAATCTGCAATATAAATGTAATCACTGATATTCCAGCCAATGACGTAAAGCTGCCACATCACCCTAAACGCATCCCCTGCTGCAAAGGAAAACGAATGGTTGGTAAGAAAGGCTCTGCTCCTGTTTGTTATCTTTGGAACCTCCTCTGACTCACGCTTCTGGAAGGCCTGAAGATTAGCAGGTGTTGACTAGGGATCTGACCCCCTAACCTCTCACGTCAACTGTGGTCTAGAGGTTAAAAGGCAAGGCCCATACAAGGCCACAAAACAAGACCTTGTGGGCGTCAAGGTGAAAGGCATTCAAGCAGTTGCCCAATCACACAGTGAGGTCTGATAAAGGTGAATGCCACAAGCACAGAAAAATACCCACACCAGCTGAAGAACAATTCACATGAGTGAGTTGAGAAATAGCCAAGCAAGCAGAACCAAGGCCAAGAGCAGGACATTAAGAGAACATTGATACTGCCTTCATGTCTTATGGTAAATTAGTTTGTATGATAATTCCTTAGTCAGAAATTGGACATTGGTATTTATGACTAAGAAACTTTGAGATCATTTTGATACCCGATTTTTCGAGTTGGGCAGGCCATAAACATTCTGGAGGAGAGAACCATTGCTGTAGTGACTGAAGTTTTATTTGTTTATCCCATAACATCTTCATTGCTCTCTTGCCATTACAGTTATGTATATTTATGAATAAATATAACAACTTGATGCATACTGTGTGTATTTTCCACAGTGAAAAAAAATAGCATTTATTTGATCGAAATTCCGGAATCATCAGCAAGCTGACAGGGCTATAGATAGTGAGGTGAATGTTTACAATGGCTTGGGTAACGTTTGTGTGGTTACCAATAAATAGGATGCTACCTTTTATTCAAAATCCACTTGACATTTTGGCTTTAATAACAGCATGAGGATGGGGTACTCCAGGACTACTTTGATGGTCATGCAAAATTCATTCCAAGAAAAGTACAGGTTCATCCTCCAAAGGATATCCCTGTGGAAACTAAACTGTTGTTTTTTATTTTTTTAGACTATTTTTGGTTAGAGATAAATCCATGGGCTTTCGGTGGCACGTTTTTATTTGATGTTCAGAGTTTTGCCGGTTACATTCCAAAGCATCTCTGCTATTCGTATTTGATGTGTCCATGGATACTCCTCCTCTGAGCAGATCCCTGGGGATTCTATTTGACTCTGAGGTACATTGAGGTACGAGGTATGGGAGAAGTTGTGGACTTTTGAAATGATTCACATTCTTTAAGGCCTTGCTCAAACAAATCATAACAGTTAACAAGCAGAGTCAAGACACAAATGCGCCTTTAATGAAGGAAAATCAACTTAAATCCTTAATCAAGTTCAGGAATGCATACACTGATGAAAGGTCATGTTTTTTGATTGCTCTGCACATTATTCAAGGCTGTTACTCAGTAATGTGACTCAAAACAAGAACACGGATAAATGTTAAGTTTAATTTTAATGCCCCACTAGCATTCAGGTGTCATAGCTTGGCAACAATGCAAACATTTATTTGAGATCAAAGTCTGAGGTGTAACCATAGAGATGTGGCATGAAACAGCATACTGGAGATCCTTGGGTACTGACAAGAATATGAAAGAAACTTGGAATGGTGCATGTCTTTGTAAAACTCTGCACTGTGTTTTGGGAACCCAATGAATTGATATGCAATTGCTAAGGTGTTTTAAGCAGATTTTAGTGTGTTGCTATGCAGTTGCTTGAGTGTTTTGGGTGGTTTCTAGGGTGCAGCACTCTATCATTGTACAATAAATAAAACAATAATTAAAAATATGTTCTGCATATCATTAAAGGATGCTTAAACATATTGGTCATAACAACACACACACACACACAAATCGCTCTAAACAGCACATAATTCCTCAACAATCCTCATTTGAAATATAATTTTTCTCCATAGCAGTGTGGGACGTGTTGCATACCAAAGTTTACCAATAATGGTTCGTTTTTGCCTTTAAGGACACTGCATGAATACTAAAAGCACTTATCAAAAGATAGGAAATATACTCTAATAATGACTCCACTTTACATTGTTTTCTGTGTTTGTGCCTTTTGCTTCTATAATAAACAAGTATCTTGCATCGTGAAACTGATTTGAGATCTTGAAATACCAACCTATCAGCATGCTTTACACCACATGACACAAAGAGAAAACAGACACAGTGAGAGTTGAGAGATAGAGGGAAAGGATCAAAGGATGAAAGTAAAAAAGAAAGAAAGCAAAAAGCGAGCAGGTTTGTCTTGTTGTGCAATGGTGAATGTAAGTAGACAGGCTAATGCCTAATCACGCAGAGTGGCCTGGTTTTACCATTGACTCATACCGAGCGCCCTGCTGAAAGGAATGTTCACAAACAACTAATGGCCAAATCCACTCTGTTTTATAATCATTGTTTCAGCTCACACACAATCAAAGCTAACAGCCAGTCGTGTAAATAATCATTGTGTGACAAAATGTGAGCCGATATCATTAAAAACACGCTGGCATCTCTCTCCAAGGGTTCTGCACTTTTTTGTAAAATACACAAATAAAACTTTCCACATTGCTTACTGGCCAATGTGTTTGCGATCCCTGTTGAATATGAATGACAAAATGAAAGTGTTACAGTTAGCCTACTCCCCAGCACTTTATAAGTAGCTACGCTACTAACCTAACTAGCTTTTCAGTAGCCTGACAGTATAGCCTAGCTCAGCTGTTTTCAAAATAGTCCAGCTATTTCCAGGAACAAACATCTTTCTCCAAAGCATTGTGGTGTAGTGTGACATGTCAAATGTGCATTGTAATCAAACACACTCTCCATGTACTATGTAACATTGCCAACTTCAATTCATTGATTTGAATTGCTTCATTCAATAAAAAAATAAAAAAATTGTATTTAGTGTAAATTGATCTGTAAAAAGATTAGTTCTGTCAACCTGAGATCCCTATACTAGAGCTGTCAAATTGATTAATCATGATTAATCGCATCTAAGATAAAAGTTTGTTTATATAATATGTGTGTATATATACACTATATATGTAAGGGTTAATGCCCGACGAGGTGTCCATTGTCAGGTATTAATGGACGACGGCGAGGCGTGAACCGCCCGACGAGCAGCGGTTGCCTCCGCCGAAGTCCATTAATACCTGACAATGGACACCTCAAAGGGCATTAACCCGCTTAGGCTATACCATGGTCACTTGCCAAATAACACATTTTTAAAACATTAGTTTATATTTTAATTAGTTTTACAATCGAAAATATATTATATATATTAGCCTATATACTGTATGAAAATTGTATGTACAAAATTGTATGTTAGATGCGATTAATGGTGATTAATCAATTTGACAGCACTATCCAATACATTTATATTTTACATTTTTGTCATTATATATTTATATTATCTAATAATAAATATAAAGCACAGTACAGTACCATCCAAAATTTGGGCTTGGTAAGATTATTTTATGTTTTTCAAAGATGTCCCTTATGCCCATCAATGCTGAATTTATTTGATCAAAAATACAGTAAAACAACAATACTGACATTATGACATATAATATTACAACTTAAAATAATTGTTTTCTATTTGAATATCTTTTAAAATTTAGAATTTTCAGCATCATTAAGTCTTGTCATATCAGTGTAACATGATCGTTCTAATATGCTGATTTGCTGCTCAAAAAAACCTTATTATCAATGTTGAAAACAGCTCTTTGACATTTGTGTGGAAACCATGATACTTTTTTTTTTGGATTCTTCGATCAACTGAAAGTTTTGCCCCCTTTAATGTATTTGGCTACTTTTTGTTAGAAGCTTGAAGCATAGCTAACTGCTATATAAAACCCAATTATGCACGACATGACATGATTTGAACATGAACATTTTCAACATAATTTAAATTAATTAATTAGTGTCTTCTCATCCATATTAGATAATTAGTAAACTTGAAGAGCAGTACTTCAGTCCAATCACACTTCAGTGTGGACAGGACTTCCCAGTGCAACACTGAAGAAGAAGAAACCAACCAACCAACAAAATGTCCTTGATGGGAGGGGGAGGGAGGGGGAGGGAGGGGGAGGGGGAGGGGGGGGCCTTATCTCAGTAGAGGTTATACAACTAACTATTTCCTCTTTTGAACTCTGTCCACTGATACCAAAGGCTTCAAATATCGAACCAAGAAGCAACCGATCTTGAACACAGATATATTAGATAAGAGTGGGGCCACACAGAGGGAGTAGGGTCATTTAGTCCATTATCTATGTGTTGGCTGGTGCACGTTAATAAGTGACGACTCAGTCTGGAGCAATGCGTCACTGTGACGCTGACAAATCTCTGGGATATTTCTCAAGCAAACAAAGACAAAATCTAAACACACAAAGTGGAAAGGGCTATTTATAGAGTTCATACATACACACTATCTACACCAATGAGGAAGAGTGATGAACGTACAACTGTCACAATCAACCAGCTACCTAATTCATGTGCACACACCGTGACCGTTCTGTTTCTAAGAGATGAATCCAAACGCAAAAGGTGGCGCTGTCCTCTTATTGGCACCATTACCACATGCGACTGAATTGATTGTGGCTCATAACTGTGGAAAATGACAATGCCAGTCATGCATCATAAACAAGGAAGAGCATAAATTCTGAACTGAAAGTGAGTCCGTCTGACTCTGCATCACGCTTGAAAAGACCGGACAGCTAAATAAGACAGAGCAGAATGTAATCTGAGGAGATTGGTGACCGTTTAGAGGGCCAGTACAGGGAGTCTTGGTCTCAACGCATTCCAGCTCTTCGATTATGTGTGCTGATTTGGTCCGACAGTTAAATGGATGTAGTACATCATCCTTTGACTGTTAAGCAGTACATTAAAGGGCTGACATCGAAGGGATCTTCCCAGAGCCTATGGCTCGTAGCAGGACCCTGAGTGTAAAGTGAGACCCTACCCTACCTTGTTTTATCATGACGTTCAAGTTTTCAAATTTTCCCTTTCAGTTATCATAATTCCCACTTAATGACATTACTACGGTGGCTCAGTAGTGCATAACACAACGAAATTTAAAAAGCAAACATAAGATCACAACACAACGGAAATGCGCCACAACACAACGGAAATGAGCCACAACACAACGAAATACAGCCGCAACACAACAAAATCAATCCGCAACACATCGGAAATGCTTCTGACCACTAAAGGGCTCTCGGAGCGCGATAAAGTTAGTTTTCCATGCCACTGTTCTATAGAGTCAGCAGTCTAAAAAATATATCAACACCATGATTAGTTTTAACAGTATGTAGCTAACCATATCAACATTTATTAATTCAAAATCACCTACATGCATTATAGCTGCATATTTATACTCCAGAATGCTTTGACGCGCTACTACCACAGCGAATCCATAAGGGAACGTCTGCCAATTCCTCAAAGTTGTTAAAACGTATAATAATTTGTATTAGCCTAATTAAAATGACTTTTAACATTCAAAAACAGTCATGTTAAAAAAAAAAAAGCTTGATTGTATTGCTAAGACTGACTTACTACAGGTGACCTTTTTTCAATACCTCCCTTCATGTATTTACATAAACAATTTTAGGAAATTTCTGTAATATTTACGTTTTTTTTTTCTTCTTCTTTTATCATGTTTCAAAGGTTGTAGTTCCTAGTAACAAGACTGGCTTACTACAGGTGAAATTGTGCCAATAGCTCCCTGTATGCACAGTACACAATTTGTTTTTTATTTAAAACAAAAAAAAACATAAGGCCTACTCTAATTCACCTAAAGGTTTTTTTTTTTTCATGTCCCAAAGCTTGTGGCAGGTTCCTAGTGACCAGACTGACTTATTTAGGTGAAATTGTGGCAATACCTTCAAGTAATTCTGCAATTCGCCAAATGCTTTTTATTTTTATTTATCAAATTATATTATAATAAATTATATGTTTTAACCACTTGGTGTAATTGCCAGAAGTTCCCTAGGGATCATGTGCTTTGGAAGCGGGTCAAAGCATTCTCAAGTATAAATATACGCAGCTGTAATTCATGTAGGTGATTTTGAAGTAATATTTTATGTCGATATACAATGGTTACATAGTGTTAAAACTAATTGTGGTGTTGATATATTTTTTAGATTGCTGACTCTATGGAACAGTGGCATGGAAAACTAACTTTATCGCGCTCCGAGAGCCTTCTAGTGGTCGGGAGCATTTCCATTGTGTTGTGGCTTTATTTCATAGTGTTGTGGCTTTATTACGTTGTGTTGTGGCTTATTTCCATTGTGTTGTACATTGTCCGTTGTGTTGTGGCTCATTTCCATTGTGTTGTGGATTCATTTCGTTGTGGATTCTTTTCTTTGTGTTGTGAACTTATGTTTGCTTTTTAAATTTCATTGTGTTGTGCACTACTGGGCCACCATACATTACACCCTTGGAGGAGGACTCAGGAATGCAGTGTAGTCTCTACCACAATATCAGCAGTAACAAAAAAATGCAGGAATTTCCTTTGTTGAAAGGATTAGCAGAAATACTCCACTATGCTTTGGTATATAGCCTGGAATGTTCTAAAAACAAAAGCAGAAAGAGTGAAGGACCAAGCTAATAACTGGTTGCTTACCTTGCTTACCCATGACTAGTGTTGTCAAAAGACCCGGTACTTCGGTACAAAATTTTTTTTAAACGTCACGGTACCAGGGGCCTCATGTACAAAGACTTGCGTTGAATTCATACTAAAACATTGCGTACGGACAAAGCTGTAAATGTGCGTACGCACAAAAAAACCCAGATGTATGAATCTCTGCGTACGAAGGATCCCACGCATATTCTCTTTGCACATCCCAGTTAACGTAAAATTGAGCGCACATGCACGAGCACAACGCCCCACCCAGTCTCCTCCCTTAATTAAATTAATTTAAATATGGTAATGAGTCCACTTTGGCAAAAGAAAGCAGTAAGAAAATGGCGGCAAGAAACGAAACTTTACAGAAAGTGAATTGGAGGTGCTACTATCGGAGGTAGAAACGAAAAAATATATATATATATTTGGAACTTTGTCCTCCGGAATTAATAACAAAAGGAAAAAATATGAGTGGGAGAGTTTGGATGATGCCGTCAATGCGGTGGGATCTGAAAGTCGCACTGTAGAGTAGACTGAGTACAGTTGAGACACTTTTTGCGTTTTGATTTTTCACACAAAAACATTTGATTAGCTTGTAGACTAAGATATTATCAATCAATAATACCCACAAGTAGTTTATATTTTCCACAATTAGCTCATAAAAATAAGGTGCTTTTTGTCTCAACTTTGTCTCAACTGTACCAATATGAGGTAGTTGAGACAGTGCATGGTACAGTTGAGACACCGATTTCTAATGATGTGAAGGTAACTACCATTCATTGTAAATATAAAAAATAAAGACAAATAAAGAAAATAACAATTGGGCAACATTTTTGTTTATTCATCCATTTATATTCATTCATTTTATTTAAATTAGCACTGGTTAAAATGTAGGCTATAAAGCAGGAACAAGATATGTAACAATATTTATTAATAAAACGATTAGTTTTAATAAAAGTTTAAATATCACAAATTCTAATTGTATTTTCATTTGCGTCCTATGCTGGCTAATTACGATGTTTAACCTGTTATTATAACACTGAACAACTAAACAGTGTGTTTCCTAATAGAGCTCTATCGGGGGTACAGTTGGTACATGTCTCAACTATCCCCCGCTGGCCACCTCGCACATTTCTCTAGATTTTGCAATTACCTTGCATGACACAATACCATGAAATATGCCAGTTTTTAGGGCACAGAATAACGTTTGTGGTGATACCAGTTACGTTTAACAGTCACATAAGGATAATAAGCTATTCATTGTGTAGAGTGCATGGTGAAGTGAACGTCATATCTTAGAAAAAAAATATTTTCCCGATATCTTCGGATCGGAGATGCGTCCGTTGTTCAAATTGAGGTGGTGGTGCGATAGACTTGTAGAACAATTCGTTGTGTAATGTTTGCAACTTCACTTCATTGCCTGTAAGAGTCGCCAACGGACAAAACAATGAGAAATGTACGTACGCCAGACATGAAATTGGCGTGGAGGAACGCACATTCTCGCGTTAATTTCACTGTTAGTAGGCCTACATACGACCGTGAACGTGAAAGCTGGCGTACGCAAAGTTTTTGTGCGTACGCAAGATTGATACATGAGGCCCCAGGTTTTCTCAAACCCGGTACTTGATGCGCGTGCATGCCCGAAGCGCGTGCAGTTGCGTCCTCTTCATAAAAGCGCTGAGACATGGCGACCGGCGGTGCTGCTGATGTGGTGCTGATGTTTTTGCGCGTGCAGATACGTTATTTCAAATGGCGCGCGTCAAGCGCGCTCATAATAGAAGCGGCGCGCTCGTTTTTCCATGCGCGCCTATGTTCATGGATGCATAGCAACAACAGACGCCACGGGAGAACAAGCGCTTGTGGAAAGGAGAAAGCGGTGCGAACTGCGCTCTCCATGATGACGAGGAAGTATTAGCAAAGAATTAATTGATTTCTAGCCCTTGCATTAGCTTTACTACTATATATAGCCTATTTATATATAGAGGAGAGGAACTATATAGATATATTTATGGAGATGAGAAATAAAAAGCCGTCATTAATATCAGTCCGTCAGAAAAGCAGTTCTAGTCTTATTCTTGGCTGGATAACTCCTAGCAGGTTTAAAAAGCCCTTTTAAAATTAAATATGAATGCAGTTTTGGATTAAATAAAAGTACAGTCAAGTCAAATAAAACACGTTTTATCTCCTGTATAGTTTGGTAACGCTACAATAAGATACCATTCATTAACATCACTTAATGCATTATCTAACATAACACATTGAGTGAACAATATATTTGTGATGTTTGTGAATGTTATTTAATATGTTTGTGAATGTTATTTAATACAAACACTTGATTGGTCATGTTTGTTCACTTCATTCATTGTGCATTAAATAATGTTAACAGAAATAATGTTAACTTTTGATTTTAAAAATGTATTTTTAAATTAACCCCTAAAGGAGAATAATTGCGACAGGATATAACTATTGTTTATAGTTAGGTCATTTTATCTAATGTTATCTAACAAATGGAATCTTATTGTAAAGTGTTTTTAATACTACAGTTTCCATCTTTGTAACTGTGATATACACTTTAATATAATTATGTAAATTTAATCTAAATTAAGCTTTGGTACCGAAATTGGTACCGAGAACCGTGGATTTTCACTAGTATTGGTACCGGATACTGAAATTTTGGTACCGTGACAACACTACCCATGACTGAATCTCAAAGGTATTTGTAGTGTTGATGTGACCTTGTTTGGAAAAAGTGACAGTAAAACATGCCGCCCCATGCTTGTTTAGGCGGCAATGTCTCATTCCAGGCAGTGGACCATTGCCAACAAAGGCAAATATAAGCTGTTAGACCAGATTGTTATGTTTGACATTATACAACGACAGTTAACCAAGGTGCCAATCTTTTGACATTTAACAACAGGTCATCGACCACTAACAAATAAGTAGATCAACAACCGCAGGTTTAAAACACAGAGAACCACAAGTTGTAAAAGAAAATTGTGCTCTAACAGAAGTATTTAAATTTGATCTAGTCTTGATTTGCTTGTACGAGAACCTCGCTTGGTTAACCAGGCCCTACGGATCACTAGAAGCAGAAGATAAGGAACGTTAAGGACTGTTTTTCATCCACTTGACTGCTGCCAGAGCCAAACATTTGCCAGTTAGTCCAGGTTTCCTGTTCAAATGTCAGATATACAGCAAGTTCCCCAAAGGCCTCACAATGTAAACACTTGGTATGATCTCTTTCAACGTTGCCATATCTAGTCCAGCTTTAGGTGCTCAGAGGTGAAAAACGACTCATTGCCACTAGCAGCTCCTTCAGCAAGAAACAATCATAAATATTTATTTCTCAGGGGTGAATTCCATTCAATTGGGACACAATATGAAATGATCCCCCCACTGATGGTCAATATAATCCAGGTTCATTTCCAGTTCTCCTGCACAAAATCCAGCATAAAGAGTTTCCATGGCCCATAAAGAAGAGACTGTCATTGTTTATGCTGGATTTGGAATTTGAAATGGAAAACCGCCAAGAAGACCGGACATGGAGGCTTTTATCTACAAACGGGTCGTGAGGAGTTTGAGACTCGGCCAGATGTCAAACAATAGCATTTGCGTTTATTAGAGCTGCGCTGGCCCAAACACACCGAAATTAAAACAAACTTCTCAGTTACCCCAGCAAAACACACGTAGCAAAAGAACATTTATCAAATGTCCTGGCTGATGATATGAACTTTCAGATCTGTAATACTAAACAAACATGTTATGGATTAAAGTTACTGTCGGATATACACGGCTGAATCCGCTTCAAGGTGTCTGCGAAGGATTGCTCATGAATTACTCATGAATTACTTGCAGCCGGAGTTCCAGGCAGCCTTTATACGGGTTAACGGCCCCCCAAAACAATGACAGTGGGAAACAAAGTTTAGGTTTCAGGGATAGAGCTGGGAGGCTCCACAAGTGTCTGATAACTCACAGCAAGCTGCTAAACGCACACGGTCGAACAATGAGCCTTATCAATTTGAAGCCACAGCAGGAAGTACAGGGAAACAACCTCCAGAAAATCCTGCATATCTTTTCTCTGAAAAGCTGTTCAGGGAAGAATCGCAAGTGCATTTTCACAAAACTAAGCAGACACTGGACATGCTTGATATGTCCAAGAGGTGTGAGACATATGGTTGGACACCATACCAAGCATAAATAATAGTTTCAGGTGATGGGACTCTGGTTGAATGGGTTTAGACAGCTTGTCATGGCCATTAACTGCCTTCACACTTACACACTAGATAAAGCGCTCAAACTGCATGACATGCTCCCTCGCTTATGCTCACTTCAACCCCAGAGAATAAAAAGAAAGTGTAAAAATCATAAATAATTTACCCAGCCTCACACACATTCTTGCAGTAACAACCCCAGCAAGACCATGGTGCATGAGTGTGTATACTTAAACACTCAACTCTCAAATACACCCTAACATTAAGTCTTGGGCTTGGCCTGTGCCCACTTCCCAAACTACTTTACCTTGGCACAGTGCAAGAGGCTAATGACAGGATGTCTTCAGCCAAAGCAGACATACTGGTCAGCCTCCAACAGTAACTATCCGCGGGGCAGTGGAGCTGGGTGGTATGCAGACATTCGCAGCTCTAGTATGTACACCAATGGCACAATGCGCTAACAAGCCTCCCTTTGCTTATGTGTGGGAATGTGATGGATTGAAAGGGGAGAAACTTATGAGACAGTTGGCATGTTTTGGAGGAATTGTTATGGTGAACTGATCAGATGACGAAGTGTCTTAAACTAGAGGAACAGCCGTACCATGTGCTCCCTACATTGCATGATGTAGAATGTTACTCTGCAACCCGCAGAATCATGAAATGGAGGAAATATGTATAATATGATCTCAATCTGTTAGTAATCAGACTCGTTGGCTTCTAGTCTTGATTTATGTGAGTGTTGCTTAGAGGAGAACATGTATTGAGCTGATATTTCACATACAATACATAAGGCAGACGGACAAGCTAAGCGATGGAGCGACATTTAACGATGAATTTTAGATTACAGCTAAGTTAACTTGGCTAGAGCTGTGTCTATATAAGGAAATGTGGTTGCAAAAATGGCAGTTTTGGACAGATGGACCAACAGATCACTTACAAAAGAGGTGTCATAGTATTACCATGTTTTTGGAGGATGATAAAAGTAGTAGTTAACTCAAAGTTTTCTAGTCACATGGTATGGCTAGGATAAGTTCTACATAGCAAATGTAGTTGAAATAATGGCAACACATAGTGACAAGGGATTTTTGTACAGTGGTACCATGGTAAACACTGTACTTGCCTCCTTTAACATATTTAGGATACTGTCCTAGTAAATATGGTTCCAAATAGGGTGACAGTTCACTTACAGTCAGAAATGTATCCTGTATTACTTGGGGGGGGGGGGGGGGGGGGGGGGGGGGGTTTAAATGGTGCCAAAGGCAACACCATGTTTTTTGGAAACTAGCATGATGGTAATACTAGGGTTTTCTTTGAAGTACATGTAAATACACAGCATATTGATGTAAATCTTTCAGTATCGTGGACAATTAACCATTACAATGGTTTTATGGGCATAGGTCCATGATTTTTTTTTTACTTAATTTACAAAACCTGTCTAACATGATGTCTACATAAATAAATGCCAACTTAATAAAAAATAAACCAACAGATCACTTACAAAAAAGTATGATGGTATTGCCACCTTTTTTCGTAGAATGAAAAAAAAAAAAGAAAAAAAAATGTTTTTCTAATTTAGTTACAAAACATATTTAGGATACTATTTATAAATATGGTTGCAACTCAGTATATGGGCCAAAAGATCACTTACACAAAAATACCATGGTATGGTGGTACTTTTACCACTTAATATGTTTGTTTTTTTTGACACAGTGCCATTGATAATTTCATGGGGTTTCTTTGAAACTAGCAAGGTAGCAACACCATAGCATTCTTTAAAGTACACATGGCATATTAATATGGAAATCCTTCAGTATCATGGTATCAAAGTATCATGCAAGTAATCATTACCCTGGTTTTATGGATATTATACCATGGTAATACCATGTATTTAAACGTAATCAGCTAAAAAGCTGGCTACATGAATAAATGTGGTTGCAACTTTTAACAATGCCAACCAAAAGATCACTTGCAAAAAGGAACCATGGTATTGCTGCCTTTCTGGTACCATGGTAAAAAAAACAAAAACATGTTTGTCTAGTTTGGTTACAAAACATATTTGGTTTTATAACATTGGTGCCATGGTAATATCATGTTTTTAATACTTAATTTACATGCTGTCTACATACATAAATGTGGTTGAAATAAAGCCAACTCAGTAGAAGTACCATGGCATTATAATTTGTTTTTTGGAAGTAGCCTATACTTGTAGTAGGCCTACCCTCTGATACCATATTGCTGCTGCTAAGTTACCTGGAAGAAATGGTTAACTTTAAAAGTGAACTCACCTCAGTGGACGGTATGCTGACAACACCTGTTGATCTCCTCTTCTCTCTTAACTTCCTTTTCTCGATCTGTCCTTTGCCCTTTCTGGCGCTGGGTCCTGAGCTCTTCTTCTCTTTGCTCTTGCTGTGTGTGGGACTCTCCTTATCGCTGTCATCCACACCAGCGGGGCTCGAGCTCTCCGTCTGCGGGACTCCGCTCACTTTCTCCGGCGTCTTCTTCAAGCTTCCCCCGGGGAGCTCGGGTGACTTTGCCTCGTCCTCCGGCCGCTTCAAAGCGGATAAAGAGGAGGACCGGGCCACCGGATAGGACGGAGGGGAGACGCAGTTGACCGAGCTGCCGTTGTTGTTTAACTCAGTAACGTTAGTTCTCCCGGTGGCGGCGGCGATATCTCCAAGCATCTTTGCTCTCATCTTCTCGCGCTTTGCTTTCCACTCCTCCAGAAAGTCCGTTGCGCTGGTAGATTTAAATCCTCCCGTTGCCATGATTTCCTTTTGAGAATGTCTCGTGCGACCCAAATCACTTTGTAAACACACTATACAAATATTGCTGTTCAGATCCGCCACATTCCTCAGAAGTGTTTAGAGATTGTTTTAAAACAAGTGTACTTTTAAAGTTGACCCAAACTGTGATGAACTCACTTTAAAACATTCAAAAACTGTCAAGTAAGTGCTGTCTCTTAAGAAAGTACCCGGTAAAGCTCACCTGCGCGCGCATGCACATTCGTCAGAAGTTCAGGTGGACTGATCGTTGGAACGAACTGGATTAGTTACAGCACGCGCACTCCAGCGCTGAGTCCTGCCCCTCTCCCGAAGAGTTTCCGAGCAGTCACGAAAATGACCGGAAATAGCCGAAGGGAAATGATAGGGACTTGACATTACTATTGGCACATTTAGCATTCATTTTCATATTTTTAATTCACTTCATTAAAAATATTGAACTAGTAGGGTAAGATGAAGTATAAACCCACCTCATTTTTTTTCTCTTGACAATAGACGGGACGAAATCTTATGTCGACACTTTTGGATGAATGGCTATGCTATTTTTACTTTTCTCTTTTAATCTGAATATCAGCATTTGTTTAATTTAGTCAGTTTAAATGATCTAATTTTGTGTCTCTGGAAAATAGTGATTATATTATGTTGAATATCTGTTAATGAGGGATGTGTAGAGACATTATTGTTTTTTGAGTAAAAAGATAGAATGGCCCCCTCAGGATTTTTGACATTCATGGGTTTATTGTTCAATAATTCTGAATTAGATGCATTTCAGGCACGCATTTGGTTAACATTAAAATGAACTGAGTAAAATAATTCAATTTGATTTCATAGTGTTGTTGTTGTTATGACATATCGTCATTTAAAATATGGACAATTAAATATGCAAATATTCTTATGCCTGTATATAAGTCAGAAGAATAAAATTCCCTTTCAGATGAATCTCTTTTACTGGTATTCTGCAAAACACTAAATTGACAAAACACAATTTTGAATAGAATAGTTGATTTTACATGAATGACATTTAAAATATATAAATTAATAAGAATGATATCAAAAGTAATTTATACATTTTGTACAATTTTACCTGCAGGGCTTCTTGCCCTATAGGGGGCCAACTAGTAAACGTAAACTATGACAAGTAATTTAGCAAAAGTTTTTATTTATTCCCTTTAATATCACATTGAATGCACATTGTTATTGGGGGGGGGGGGGCATCTTAGATGTTAAGCATCTTTTTTTCCCCCTATTTCCTATTAAAGACAGAAAGACAGATGTTGTTCTGCGTGTAATGATGAGAAACACTGGTTGGTGATGAGAATGGCCTGTTCTCTCCACACAGGTCCCGAGAGAGCATGAGTCACTGTTCTACAGAGCTTGAGTGTTTGTGACCTGAAGACTCTCAGAGATGAAGGAACTCAATGTCTTAGATAACAGAAGTGCATACAAAGGAGTCATCTCTGCATATAGCCTGTCCATCAAATTGTTCATAAACTGGCATATCATAATTTTCGACACATACTTATACATCAGAGATTGTCTAACATTGCCACTAAGTGGATACTGCTGTTCAAAATGAATGCATTATGATAGTAAAGAAATAAAAACAAAAACCATTCCTTGTTCTTGTGTAGTGTTGGTGAGGGGGGCATGTTGTGTAAGCTATTGTCTTGTTTATTTTTTAGGGACTCATATCATGTCCCTAGTTAGTTCCTGACATCTTTATTTGCATGAAACATGAGAGTATGAGAAGCTTATTGTATTCTCTGTTCATAAAGTGAAAAATTTACATCATCCATACAATGGCGTTCAAAAGTTTTAGGTCAGGTCAAAAGTGACAGTACAGACATTTATATGGTTACAATAGATTTCTATTTCAAATAAATGCTGTTGAACTTTCTATTCATCAAAGAATCCTGAAAAAAAAAGATCATTCTAGAATATATATATACATATATATATTGTTTCTTGAGCAGCAAATCAGCATTATTTCTGAATGATCATGTGACACAAGACTGGAGTAATGATGCTGAAAATTCAGCTTTGCCATCACAGGAATAAATTACATTTTAAAATATATTAAAATAGAAAACATTTTAAATTGTAACAAAAACAGTTTTACTTTATTTGATAGTAAGAGACATTAAAAAAAAAATCTAAACTCTATTTTGTGACCCAACTGTGGAAAGTCCCTTAGACATTCTTTTGATTGCTAATAAATGCATTCCATCAGGATTATACTCTCCACGGCCCATATTTACGAGAACTCAAGACTAAAGTCAGTTGTTGTTTATTTTTGCAGAAAATGACTTGACGAGCAAGCGGTGCTGAGTCACTATACACACACACTCATACCTTACATCTTATATACAGTCTAAAACATCACTGATTAAAAACCAAGGAATTTTGTCCTTGAATTTGCAAAGAATTCTTTTAAAACAGCTGGTGAATGTTTTAGTTCTCTGAAGGTTTACATAGAGATTTTATGGCTGAATTACTCCTAAAGCCAACAGAGCCATAGAAAATAGCTTTTCATTTAAGATCTTTCTTTTCTGTGCACACTGACAGAGATGATTGGGAGAAATCTGTAGGGGAAACAATAAGGCGCCTGGTCTATAAATATCCTGTGATACAGGCTGAGGTCCCGCTAATGCATTTTTAGAATGTTTCTGTGTGCTTTGGGGAAACCCAAATCACTCGCAGCACAAACACTCATCTGTCACTCACTCCTTTTGCACAAACTTCCCTTTTAAGAAAGTTCCACTTGGCATACCTAAAATGCATTTTGTAAAGGAGCAGATAAGTGGAGAGTTACTCCCACTTTGAGAATTAAATTTAGTTTGCTTTCTTATCAGTCAAGGTCTTTTTTAAAAAGCTGTCTGATATGTTTGCTTCACTGCGGGCAAGAATGTGCTGTCTATCTGAAAGAGCCCTTTTAGGAGATATTGAAGTCACACCTTCAGTGACGATCTTTCAACTGACTCATCCCTAAATGGATCCCGCAGTGAAATGAGAAAATGAGAAATGAGAACAAATTTGGAACTGGTTCATTGTCAATTGTGCCATATTTGTGATACTTTTAACCCATTTATTCCATTATTTTATACTAGAAATAATGACTTTGCTGTCTGTGAAACACCAGAATGACAGACATTTTTCTGTGCCCTGACATGAGTTCATTTCAATTTCAACTGAATATCAAACAGGATTAATATAACAATCAAAAGTTATACGCTTACAGAAATCTGTTGTTACTTTAGGGTATTTTTTTCATATTCCTTGTATTTCTGCCTTGTTGTAAATGGAACCACATTTAGAAGAAGAAGAAGAAGAAAAAAAGAAAGGTACAGTGGCTCTTTTTGGACACTTAAGTCACATTTAAAATGACTGAACGTCATTCCATTAGAAATAAATACCCAATAAATAATATTTAAATAATTACTTATTGTTTGCTTGAAAAGTGCTATACTTCTTTAAAAATAAATGATTCTTGGTTTGATATTTTGTTATAATAGTGTCCAAATACATGTTGAGGCCACTGTATGTCGTTTTTTAATATGAAAAAATGAATTATTGCATCAGTGTATATTGTTGGACATTGACCAATTTATTGACACAATAAATGTTGCTTGTCCTGCAGAGTCGCATGATACAATTAATTCGAAACAGCATTTTTTTTTATTCTTTACAGTTTTTTTATATTAATAAAAATAGATTTTGAGGGAATATCTGTACCTTTAAATAATAATTTATCACATCGCACTATTAAAAAAGGTGAAAACCCTCCGAGTTTAACTACTCAGTTTGAACTTCATATTTCTTTTCATCAGAATGTAAATGTTACACTGTAAAAATAAGTTGCTGCCTTAAATTTTTAAGTACAATCAACTTGTACATGAAAGGAATGTTTAAGTCCTTTCAACTTAATTACTTTAAACTGACTTAAAAAACTAGTTGAATCTTGTATAACTTATAAAAAAAAATTCAAATTGCTTAACTTATTTTGATAAGTTAAAGCAATGTAAAAACAGGTCATAATTTATTGATCATATCATTTTTTACAGTGTAGCTTTTTTATAGTTCATTGTCTTAATGATCATTGCAACTTCTGGTCATTGTGACTCCCAACAACCTTGAAATCATTACAAAGCACAGGCCTGGCCAATAGCCATAACTTCCCCTGTCGGTCCTATAAAAGTGGACCATAACCATGCCATCTGTGCGCTGCCATCTGCTGAGATGGGTGAGGGATGACAAAATGGGTCATTACAATTGTTCCGTGTGCCACCCATATTTAACCAGTCAGGGGTGCGTTTCCCGAAGCCAACGATGGTCACAAGTTCCGTCATTACCAGTTGAACCGAACTTGCGACCTAATGCTGCTTTTGGGAAACGCACCCCAGGTTCATTTCTACGAGTTAATTTGAGTTAGCAGCACTAGGAGTAACTTTATGTCCCCAAACATCTCAGATGTCCCTTAATTGGTATGTTAAACTATTGTCAGCATGGTTGAACGGAGGCATGGGAATGATTTCAGTTGAAAAGAACCAGCTGTACTCATTTATTCACTTAATGTCAAATATTAAGACAATACTTTTGATGAGTTTCTTGATGTGTCAATACGCTATTATGATCTTCTCGGGGGGACCATGTGATATTAGTCATGACCTGAAATGATTAAACGCTTCAGGCAAAACAATAACCGTCATCTTGCACAATACAAAACTCCACCAACTAGTGACATGCAAGTCATCTTCACATGCACATTTAATGTCACAGTCAGAACTTGGCAGTGCAAATGAAGAAAATTAAATAAATATTCAGTTTCAGTATTTGTGGCATAACGTTGATTACCACACACACACAATTTTTTTTTAAATAAATAAAATAAATCTGTGAAATTGTAAAGTTTGTTAAAAGCACTTATTAATTCTGTAAAAAAAAGTACGTATTAGTTTAGTTATGAATTTGTTCCTGTCATTTTTACCATCTTTTAGGATTTTAGGTTGTACTGTCATGGCAACACAGAAAATGTATACACTAAAAGTAATAGTCAAATCATATTGTCATGCATTTGTTTTTGTGTATCGAAGTAGCAAGTATTTTAACGTTTACAGACTTGCCCCGTTTACTTCCATTGTAAGTGCCTCCCTTTTTTAAAGGAGGGACAGGTCTTATTATTTTATTAGTAATCAACATTACGCCTCTAATGTTCCTTTACAGGAATGTTCATGCTGTATTTCCCACGAAAATAATTTTGCAATGTAATTTTGCACTTTTACAATGTAAGTCTACGAGGCAACACATTGCACAGGGATGACATTAAAATAATCAGTTTCGATAGTATGGCTACAAGAGAAAGACATTCTGAACGGTTTAAAGCACTGATGTTAAAGGGATACTCCACTTTTTTTTGGAAATAGGCTCATTTTACAACTCCCCCAGAGTTAAACAGTTGAGTTTTACCGTTTTCGCATTCATTCAGCCGATCTCTGGGTCTGGCGGTACCACTTTTAGCATAGATTAGCATAGATCATTGAATCGGACAAGACCATTAGCATCTCTCTCAAAAAAATGACCAAAGAGTTTCGATATTTTTCCTATTTAAAACTTGACTCTTCTGTAGTTACATCGTGTAGGGGAGACCGGGGACAGTTGCAACAGGGGATGGTTGCAACATGTCATTTTTCTCCAATCAGAAACAAGCTAGAGTGATGACACTCACACTGTACATGCACAGTTAGACCCTCCCCCCACCAAGAGGACAGTAGACATATTCAACATCTGCTGCTGCATTTATTGAACAAAACTTGTTTTGGAGGTATGAAAGTAAATTTTTCATGAGATACATTTTTTGTCATACTGTCCAGACATTTTGTATGAATTAATCAAAACTTACTTAGTTTGAATTATTGTTTTGTTGACTTCTAAGTGACATGGTTAGCATGTGTCAAAGTCAGTGTGTCTAGCAGGCATATGATGTTCTGTCATGGCTGATAGGGTTGGGGACGGTTGCAACAAGTTATAAATTGCATGTTTAATAAAGGTTTGTTGCATTGCAAATTGTTCAATTCTTCCTGTCTGACACTGAAATATGGAGAGATTGAATAGCATCTGTAACACCTGCACACTGATATGTAGGCCTATGTTCTACACATAAACAAACAAAACTCAATAACTGTTATTTGATAAATATGACTAAATAAATAAATTATAGGCTACAATAATATTATTGAAATAAATAATACTATAATATTATAGTAGGCCTAAAACAGTTAATATTTTCAGAATTATATGCTCATTGAGACAAAAAGCTAAAATTAATTAGAGAAATTTAAGGTATTTTTAACGTGTTGCAACCGTCCCTGGGTTGTGTTGCAACCGTCCCCTGGGTCGGGGTCAGTTGCAACATCTGACTTCTTCCATTCAAATAAATACTGTGAACGATATGTCATAATCATCTTTAAATGGTATGGGTAATTAGCAGACAGATGCAAGTTTAATATATACAAATTTGGTTGGTCTAGTCCAAATAGTCTCTGAGTAACTGAGAGAAATGCAAAAAGTGTTGCAACTGTCCCCGGTCTCCCCTACTAAGACCGACGGAAAATGAAAAGTTGCGATTTTCTAGGCTGATATGGCTAGGAACTATACTCTTATTCCTGCGTAATAATCAAGAATAATCAAGTACTGCCAGACCCAGAGATCGGCTGAATGGATTCGAAAACGGTAAAACTCAACTGTTTAACTCTGGGGGAGTTGTAAAATGAGCCTATTTCCAAAAAAAGTGGAGTATCCCTTTAATTCTGTAAAAAATAGTTTTATTTTGAGCTGTAGAGTTGTCTAAATTGTTCTTTAAGGCACATGAACTTTCATCACTTTCACTTTCAACTTTCACATGTCTATCATCTGGTTGTGAATGGATTTTCTCTGTAAACAGTTCCTTTTGGCTATCCCTCCGAAGTTACAAGGTTAAACATTACATGGTCATGACAGGAGTTTAACAATGGCACAGACAAAGTAAGTGAGGGATTCACACTAGTTTACACATATTATGTTTAAGATAAGTGGCGATACTTTCAAAACACTGTGTATTGTAAAGGTGTCATGAACTGAGAAATCAATTTTTCCTTGGTCTATTGACATATGAGGGCATTGTATTATAAAAATATCTTGTAAGTTTCAGAACTCAAAGCTTCCTCGTTAGTCCAAAAACAGCTTTAACTGAAACCAAGCTCCCAAAACGTCTCGTTTCGGATTTTGTCACATTATGACGTCATAGTGCGACGAAAGACCGCGTCTACAGAAGATCAATGTCTACTTCTACATCATTGCCTCTTTAGCTCCGCCCACAGATTCGCGCGTATGATGTAGTAGTAAGTACGAGAGAGACGAACACAGGAAAAAATCATAAAGATTCCTCTGAGGATTACAAGACGTTTTTCAGTGCCAAAACAGTCTTTCCATTGCCTTCCTTTGTGATTATAACATTAGGAAATGTGAATGAACTTTATATTAAAGGAAGTTCCAGTGTCCACTTCGTTTGTTCGCTTCATTTTACTGTGGATTCATTTTTAAACAAGACAATGCAGTGCCAACTTGGATCTGACAGTTTTTACCATGTGTGTGTCACTATTACTTTGTCTGTTATGGATCATTTGATATGTACTCACTTTACTAAAAATGATGAACGATTAATATAAGAACAACAGTGCAACATAATTAGTTTACACAAAATAAATTATTCTGTCAACTATAACTGCGGTAAATTCAAATACTTAAACTTTATTTGCCTCAACCAAGACTTATAAAGCATATGTAATACGCATAAATGTTTCACAGTTGGCAAATTTTTCAACTATGTAACAAGATAAACACCTTTCGGTAGCATCTTCGTTTCAACATTAATATAAGGTGATAAAATACAATACTACCTCACATATACATAAGGAATAAATATAAATAAAGATTATTAACTACCAAGCTGTCCAGACTGGAGAACCCTTGTTATTTGAGGTGAAGGTTAGTTGTGATTCGGGATCAGACTCCCACTCAAACATCACATTTTTCAAAACAATTCCACACATGTAGTGAGGACATTGAAAACTATTTTAATATGTGAAACTGTTACCCAATCATAGCAGTGGGCGTTTACTTCCAAGTCTTGAATGTCGTAAAAGTCAAAGAGATAGCCTATTACTTCTAAATTAGGATGTTTTATATGTTAAAATCTTGCTAACATTATAAGTGGACCTCAGAGAACATTATACAATAAAAAAAAATCCTTTAATGTTTATCCTGTGCAGTGTCTTGCCTCATAGACCTCTATTGAAAGTTCATTAATGTAAACACAATTCTGCTTGTATTTACAAACTAAGGGATGAGAGAAAATCATTTTCTGAGGTAATTGACAGCGTTCCACGGATCCAGGAGAACAAGAGATGAGCCTTGACTGACTCCGGAGGCCTTTCTCTGGGTCTGCGCCAGATATTCATAGTCTGGAACTGGAGGTTCCTCACGTCTTTCAGGCCACTGCAGAGAATTCAGTTTTAGCAAGCTAGATGTGTAGAACGTAAAGCAGGCAGTGAGGTCATCTGGGGAATAAATCCTCAAATATCCTAAAGATCTTCAGTTTTGGTCTCATTACAGGGAAATTTACCCGTACAGCTCTGGGGAATACGGATTCGAGTGACTGAACATACCACCTGACTATCCACATTCCGGGACATAAAAGTCACATGAAAGCCCCTGAATAAGTTTAGCTTTAGTCAAATAATCTCATGGAAATTTATAATGATCATATAAATTCCAAAAGTCACAAATATATTACACATTAGGCACAAACTACAAACACAGCCATTTACTGTAAGAGGAAACACACACACACACACACACACACACACACAGCATTAACTAAACATTATGGTTACACGCCGTTGAAGTGATTGTGCTCGTATTCCCATATTTTATTGGATAGATTTTATTTTATTTATGTACATTGTTCAGCATTTTGTTGTTGCGTTTAAAAACACAACTCCACAATGAAATAATAAAAAAAAAACATTAAATAAATAAATAAATACATACATACACATAAAATAAAGACCAGTGGAAATATGGTGGCCCGTCTTTTATGTGATCTGCAATTCAGTTCAATTACACTCATTTCTCAATCCTATGTCATAAAAATGTCAATAGATGTCATATTTAGAACCAGGGTTACTGACTAAAACTAAACCTAAACTAAAACCATTTAAAAATAAGTGTTACTTGAAATAAATTTTAACTTAAGTAACTGAAACGTATTTTAAGTTTCTAATTTGCCTTTAGTTTAAGTATAAAATAAATAAAAGAATACAAACATAGACATAAAAAAAATTAAATGAAGAAAAATACACACCAAAAAAGTACTGCACCTTATTACAAAATTCAAAATGAAAATATAAAAACAAATTCAAAATATCAATAAAAACTATAGACCTAAGTATATCAATTATATCCTGATAAACAACACAGATAGGATATCTCTTTTTAACATTTGAACACTACAATGAACAATGTATTCTCAATAACATCATTAAAAGGAATTTAAGAAACTGTCTGGTTTTAACTCACATATGAAGAGCAGTTCTGTTTAGACATCAATTCCACATCTCCTGATATTAATAAAAGATACGAAAACTATAGATAGTAGTAGTTGTCAGGGATTCACAAGACCTACAGGAATGACATCATCTTTCCAAAGACACTCACCTGACAGCTACAGTTCATAGTAGGATTTTTTATTTTTATTTTTTTCTGCAAAAACTGATAATGGCCAAGAAGAAAAGAGCAAAGTGACCAAATGGCAGTAGCAGAGAGGCAAGATTTGTGATGTTTCTCATTTGTAGGTCATTTTGGATTAAAACATCTGCTAAATGAATACATGTAAAGCATGTTGATGTATAGCTTATATAGATGTAAGTCAGAAATAAAAGTATAAAGAACCCCGGGGAAAGAAACGGTGCTTTTGCAGTGTTAACCCTGCATTGCGGAGCCAAACTTGTACAATGTGAAACGAAGCGGTGTTAGAATGTTACCGACAACCAATCGCGTGCCTCATATTCACGTGCTTTGTACAGTCACACAAACACTCCGTTGTATAAACAACAGTTTCAGAGTTTGAGGAGGACAATGTCAAATGGTGACGGAAAACGCGTCAGCTGGAGTTAATAAGAGTTTTATTCTGGCCTTTATAGTCAGAGAAGTCCATTCAGGAGAAAATTAATACATTCAGCAGGCAGCGCGATGCTAGAGATTTTATGTAAATAGATCACGTTCTGCTTTCGTCCAATCAATGACACTGATAACGCAAATATGCAAATAAGAACGTTAACGCAGTATGATTAAATAAATAATGAATTAAGAAATGATTCCGTCATAAATACAGAAATAAAATATGCAGGAATAGTATGATAGTATTTCCCTTATTATTAGAGCATGGGTGATTGATTAATATATATTCATGGTTATAGGCCTAGGCGCTGGCGCCTACTTTATTTCACTTGCCAATACCTGCTTAACTACATGATATGGTTTGACGGATACATTTTTCCCCTTCTGAATTCAATCAAGCAATAACAAGCTCACATTTACTTTTTCCACAGCCTTGTGTACTTGTATATGATTCGTTAAATCACATAACATGTAAAGTGTGAAATATGTTGCAATTGATCTTACCCTGCTGGTACAAATCACCAAAACCGAAAGCACTGAATCTGTTTGTTTCTATAATTGCCTGGGTTTAGTGTTTTTTTTTTTTAGCCCGGGAAACACTCCAACTGATATTTTCCACATCAGTTTTGGTCAAGAATCCCATTAGACCAGAGCTTTGAGGTAGAAGCAGAAGAATGAAGCGGACTCAAATGGAAAAAATACAGAAAAGGGAAAAAGTTCCATTGCATGACTATGTGCAATTACTGCCCGTTCAGCATCTTCTCCTCAAAAACATTATGGCATTATTCGAGCTCTTCATGCCACAATCAGAGCCAAGCACATTTATCAATGCAGTCTTGAAGTCTGGAACGGACTTTGATATTGCGGTATTGAGAGAAATGCTAAAAGTAATTGAAGGGACAATTCGAACAAAACTGAAAATGTCATTTACACATGGTTGCACTTGCATGGAAGAATGTTATACTTTAAAACAAAAAGAAGAAGATGAAAAAACTACCCTTTGAGATGTTTCATTTTTTTCTGACTTTATGCCTTTGCATGAGAATCTTGGATCACTTCAAGCCCCAGAGGAAGCAGCAAACAAAACATACTAGAAGAGTTCACAGATAAATAAGCCTTATGTAAGATCAAACAATGAAGCAACACTTTTCCTGCATTTCCTGTTAATTCCAAGATCAGTCAGGCGCCATCTAGTGTCTCTGAAACTGCTGTTCATTCCAGTTGCAATAAATTGAATTTCTCCTTCGAATGGACTTTGATTACATGAGCTAATATTCGACAGGTGAAAAAAGTTAAAGAAACTGAAAGGTCCATGAACCATTAAGTGTGATTGAATAATTATATATTATATTATAAATGATCAAACACACATCTTGGTTTACAGATTATGCAAGTGAATAATTGACTTGTTCATGGACCCTACATTCTGTGTCTTGTGTCTTTGAATTAATAGCTACCTATTAATAGTTCAGATATCTGTGTATGGTCCTTTTTTTTCTTTTTTTTTTTAATGTCATCCGATTATTATTGAATAAAAAAAAATAATGGTAAGAGATCCCTGATCAATTAAATTAGTCTTATTCACCATTCAAGTAGTTTGGGTATTAATAGGGGAAATATCAATATTCAACAACAATAATCCAACTAAATATTTGTAAAAATTGGACTACGCTAAAAGATTATTCCAAAAATCATACGTAGAAAAATCTTCTTTTTTTTTTGTCAAAGCAACAATGTGAGATGTGGAACTAACACTAAGGGAAAAAAAAAAAAACAGGACAACAACGGCAAAGAGATTTTTACAATGTACAAGTTTATTTTAATTAACTCTCAGTGGTTGGTAGTCACAGCACAGCTTGCACGGATGAAGCCACACATCTATTTTACAAGATGATGGGAAATTTAAAAAGGAAAGAAAACAAAAAACAAAAATTAAAAACCTAAACCAAAGAGGAGACAGCTGACAAGTCCAACTACAGCGACATTTTTTTTCCCGACTACAGTATTTTAAGTACAAGGCCACTGAAATGCATAAAACGTGTTTCCGATGCATGGACTTCATCTGATGCGGTGGCAAAAGTTCGCTAAACCAGACAGCAAGACTCCTGACATGGCATTGACAGTGCATGTAGACATTGTAAAAAGGACTGGGTTAGCGATATCTAGGATCTTTTTAGTGACAACACCTTGGCTAATACTACAGCTTAAAAAAAAAAGAAAAAAAAAAAGGAAATGGGGGGGGGGGAAGTAAAATAGAAAAAAAAAAAAAAAAATGAACAGCACTCTTCCAAAGATACTGAATAAAATGTGTGAAATGTAGTGAAGCAATTATATTATTATCTCACAATTTTACGTGAACACTTAAAACTGAGAAGAAAAACACCTTCCCCTTGAAGGGGGCGGCTCTATTGTTATTCAATGACTTTTTTCGACTATAAAAGAAGAAGGAAATAGTTAAAACACACTTTGTCCTCTGGAGTTGGTATATTTCAATAGTAACAGACAGGGAACCATAAACGCATGCCATGTGCTGGTCTCAAACAATACATACAGGTATATACAACTTCACTCAGTACCTGCTAAAACAACGTGAGGAGTACAGGATATAAACCAACGACTACACTAAAAACTCAAAGAAACGAGAGAAAGAAGTCGGGGGGGGAGAGGAAGGAAACCGGGGTGAGCCACGAAAGTGGGGAGGAAGTGAACATTTACTAGTGACAGACTCATTCTTAAAGCATTTGTATAGGAAAGAAATGCATATATTGCACATAAGTGAAAGCTTCGATTTCACAAGGTCCACCTAATCGGTAAAGCCAGGGGTCCGTCGTCTCTCTCTCTTGAGAGAGAGAGGAGGAAGTGTGCGGAGCGTGCGCCAGCATCGTGGAATGCTGGGAAGTCTTCTGCTGAGAGACAGTGCCTCTGAGGACGAGGCGGGACTTCTAGCGCAATGTGGAGATGGGTGAGGACAGGAAGAGGAAATGGAAGGAGAGAGAGCTGCACATTGCATGACGCATCTATACAGGAAGAAAGATTAAAGAGCGGAGCAAAAAAAAAATAATTAAAACAACAAAAAAAAGAAAGATAGATCACAAAAAAAAGTGTGGCACAAATAAAATCAGGTGTTCTGTGACAGCCAAGAGAAATTTGATGCAAGTGACGTATGTACAACTAAGGCTTATTGGTTAAATAGTTTTTCGAGGCATTCCCCGCCCGCAAAGTGTTCGATGCCGTTCTCTCGTCTAACGCTTTTCCTTAGTTCTGTAAACGCAGTGGTTCTGTGTGAGTGGTGAGGTGGGCGTTCGGTGGAGCGGAGAAGCGAGGGAAAGCTGGGGACTGAGAAACGGAAGGGGAGACGGAGCCTTCTTGTCGCCGTTGTCTCGTATTAATATCTAGATGTGCAATACCGTTACTGCCGGAGGGTGTGGGGAGGGTCTTTTCTATTTGGAAAGCTTGCTTATGACTCGGATCAGCGCTCCGTTCTCGTCCTTTAGTCTCTGGTTGTCTGCTTTCAAGTCTGGTAGCGTCTGGAAGAGAAAACAGGAGAGGGGAGGGTTAGATTCACAGACAAGAACCAGTGTTTTGTAGATGACGCGCGTCTCTAGACGTGACAGTTTTTTTTTTCTTCCTTCCTTCCTTCAAACAGCAATTACTATCCAACACAACCCCCCTTTCCACCGATATGGTGATGGTGCCTGATCTGGAATCGGAAACAAAAAGGCTCAGGAATGGCTTCCAAACCTGCTGGTCTAGAACCAATAATGACACTATAATGTAAATTGCAGGAAAGGTGATAATTATCTCAGTATTTTTTTTCTGACGATATGCGAAACGTATCTTAATATGTTGTAGGTTAAATGGTGAGAAAAAAGTAACCAAACAGCCACTGTAGCCAAGTGCACTCAAAATGATTGATGCATAAACTATAATACAATCATATAAGCTAAATTATGATTAATGATTTAATGATAAGGATATTTTATGTTTGTAATACATTTTTTATATATATATATATATATATATATACACACACACATACATATGAAGACTTAAGATGCAAAAGCCTCTAAGTGCCATCTGAAATTTCCTTCTAGAATAATCATTTTTATCAAGCTTGTATGTTTGTTCAGTTATTTCAATTTAATGCCAATGAAAATTACCTATTAATTGTCATTAAAGTGAAATTACTGAACTTAAATATACGAGCTTGAAAAAAAATGCTCATTTTAGAAAAAAAATTCAGATGGCACTTAGAGGCTTTTGCATCTGAACTCTTCATATTATATATATATATTATATATTATATATATATATTATATATTTTATATATATATATATATATATATATACACACACACACACACACACACCAATCCCATGCAGTGATGTAAATGAATAGCTGAATCAGAGAGCTTTGAATTGATTCACTGAATACGACCATTTGAATCGATCCACAAACTTCAAACTTGCCGACTGTAAAGAGTTCTAATGTAAATGTAACTGCCAAATAAAAAACACTTTCTATTTGAGAAATTATTGCAACATCAAAATATATATTTTTTTCAAAAGCATTACATATACACATTCTAGAGAAGTCTGCAGATTCATCTGCACCAGAACCAGCACCATTTTGGTTGAAAAGGGACCGTAGACTTACGCACACAAACCAACAAGCACACTGCAGTTCAATGGGAAACTGTAGCCATGCACTCTCAGATAGATGGTAAAGATGAGGACAGTGCTCAGGCCAGGCGGTCCTCTCTCTCTCTATCTCTCTCTATACACACACAGAGTTCCTTTGTGTGTTCTCAACTGGACGGGATAAATAAAGGAGCTGGAACACAAGAGCGGCTCAAAGTGTCTGTATAAACCACAACACTGAGTGCTACTTGATACCCAGCCCGCTTCAGTCTTCAGGTTGCAGTGTTGAAATGGAGATCTTTAACTGAGATTTCACTCTCACTGTCCTTATTGACCATAAACCGCATAGATGGACAGGTGGACTTTCTTGACCGCAGAATGAAAAGTCAGACAAACTACTCTACTAACTGGACACTGAAAGTCCACACAAGAAAGTCACAGGTCTGTAACGATCTGAGGGCGAGTAAATGTAATATTTCACAAAAAAAGGATGTTCTGTAAACAAGAAAGGAATGCAGGGACAGAAATTGATCTGTTTTCCAGGAACACAAAGAAACAACTTCCTTGTGATAAACTTGCCATTTACAATTACATTTTAACAGTGTAATGACACCTCCCGAGAGAGAGATTTAAAGTCTCTGAGTACTGTAGTTATAGACTGGAAAATGCATTAAAACAGTCCATAAAAGCTGAGTGCTGAAATAAGTCACAAAACAGAACTGAACAAAAGAAACAGGACTTAAAAACCTAGACAAAAAGTAAGAGTATAGGCAAAAGAAAGTTCCTCATTCTGTATAACACTGCATAGATTATGGAAGAGAAGCTCCAAATATAATTTAAGAATTTACCAAGGACAATCTGTGGATTAAAATGCATGAGTTTCCAGAAGCCATGCAATCTAGATTAGCCTCAGGCAGAGCATATATGGCAGTTCAGCTCCAGGATCAAAATATCTGGGATTGAGGGAAAAGGAATGGTCTCCAAAGTATAAAAAAAGACAAGAAAAAGAAAAAAAGCAGAGAAACAGTTTCACAAAAACCAGTCAAGCACCTCATGCAAGATGCCAGAGTCATCCAAAGGAACTGCACTTCACAGCAACACATTCGAGGGTAGTGGCAAAAAAAAAGAAGAAAAATAAATAAAAAACAAAACAGGACAATTTATCACTAAAAACTGTTTATAAATAGCCGGAACTGTGCGATGGATATGAGCTGCATTTAATGAAATTATTTATTTTAATATCAACATACAATATATGTCACGTCATTCATGAAGATATGTTATTTTAAATAAATAAAAAATAAAAAAATCAGATAAATTTTATTTTCATTTTAAATTTTGTAAAATGCCATTCATAAACTGTAAAAAATAAAAAATATATATATTACTTAGTAATTTTTATTTCATATTTTTATAACAAATTAAAACATGGCATTTATAAAAAAAAATGGCAGAATTAGTTTATGTAATTTTGTAATGAATGACAAATTTTAATATATAGAAATTAAAAAAATTTCCTCTTTTTTTTTCTCTCATTTCTAAAGCACATACCAAAACATTACTTTATAGCAATTTATTAGCAATAACTGTATGGTGTAAAAAATAAAATAAAAAAAAGAATAAAACAAAATAAGAATTAAAAAAAAAAGCCCCAAAAACCTCCCCTTTAAGAAAAGCAGAGCACTGAGGGAGGCGGAGCATCAGCTCAGACACAGGCTGGCACCTGCCTTAATATGGGCGTGGGCGGAGCTGAATGGAGCATGAGGAGGGGTGTAAGAGGAGGTGGGGGCGGGTCTACAGGTCTGCGGCGGGCAGGAGGCTGCAGCCCTGCGAGAGTTTGGAGAGCACGCGGGACAGCGCCCTGTTCTCTGCCTGCAAACGCTCGTTATACTGGCGCAGAGACTGCACCTGCTTTACCTGAGGAAGGTTCTACGAGAGGGAGAAATACAGACAGAGAAAGAGATAGAGGAGATGACAGACATCAGACAAAAATAAACGCGGAAAAACGCAAACTAAAGTAAACAGTACAAAAAGCGACAAAATACTGTATGGGATCACAGAACTAATAAAAAAACAAAGACACGTGTGCACGCACACATATACATAGCCATCTATAAATGGGGACATCTGATCTATAAATAATCTATTTTTTAAATAAAGATTATAAACACTAAAGGTTATTGCTTCTCAACCAGGATGTAGGGACCTTAAGCTTAAAATTATATAAAAAGACAAAATCAAAAGTTAAGTTAGCTGACATAATATTTCTTTAATTCGTTTCCTTAAAAAAAAAGAAAAGAAAAAAAAGATGGTTTTCATGGTCTTCTGCACTAAAAAAAAAAAAAAGGTTAATATACAATATAGATCAATTTTAGTAATGAGGACCTTCCCAGATGTGCCCAAAATAGGTTTTGTCCGATTTACCACAATTCTGGGGGAAATTTCCCCTTAAGGTACAGTTAGATACACACATACTTAAGAAGTGGGGTTTCAATGGGGAATGCTAAAATACTGAAATCTACAGAAATTCATCATGTCACAGAAAGATTAAAACCAAGGACTTAGAAAACTTCTCGCTCACATAATTTAAGATTTTAAATTCTGCTACCCTTCCAGACACACAAACACAGAATAGAAACATTAGAATAGAGAGAACATGCGCAATATTTACAGTACGGGTAAACTGAGCTGCAACTTGATATGAAGCAGATAAAATGAACAGAGTAAAACAAAAATCTCAATTCTCACGCAAATCACATAAACGAGCTGTGAAACCCTCATAAAAAAGGAAGAAATCAAAGTTTTGTAGCTTTTAGTCCATGTCTGTTAGTTTTGAGGTCATCTATCCACCTTTTTCCTGAGCAAACGATGAACTAACTTCCGTTTGAATGCTGTCCTGTTCTCCATAGGAACCCATTGTTAAAACGGAGTAAAAAAAACCCAACTGAATTAATTAAACAGAAATTTTTTGAACATTACTAATAATTAAAATGAGGGTTAAGCTGAGCTGTTGCCACAACAACAGCAATAAACTGAAGAAATTCCTGGAAAGTATGCGTTTTGAGCACCAGCAAATCTGAAAAGAATGTCCGTATATGGCGCCATATGCCTTGCATTTTATGCCAAAGACTGACAAGAGAAAACGAGCATAGCTTGCAGCACTCAAGTTAAAATACTCCCCATTAAAGGTATATGTGCACTCTCAACAATTTAAGGACAAAACCCCCCAAACTTCACCCAATCGGGAGCTGTATGTAGGATATGATCTGTTTTCAATGTAGCCAGCTTCAGGTCATCTACACACATTAAACTTTGACGGGTGAGGCACTGAGCAAAGACGTCATTGCAACACTGTAAAGTGATGGTACTATGGAGCCTTGTGCTTTTCTAAAACCATTTTCATAGGTTTAACATTACATTATCAGCTTGGAAAACATGGTAATTTGACTAGAAACACTGGAGACCAGAAATGTAAAGGATAAATCCGCTGTGAGTCGAGTGAGGAACAAGGTGG